>NC_136639.1:23663679-23953679 GCF_949748355.1 Melanostigma gelatinosum
TGTGAACGTGAGCCTTTGTACCGCTCCTCTGCATCGTTCTTTATTTTGTTTAATGTCCCCCGACAGTATTGCTTCTACAGGAACAATGAGATGCATTGCATTATGGGATAGTTTCTGGATACACAAAGGGCTTTATAGTACTTTTCTCACATCCGCAGTAGTTCCCTCCCAAGGCCTGTAAACAGTTTGTGTGTGAGTCTGCGTTGTGAACACTTTTGCATTGTAAAGTAGTAACACTTCAAACCAGTTCAGAAACCGGCTATTGTCTGATTGAATTAATCTCATCCGTGTGTCTCACTCAGCTCTTTCTGCTTTTTTTGTTTTCTATCAATTTAAATACATTTAAAAAAACCAAGTAGCAAGCATTCTCTTGTAGAATTTGAATAAACACAGATTGAGTGTTTTTTGGAAAATTGATGCTGCTATTCACCTTTGGTTTGATTTCAATTTTAATGATTTAGTATTCCCTGTGAAGTGGTGCTTTACTGGCCTGACGCTCTCATAAATCACGTTATGGTGTAGTTGTCATCGGATTATTCCGAGAGCATTAAACCTTCATTAACGCAGGTGGTTCGTCTGCGAGTGAGCCGACTATTCTGACTCGGCGAATGACAAGCAAAATGACGGTTCCTTGTCTTCCTCCCACAGCCCTCGATTCCTGTACATGTGGCCCAATTCCCGAATCTCCGTGATGGGCGGCGAGCAGGCGGCCACCGTCCTGGCCACCATCACCAAGGATCAGAGGGCACGAGAGGGAAAGGAGGTAACGATTCCCATTAATCATCCCGCCCGCGCCGCACCGGAACGGCTCAAATTGGCTTTTTTGTAGATTTGCTGCCAAAAAGCATAAACGTTATGGAGACACTTTTCTTTCAGTAATGGTTAGACACGTTGGGCACTTATACAAGGATAAAATGATATCAGTGGTAAGTGTTACGGTGATGACTTATCCTGAATAGTGCAGTCGTCAAATGGCCATAATTAAGTTGTCAGGTGTGCTTTTATGGGTTCATTAAGAGCGCATTAATAGCTTCAGAATGTCACCTCGCATCAGCGCTCGATGGCAGGCGCTTCAATCAGTGATGTTTAAGGTGGTTTAACAATGTATGGGGATAAATAGATGGCAAAGGAAACTAATCATACATTTTTTTCTTTTTATAAATGTCAAATATAATTCTTTTTTTTTTAACCATCTTTATTCTACTCGCAGCTCAACCCTGTTGGACAAGCAGCAGGGGATTTGAGGGGGGTTGCCGTCCCTCTTGTTAACCTGCCTTCTGCCTCTCCGTCCCCTGGTAGCAGGGAGAGTGAAGGGGCAGAGGGGTTGTTCACTTGCACATGTTAGTCTAGTCCAGAGGTAGCCAACACGGTGCCCGCGGGCACCCTGTCGCCCGCAGGGACCACGTGAGTCGCCCGCAATGGCGTGTTCTAAAAATAGCACTAGTCACCATGGAGCTCCGTCTAAAATTGTAGTTGCTGTTCTTTTTTCAATCAAAAACGCTTGCATTAGTGTAGATTTTAAAATGACAATATTTGCACGGCGGACAGCCAGGACGAGGCCGCCGCACTAGGTTTTCAGGTTCCGAATGGCGGGCGCTTCCCGTTGGTGGCAGACATGCGCCAGATGCGTGCCAGATGCGCGCCGCGAGCGCACCCCGTCGTCTGGTCCGTAAATCCTCGGAACAGGCCGCGGGGCAACAACTCAGGGGTGGCGGAGGTAGAGGCGAGGCAACGCAATCCGACCGAAAAGGCCCAGACTAGAGGTTTGAACGAGGGTTGGATCCCCCGCTTGGCTATAGACGAGACTTTTTACTAGTTTCTTCGTGGAGAAAAAGGTACCATTAGAAAAGCTGGTGTCGGTGATAACAGACGGGGCTTCCGCGATGACGGGCCGGCATGCAGGCTTCATTGCGCAATGCAAAGGTGACCCAGACTTCCTAACATTTCTACATTACCACTCGATCATTCACCAGCAGGCGCTATGTGCAACAGTAACAGGCTTTAATCATGTGATGATACAAAAATATCAGAGATGTGATACCTCTGACTTTCAAATGTTGAAACTGATTAACAGAAATAAAAGTTGCATGTTTAAATATATATGTGTAGCTATACCATCATTGTTGTGGAAATAATTTTTAACAATTATTGTGAGGAATAATTAACTGACATGTGATCAAACAGTCTCTTCACATATATTATTATTATTAAAAGGTGATCTGTGTGATCTTTGTTATTCAGGAAGTTTGTATCAAATAAGTAGCCCTTCGTACCACTCGGTACCCTTGAAGTAGCTCTCAGTTTAAAAAAAGGTTGGTGACCCCTGGTCTAGTCCGACTCGTTGACGTCAATAGCCTCCGTTGGACAGAGCTGCGACGGCGATGGCGGCGACTCTAGACGATGCTTGGATTCCACTAGATGTGCCTTGGTGCGTTTCAGAAGCGTCTCTCACTGCGCTGCTTGTTGATAAACTCCACGGCGCTGTCTGTGGTGCTGATCTATCCATGGACGGATTATAATTGCGACTTTTCACGCCCATGCCCTTGTTAAAAAATACACAAAATCTGTTCCGGTGAACGAGTGATAACTTTTCTAGATAGAGTCGGCAGTACCATGCAGAAAGAACTACAAAACAAACAAAGCAAAGCTCATAATAGGGCTGAATCGACTATCGATTAAGAAAATACAACAATTTGCATAACGGTGCGTCGCAAGAACGGTGCGTCGCAAGAACGGTTGCTCCCTCTGAAAGCATGCATTCCCCCAGAGACCAACCTCTTGCCCACGATCCCTTAAAGCATGACAGTAACACCGTGGTGCTCTGTAAATTTTGCAAATTGGAAAAGAGACGGCAGCAGCGGTGATCAAGCGAGCTAGAATGGGAATAAAGAGAAGGGGCCGGTGGTAGTGAGAACAAAGCCGCGAATCGGAGGAATGGACATTATTTGCTGATTGTTTCATGGTGGTGACGTTCTAAAGCACAAATAAGCTCATCCAAACCTCATCCTCACAAACCTGCAGGAAGGTGCCGGATTTTGAATGAATGCAGCCCAAGACACATCCTGATGAGGCCTGTTTGTGTCAGCATCATAGACGGTATATAGGAAGTGGACGTAGTCATCATGACGTCACCCGTTGGTTTGTGGACTGCTGTTTTGAAGCCGAGTTCGCTGTCGCCATCTTGGTTTACGCCCGTCGCTGGGTTTTTTTTCACGCAATAAATGAACAAAGGTTACCATATTTGGAATGTGGAGCAGTGAAAAAGGCCACGTGTGAGCGAGAAAATGGCTCAAACTAACGTTACCGACTGTTACGATCTGTGACTGATCGAGTCACCGTACACTGGGTTGCCAGTCTGTTCGTCCCTCCTGGCTGAAACCAATGCAGTCTGATACAACAGCCCTGCAACGAATCAAGACTTACTGATTATTGGACACGACTGTAGACCTTTTTTTTGTCCTGCAGTTATCTTTGGCAGACCTACAGCACCAATTTTCTTTTGTTCAAACTATTTCATTCAGTTCACAGCAGCGCAAGAGGCTGCCATGAAGAAACCAATAGTAGAGCGGTTTGAAGCAGAAGGCAGTCCATACTTCTCCAGTGCAAGGTGAGCTTTTGGTCATGACACATCATTCTATTATTCAAAATGATACTAAATAGTGCATAGGGTTAGGGCATGACCAGGCCATCATTTGTAATTTAATTTTAAATCAATCCAATACATCACGTTATCCTGCTTTTCCGAGTCATAAGAAAAGACCGTTTCATGCTTGAGAAGTGATGGTGTGATGTGTTTGAAGTGCATTTATTCCCTATTAGATGTCCTGTTGTTCTGCTCATGTGATCATCATCATCAGAATTTGCTTTGCAAAGCAAAAAGAAATGCAGGGACTTCTTTTTAGAAACTTCTACAAATGTATTAAAGCTGAAAGATATGTGAGGGAGTCGTTCAGAGAGAGGAGCACAGCGTCTTGATTTCTGTATTTAAGTGATTGATAAGAGACCTGCACAAGTACTGAAAGAAGCCTCCGGTAAGTCAGGTGTGATGCGCTTTCTAATAACGTGATGCCTTTTCATTATTTTTACAGACTCTGGGATGACGGCATTATCGATCCCGCCGACACTCGGCTGGTTTTGGGACTGAGCCTCAGCGCGGCACTGAATGCGTCGACGAAGAAGACTCGCTTCGGGGTGTTCAGGATGTAAGGCTCGCGTAGCTTGTACAGCTGTGGACCTCAGACTCGCACTGTACTCAAACTAGTCTTTCTTTGTAGTTTTTACTGTGAGGTGTCGCCAGATTAAGAGCAACAAACGGGAAGAAAAATAAAATAGAAATCACACAACCTTTGATCAATGGGAATATGATCGGATGGTGTGCTGTTGTGGGATATTTACACTAATTAGTTGTGCCTTAACTGTTACTGTTCCGAGTGTAAATGCAAACTGTACTCTCCTTCACCTTTTTCCCCTCAAACTTGGATTGTTTTTTAAAAATAAAATACTGTAAATGATGAAAAATGAAAAATATGAGAACATTCAAAGTAGCTGTCTTTTTCTTCAGGACAATCACTGCTGCTAACAGAGGAATATCATAAGAACAACAATCTGCATAAGGGGGCGCTGTTTAGCTATAAATATCTGACTGGCCACAGTCCAGCACACGTGTCAAACTCAAGGCCCGCGGGCCGAATCCGGCCCCCCACTTCATTCTATTTCATCCTTACTGACCGCCAGAGGCAGTGCTTAACACTGGATGTATCCCGTCTCGCGCATGCGCAGGTCGAATATTTATATCAACAAAGTCACGTGTGACCTCGGATGACCACCGTCATCTATAAGTTCCGGTGTCATCCTGAGCTCAGTCCTTTTTTTCTTCTCGCGTCGCAGGTTAGCTACCATGGTAGCTTAAACAAGGATGTGTCTACGATCAAGACATATTAGAGCTCGTCGCTGTAGCCTTGTGACTACCGGTCGGAGTTGCGGTTCTCTCGCCCTCCAAAGGCTGCGACGAGCTGTCCCTCTTCGGAGGGAACGGTGTGTTCGCCGTTCGGACATCGAGCCCCGGACTGGTGGCCGCCCCTATCATCGGTCGTCACCAGTCTGATAAGGGTCAGCTAAGTCGTGATGACAGCAATCGGTAAGATCGATTAACATTGTTTTCTATAACAGTTGTTTGTTCCACGGTTGGCAGAGCGCTTCCGCTCTAGTAATCGAGTGGCGCGCTAACGAGAGCGTAGAATTACGCTGTCGGCCCGCCCTTCACAGTGTTACGGCTATCACAGTTAGCAGAGTGTTCCTGCTCAGGCAAACTTTGTGAGACACTAGTCCGCATTGGCGTTGTGTACATGGAGATTTAATCTTTACATCTGACGTAATTCGCAGTTAGCAGTGTCTTCACTCAGGCTAACTTGGATGCTAGCTGGCTAGCTAAACAAAGCTGATACTGGGGCTGTAGCCATCAACTTTGTATCCTTACAGCTGTCACAGTTAACAGAGCGTCCTCGCTCAGGTTAACTCAGTGGGAAACTAGCTAAAACAAAAGCTGATACTGGGACTGCGTCCATCAACTTTGTATCCTTACGGCTGTCACAGTTAACAGAGCTGTCACAGTTAACAGAGCGTCCTCGCTCAGGTTAACTCAGTGGGAAACTAGCTAAACAGAGCTGATACTGGGACTGCGTCCATCAACTTTGTATCCTTACGGCTGTCACAGTTAACAGAGCGTCCTCGCTCAGGTTAACTCAGTGGAAAACTAGCTAAACAAAGCTGATACTGGGGCTGTAGCCATCAACTTTGTATCCTTACAGCTGTCACAGTTAACAGAGCGTCCTCGCTCAGGTTAACTCAGTGGGAAACTAGCTAAACAAAAGCTGAGACTGGGACTGCGTCCAGCAACTTTGTATCCTTACGGCTGTCACAGTTAACAGAGCGTCCTCGCTCAGGTTAACTCAGTGGAAAACTAGCTAAACAAAGCTGATACTGGGGCTGTAGCCATCAACTTTGTATCCTTACAGCTGTCACAGTTAACAGAGCGTCCTCGCTCAGGTTAACTCAGTGGGAAACTAGCTAAACAAAAGCTGAGACTGGGACTGCGTCCAGCAACTTTGTATCCTTACGGCTGTCACAGTTAACAGAGCGTCCTCGCTCAGGTTAACTCAGTGGGAAACTAGATAAACAAAGCTGGTACTGGGGCTGTGGCCATCAACTTTGTAGCATTACAACGATCACAGTTAGCGGAATGTGCTCGCTCAGGCTAACTCGGTGAATGCTAGTTATACTAAATCAACATTGAGGTTGTGCCCATTGATGGTTTTGACGCATTACGGCTGTCGAGTTCGCTCCGGCTAACTAGACTAAGCTAATACTCTGTGTGTCCATTGATTGTTGTAAACATTATGGACATATCGGTAGCGGATATCAGTTAGCAGAGTGCCCTCGCTCAGGCTAACTGGTAGCACACCAAGAGTTACAGCACCTGTCCAAGTGGAGAGTGTCCTCGCACTGTAAGGACTGTGGGTTTTTTTGTCCGTTTTTCACAGTAGCAGAGTGCTCTCGCTCAAGCTAACTGGTGGGACACCAATATCGGCAGCAACTAGTTTAGTGAAGAGTGTCCTCGCCCCTCTCACTATAAGGACTTTGCCTGACCTGTTTCCACAGTGGCAGAGTGCTCTCGCTCAAGCTAACTGGTGGGACACCAATATCGGCAGCAACTATCTTAGTGAAGAGTGTCCTCGCTCCCCTCTCACTGTACGGACTGTGGTCTGTTTTGTCCGTTTTTACGGTAACAGAGTGCTCTCGCTCAAGCTAACTGGGGGGACACTAATATCTGCAGCAACTATCTTAGTGAAGAGAGTGGGCTTAGAGAGTGTCCTCGCCCCTCTCACTATAAGGACTTTGCCTGACCTGTTTCCGCAGTTGCAGAGTGCTCTCGCTCAGGCTAACTGGTGGGTCACCAATATCCGCAGCGGCTGGCTAAGGGAAGAGTGTCCGAAGGATCACTCGCCACTGACTGCCCCCTGCCTGTTCTCTCAACCTTCAGCAGAGCGCTCTCGCTCGGACTGATTGGGAATTCCGCATAAACTAGTGGGACAAGGGTTCCACCAGAATCGCGGCCATGTTCAACTCTCCCGGCTGTAGGACCTGTATAGCTCCTCTTCAGCCGGAGGACGGCCCTGACCTCTTGCCCTAGCAGGGAGAACCCAGGCAGGACCTGCGGCATCACGCCTTGAGCAGTAAGGTCTGCTAGGCTGGCCGAAGTGGAACACCTGATGCGGGAGGTCTACCTCCCCCTGTCAGGGCAGCTGAATCCAGACCAACCTACCCTGGTCATTGGTATGGCGCTTGCACGCCGGGCATACACAGCAGCTGGAGCATCCACCTGTGAGTGCCTTCTTCAGGCACCTTCCCGCCCTCACCACCTTTTCTGTTCCTCCCTCCGAGGAATATCTGAGGGAGTTGCGTGCATGGTGGAGACACCAGGGCTCTCTCCCGCCTTACATCAGACCATGCAGGAGGTGGCAAATCTGGCCTTGCACGTATGCCAGCCAGTTCGACGACTATGGCGTCCATCAGTTTCCCCTGAGGAGACTCTGAGGCCCGATGCCAGGTGCCCTCGACCCAATGTCGGGTCAAAGATGACCTGCTATCCAGGGCTTAGGACACAGCAGCGCTGTGCACCGTATCGACAACTCCCTCTCCCACCTCATGCTTTCCCTCGCAGATTCTCTGCAGCGGGCTACTTCGACGCTTCTGCTCAGTGATGCTTCATTGCAGGCGTTTGCGCTCATATCGAGGGAACGTGGATGGATGATGTCCACCCTGGTTCAGACTCGCCGCCAGGTTTGGCTGGCGCAGTCACCCCTATCTGAGACATGTAGGAGGACCCTCCATACTGTCCCAGTGGAGCCTGGTGAGCTGTTCGAGTCAGCTGCTGTACAGGCGCTTCAGCGGACTGTTAGAGCTAGCCAGACCTGGCAGCAGTTCTCTGGTCTTTGCAGGGACATGCCTGCACCCCCAGACCTAGGGGTCCCATTTTTGGCCCACAAGGCCGTTTCTCAGCCTCCAGCTTACCCTAGTAGCGCAACAGGCCTCGGCGTCCTGCTGAGAGGCCGGACCGCTACCTATACAACCTTACTTACGTCCCCGTCCCCCCCGGCAGGGGTGCCAGGAGATGTCTCCAGGCCGGCTGTCAGGGTTCTTTCTCCCATCAGCGGATGTCCAAGGGAGAGTGGTGCACGTCTATCGACGCCTGTTCCCATGGTGCGTCACCACAACTTTCAGTCCTGGGTGCTTCCATTCGGACTCTCCCATCTCCCCATGGGTGTCCACAGTGTGTTACTGCTGTCCTTTCCCCCTGCAATCGCAGGGCGTGAACATACTGCCGTACTTAGACGACTGGCTGACCTAGGCGCCGTCCCGGCTTCAGGTGCCACAGGACACTGCTCGCCTTCTCTCACGTGGCCCGGTAGGCCTCAAGGTGAACATGGAGAGGAGCTACCTGAGCCCTTCTCAGAGCATAACCTTCATTAGGGTGGCCCTATGAGGGCCTGTCTGTCGCCCCAGTGCGGATGGCTGAACAGCCTTCACTTGGATGCCAAGTGGCACAGATACAGGGCAATAATATTATCGAAACAGTGTCTATTCATCTATTCACTATCCCCATGGAGGGAGTGCATATCTGGCGAACAGTGTCCCAGGAACCGAGCCCCAGGGGCTCGGTTCCATTCCACCAGGAGATTGTCACAACAGTTACCTGCCTCTCAAGGCGGGTGCAGGGTGACAGAACGGGACAGCCTGGGGGCAGTTGTCTGCTGAAAGACCGCAGGTCCAGGTTCTAGAGCTAGCGCTCGAGCACTTCCTTCCATGTTGAAGGGAAAGCATGTGCTTGTCCGGTGGACAGCACCTCTGCTGTGATTTCCCATGAA
The DNA here is from genome assembly GCF_949748355.1 of Melanostigma gelatinosum. NCBI lineage: Eukaryota > Metazoa > Chordata > Actinopteri > Perciformes > Zoarcidae > Melanostigma > Melanostigma gelatinosum. The sequence goes on from NC_136639.1 coordinate 23,672,604, forward strand.
CTATCGATGGGGCACCAGATCTGCAGAAGTTGCTACGGGGATCACCGTGGCCTTCTGACTTGGGAGGCCCCTCGCCTGACCAGCCTGTGGGCAATGTACCCACCAGGAGAATGGAACAAGGTTGTGGTTTTCCTGTTCCGTTACAAGCCTCCACCGGGAGAGTGGCGGCTGCAGCCAGACGTGTCGACCCACTGCCCCCACTGGGTCTCCCTGACGGAGGACCAGCCCTCTGGGTCAAGATGCCCTGGCTCACACGTGGCCAGAGGATCTTCTTTATGCCTTTCCACCATTCCCTCTGCTTTTGCTGTAAGCTTGTCAGAGTTCTTCCCCGACAGGAGGGATCTCCTGTCGCAACTAGAGGGTCGGATTTGGCATTCCAATCCCTGCCGCCTTCAATTAGGGGTCACGGGAGGGCCCGACCGGATGCTGAGTGGCTGCATAGAACCAGTCTGACGGACTATTCTGAATGCCAGTGCGCGGTCTACCTGCCTGCAGTACAAGAAACAGGTGGAAGCTGTTCTCCGACTAGTGTGCGGCTCAGAACAAGGTCCCAGTACAGCGCCCCGTGCCTGCTGTACTGAGTTTCTACAGTCTCTCCTGGATAAGGGCCGGTCTCCCCTGCATGGGACCTACCCTTGGTACTGGACAGCTTATGCTTGTCCTTTTGAACCCCTGGCACAGGCGGAGCCTAGATGGCTATCAGCAAGACGGTTTTCTCCTTGCTGTCAATTCAGCTCAATGTGGGGGCGAGCTGCATGCCCTATCAGTGGAAGAATCATGTCTGAGGTGGAACTCAGATGGCTTGGGTGTCACTTTCTGGCCTAAGGCAGTGTTTCTCCCAAGGGGGTGGATACGGTCACATATAAACCGGCCTATCCAGCTGGCAAAGTTGACCCCCCCCCCCTCCCCCATCGGGAGAGGAGAGGTCAAGGCTGCTGTGCCCAGTGTGGGCCCTCAGAGCTTATATGGCAGCCACCGCCTGCATAGTCAGTTATGGTGAGCCTAAGAAGGGCTGTGCTCCTTTTTAAGGGAAAAGGGAAAAACGGCACCTGTCCCACTGGATAGTGGAGGCCATTGCCGATACATACAAGGCGAGCGGCTGCGCTCGGCCATCCGGGGTGAAGGGTCACTACCAAGAGTGTCTCCACACCGAGGGCAAGCCTGAGTGGTGTGCCTGTGGGGGATACATGTGCGGCGGCCTCATGGGCATCGCCGAGCACATTCACCAAACACTACAGAGTTAACGTTGCCGGCCCTCACCCACTGGGGAGGGTTCTTGGTCAATTTTCTCTGCCGGAGCTATAAGGGGTAGTTACTGTGCTTCCTCGTGACTCTTTTGGTATAAGTCATCCAGTGTTAAGCACTGCCTCTGGCGGTCAGTAAGGATGAAATAGAACGAAAGTTACGGACGTAACTACGGTTCTATGAATCCTGGATGACCGCCAGAGTTCTTGGTCACTCGGAATCCCGTGAACTCGCGAGAAGATTCCATAGGACTGAGCTCAGGATGACACCGGAACTTATAGATGACGGTGGTCATCCGAGGTCACACGTGACTTTGTTGATATAAATATTCGACCTGCGCATGCGCGAGACGGGATACATCCAGTGTTAAGCACTGCCTCTGGCGGTCATCCAGGATTCATAGAACCGTAGTTACGTCCGTAACTTTCGTTTTATGTGGCCTGCGAATCGGCCAGCAAAAAATAAATAAAAATAAAAAATATATATATATATATATTTTTTTTTTTGGAAAAATAATTGAAAGTTAGAGTTGAAAATAAAAGTATCCCCATGGTCGGAATTATGAGATAGCATGTTGTCTGTGTACCGACATTAAAACTATCACAACAGGTGGACAGGAGAGGAAACAGCCCGTAAAACGGTTTTCCAACGATTGAAAAAGATCGACAAATAATCCCAAAATGTCCACGAAGAGAAAAATTGATGCAGAGGGAAGAAAATGTAATGAAAGATGGGAAAGTGAATACATGTTTGTGCTTCAAGGAGAAAAACGTGTCTGTCTTCTGTGTTATGAGGCGTGTCGGTGATGAAGGATACAATTCACGTCGGCATTTTGACACCAAACACGGAGCTAAATTTAGCCTCCAAGAAAAACATCAAATTGTCCAAGAATTAAAAGGCAGACTGCAATCACAGCAGAATATATTTACACAGCTACAGCCCAGTGCATGCTGAAGGTATGTGAGCAGAGCTCCGACCAGATACAGACTTTTACAAATGTCAGTTTGTGAAGAAACACCATCGCAGACCGAGTTCATGAACTAGCAGCAATCTAACAACACAGCTAGCTAAGAGACGAGCAGGTACTCGTCTTGTTAATTATCTGTTGATGAAAGCACAGACAACACGGACACAGCGCATCTATCCATGTTTATCAGACCTGACTCTCAGTGAGGAGCTCTTGGATGAAGCTGCATGCACAGGACGATGACAGGGAGGAACATTAGTGATGCAGAGAGGTGACACAAACCGCTTTGAACAAAGTTAATGTCATAACTTGTGTTTGATATTTGTCTTTGTTCTTTTCTTTAATAGTTTGATCTTTGATACAGTCATGTGGGTTTCTTAACCCTCAATTAAAATGATTTATGTTATAATAACAGAAATGTGTTTAAATATCATTTTTCATTTATATAACTGCATGTACAATATTTGTACACTTAAATAAACAATAATCAAATGCAGAGAGAGTTATTTAACAATATGTTAGGGAGAAGTTAGTTATACAGTCTTACAGTTACAACCGGCCTTTTGAGGGCGACCGTGATGCTGATGTGGCCCAGAGTGAAAATGAGTTTGACACCCCTGGTCTAGCAGGATGGCAGAAGACCACTCGAAATGCCTTTTTAGATAACAGCGTTGTGTTGACAGAGGAGCTGGTTTCAGGGAATAATAAAAATAACGCTGAAGCATGTATGCAGCACACTTAAAGCACTCTGGAGGTTTATTATGCCTTCTGATCCGGCCTTATGTTCGCTTTTCATGTTTTTTTTAATCGTGCAAATATAGCGTTACGTCACAATGTAGTAGTATAGATGGCTGCAGGGAGAATGTGCCGAAGCTGAGCCACAGAGGAGGAGTGCTTAACTTCACCAGCTGGCCACCCTGTCCTCCTCCCTCCCTCTATCTCCTAAACTGAACATGCTGCACACAGTTGGTACACTCACATATTTGTATAGACCATCTGAGCTCACTTTGGCAACAAGTGACTTTTAGCGCTCAAGGATTAGTTGCAGCAGTGGATTTGAATGTTTCAACGTCTTCCTATGAAGCCAGCTGGTAAAAAAACAAAAACGAAGTCTTTCATGCCCCTCTGTGTATGACTGTGAGTGGAGAGTGGAAATAACTCGGGCAGTGTGTGTGTGTGTGTGTGTGTGTGTGTGTGTGTGTGTGTGTGTGTGTGTGTGTGTGTGTGTGTGTGTGTGTGTGTGTGTGTGTGTGTGTGTGTGTGTGTGTGTGTGTGTGTGTGTGTGTGTGTTACATCCTCCACTACCGCCAATTTTTAGAACTGGTTCGCTGGTTTTCTTCTTGGCACTGTGGGGATCATCACCAAATGGCATGAACCAGTTTTTAGAAGTTTGGATTTCATTGAGTTGCCAGAATGTTGAGATCTAATGAAAAGTCTCATCTCAATACGTGTTGTCAAGGTGTTTGCTAAAAGAAACAGACCGGGGAAATGTATGTTCATCAACCATTCAAGATTTCCCTCTAGATTTATGACCTAACCTTTCTCTGACTGACTGCTCTTAATTGCGGTAATAATCACTCACTCGCTGGCTCAAGGACAAAGTCGTCCTTTTTGTCTTGTTAAGAAATATCTGGCAAGCTTTTCCGCTATTCTGGCTTTGAGGTTGTACAACACTTGACAACCTAGAGGCCTTCCCCAGCGTACGCTGGATGTAGAGGCATCGGTGCATGTGCATCTTCATCAAGCGTATCTGCGTTACAGGGATAGACGGCGTCTGAAGGAGGACACAGTGGCGTGTATTCCAGCTGAGCTGATTATTGCAGCTGGACACGACGGGTTGCCGTGCGCGGGTGGTGGTATCTATGGCATCTGTACAACGTTCGGAAGGAAACTTCAGAGAGAACTGTGACTGCTTCCAACCGCATGCCAGTTATCAACGTATTACATAGTCGCAACAAAAGAGTTCTTCCCCAGCTGTTCATGCATTGTTCCATATCTTTATCAAGGTGACAGGAATGTAGTACGCCACACATCTTGCAAGAGATTTCAGAATCCACCTAATTTCCTCGTTCTTGGTCACTGAAATGTAACATTATGTAATACTAGTGTTCTCATTTTTAGTTGGAATATCGACCTGCTTTCATTTCTACACAGCAAATCCAGACCCTTTTTTTAACCCCCTCGGGCGTCTGATACCGACCCACAACGTGCCCCTTTAACATCCGGGCTTTCAAGTTACTACAATGTAAACCCATCCGCGTCATAGCTGACGCTCCGGGAGTGTAATGTCCTGGTATTCAGACCAAAAAAGCCCCCACACGGAGATAGAGTGGTCAAACATTGTGGTCCCTCCATTACAAATCTCCCTGTAGAGTCAAAGTGCCAAAGACTCTGTCAAGACTTTATCATCGCATATCATCTGTTAATAATAAACAATTATCTTTTCTTCATCTGACTTGTCTCTCCTGATTGAAGTGGTTTTGTTGCCAAACCCAAGTTTACGTACTTTTGAAATTTGTAATTTGATTTCCTACACCTAACTTTTTGCCTATACTTAACTAAGGGGGGTTTGTTGCCTAAACCTAAGTTCAATAATAAAATGAACATCTTTAACCTCAGCCCTATTTTTAGGCCTCTGCTCGAAAATTGCATACCCATACTAAAAATAATGTATTTCTCTAACTACAAGGTATATTTGAATAATTTGATGTTATAATAAAGGTAACACTTGTGAGATTTTTTCAGATGTGTAAATATCAGTGTATTTTCGCCTGGAAAAAAAAGCACTGAAAGCATGAATATCTCTTTTGAATGATGCAGCTGAAAGTTTAAACCGCTCCCAAATCATAGCACAATATGTGAACAGTCTCTGCAAATTTTGACTTTGATAAAGTGAAGCAGAACAAAATTAGAGAGGTTTTAGTACAGAGAGGTCAGGCGAGGTCATCAAAATGGTCATTTTGGAACCGGCTGTTCCACTGTAATTTGATATACTATATAACGATATATTTCACTTGTTTTATCACTAATAGTGTTCAATTTATCCAAATACAGCAGTTTGGCTTCATTTTGAGAGCCAGAATCCTCTCTGAACCCTGTTTGTGTCTGTGATTCATGGGGTTTTCCTGTCTGAATTCCAGTTTCTCTGTGTCTATGGAGACCTAAGTCAGCAGCCCATTCGTCGATTTCAGTGAATGAACCCTCCTTCGACCCGTCAGAGCCTGTAGAATTGAGCTGGGATAACGTGGGAAAGATTGACAGAATCGTTAGCCAGTCAGAATCAAAACCGCACCGTCCTTCGCGAAGCGTCCTTTCCAGAACCGGGAAATTATGCCTTTGTCTACACGAAAACAGCGTAAAGGTAAGCTGCATTTCTGATTATTATCAATAAAGCGGTTTGTGGTTCTAGTGCTTGTTGGCTGATATCTCTGTGATGGTTTCACGGAGAGAAATATTGAAGATATCTCTGGAATCTGTGTCGAATTATGTTGCTTTCTGATCTTGTTGTCCGTGTTAGCTTTCAGCTTTGTGTTGGTAGCTTTGTCCGGAGTACATAGCAGGCGGACTCATGGCGAAAAATATGTGATATTGTGGTAAATCTTCAAGTTGAAATATTAGTTGTGTAGAATTGTGTTTGGAGCATGTAAAAATGGCTTACATGATATTGTTACCCAGACTTTTTTCTTCAACTGGGTATATAACATGTGTGTAACATTCATTATGAAAAGTGCATTGTATAACACGCTGTACGCTAAACTTTCTCTGTAAAATCGAGAACCCCCCACCTCGGGCTAGAACCATGATGCATTTCCTCAACCTAACTTTTTGGCTATACAAGTAGTTTTGTTGCTTAAAATTGTACGTACCTATTTTAAGCCCAACTGTGATGTTTTTCCCGAAACCTAAGCCGGTGTTTTTGTTTGAATTCATAACATTAACCATGTGTTTACTGCAACTGTTTGCTGGGCTACCAACAAAGCAATGGCAAGGGGTCTGACCAAGCTTCATGTGACGAGTTGTAATGACGACGTATTTGGACTACACATTAATGAGCTGGAAATGGATAACTGACTTCCTGTTACGACAAAATACAAACTAAATATTCCTGTCAGACTGCAAAGAGGAAAGTAAACCCTTGTTACGTGGCTCATTGTGACCATTTACTGTTCATACATTCGTTGAGATGCAGAGATCAGGTTAATTCATCGCAGGCTATTCTGTTGTCTGTAGTTGCAGCCTAAGCAACACAAACACCAGGCGGATTAGTTGACTAAACAAATTTACCTAAAAACACAAGTGTGCTGTGAGGCGACTTAGTTTGAGGTCAGCACAAAGTAAAATCCAGCTCACTCATCATTCTTAACCTGCTAGGCATTTGTTCTCAGTTCAGCGGCAACTGTTCATTTTAATGATTCATTTATGTCAGACAGATTATACCCAACCTGATTCAGGAGCTCATTCACTCTCTTGACGGATCTGCTTGGACAGTTATGACTCATGTTGAAGTCACCCCGCAGCCTAAAAATAATCATGACTGAGAGTTTGAGTCAGTCTTAATGTCCAGCTCCTGGAGGGAAATGGATTATTGTCTGATGCGGACGTTGGTGATTTAATTTTTTCTTATTATTTTTTTCCCCCAATGAGTGCATTCACCTGCTGAACATGAGCGAGATGCTTAAAATGAATATTTCAAAGTCCAGGAGATAACTATTTGTGTGTTGATTTAGCAGAATAAAGTATGCATTGTTTTTCAAAAGGAATACATAATAGCATAATGAAAATGCTATCGTTTTAGCACCCTTTTATTTTTAGTTCAGTGCAACAATGCTTATGTCATTATTAGTCTATTTAGTTAAGTTACCTTTGGCTTTACATTTTGGGTCCCACATACCCCACTGCTCTGTGTGTATGTTATATAAAATAGTAATTAATAAATAAATCATTATTATTACAAAATTTGCCAATTTCTTTCCTTCAATTTTCTTTTCTTTTCATCTGATCTTATTAAAAGCCAATATGTAATCCATTCCTTTGACGGGATCGGACTTGAATATTTGATGAAGGTGACAAAATACAAAATAAATAAGTGATAAAACATTGTCTTAAAACCAAATAAGGAAATATTTCACGTTTTGTATGTTAGCATGTTGGCGGCGCGAGCAGTCGCAGCGGCCCCTTGCGGTCCCGGAAAAACAGTGTTTTCGTCTTTTTCGTCTAGTTTGTCTAGTCTGCCGCTGTGTTCGTCATGCCCGACGGACTTATATCGCAAAACACAACAATACAGCCGTGAGTTTCTTCTTGGAAAAAGTACAACTTTCTTCAACTTGGAAGCCAAACTCTCCGTGGATCTTAGCAGCCTGGGACTTCTCTGCTCCCCCCATTGTGTCAACCCCCACCCGGTAAGGAGACATCGCAAGCGGTGCGAGAGGAAGCAAAAGCGGGGAAAGCGTGGAGGTATCCGGGCTAGGCTAACGGCTAGCCCACACAAGCCGGCAATTCCAACATTACTCATGGCAAATGTCCGTTCACTGGACAACAAGATGGACAATATACGGCTACTCAGAACCAAGCGTGAGGTGAGGGACTGCTGTGTTTACGTGTTCACGGAAACATGGCTCCACCACAACATCCCGGACTCCGCTATTCAACTGGACAAGCTAACATGCTACCGAGCAGACAGAGACATAGTTAGCGTGGGAAAGTCCCGCGGCGGCGGTGTGTGTGTTTACATCAGTGATGCTTGGTGTCGAGACGCTATTGTTGTTAACCAACACTGTTCCCCGCTGGTGGAGTTTATGGTTTTAAAGTGCCGTCCTTTTTACCTGCCGAGGGAGTTTTCAGCCATTCTACTGGTGGCTGTTTATATACCTCCGAGCCCCAACAACAAGGACAGAGAGGAGGCACTCAGTGAACTTTACAGAGCCATCAGTGAGCAACAGACAGCACACCCAGACGGCATTCTCATCGTTGCTGGAGACTTCAACCATGCTAACCTAAAAACTGTTCTGCCTAAAATATACCAGCATGTTGATTTTCCAACCAGGGAAAACAACAAATTAGACCTAGTCTACACATCGATCAAGGGAGCGTACAAGGCGTCCCCCCTCCCCCACATTGGCCTCTCCGACCACCTCACTGTCTTGCTGAAACCGGCCTACAGAGCAAGGGTAAAGGTTACCAAACCGGTTTCAAAACAGGTACGGGTGTGGCCAGAGGACAGTACTGCTGCACTTCAGGACTGCTTTGGTACTACAGACTGGGACATGTTCAAGCAGGCAGCCACCTACAACCATCACATTAACATTCAAGAATACACAGAGACAGTCACAGGTTACATCACCAAGTGCATTGATGATGTAACTACCACCAGAGCCATCACCATCCGAGCCAACCAGAAGCCATGGCTGACAGGGGAGGTCCGCACACTGCTCAAGGCTCGCGACACCGCCTTCAGAGCTGGAGACCCAGCTGGGCTGGGAGCAGCCAGGGCTGACCTGTGCCGTGGCATCAGGAAAGCTAAACGACTGTACACCAGGAAAATCACAGGACATTTCAAAGACAGCAGGGACTCACGGAGCCTGTGGCAGGGCATTAGGACCATAACGGACTACAAACTACCGCCACAGACCTGTGACAGTCACACCTCCCTGCTTAACAACCTCAATGGCTTCTTTGCACGCTTCGAAGCACAGAACAACACACCTGCGCAGAAAACCACCCCCCCCACCGACGACCAGGCTCTGTGCCTGTCCCCAGCCAGTGTGAGGAGCACACTGCTGAGGATTAATACCCGCAAGGCTGCGGGACCTGACAACATTCCTGGTCGTGTGCTGAGGGACTGCGCAGAGGAGCTCACGGATGTCCTCACCGACATCTTTAACACCTCCCTGAGCCAGGCTGTTGTTCCCACGTGCTTCAAGGAAACCACCATCATTCCTGTGCCGAAGAAGTCATCTCCAGCCTGCTTCAACGACTACCGCCCCGTCGCATTGACTTCTACCATCATGAAGTGTTTCGAAAGGCTGGTCATGAAGCAGATCAAATCCACCCTTCCTCCCTCCCTGGACCAGTTTCAGTTTGCTTACCGAACTAAACGGTCCACAGAGGATGCAATCTCCTCCGCTCTACACCCAGCCCTCACACACCTGGACACTAAGAACTCCTACGTCAGAATGCTGTTCATAGATTTCAGCTCAGCATTCAATACAATCATCCCCCAGCAGCTTGTGTGTAAACTTACAGACCTGGGCCTCAGCCCCTCTCTCTGCAACTGGTTGTTGGACTTCCTCACAGAGAGACCACAAGCTGTTCGGGTCAACAACAACACTTCGAACACACTAACACTGAGTACGGGGGCCCCCCAAGGTTGTGTGCTCAGCCCCCTTCTCTTCACCCTGCTGACCCATGACTGTAAACCCAACTACAGCTCCAACCACATCGTGAAGTTCGCTGACGACACTACCGTGGTAGGTCTCATCAGCCACAACGATGAGACTAACTACAGGAAGGAAGTGAACCAGCTGGTCCGTTGGTGCCAAAATAACAATCTCTTCCTCAATGTGGGGAAAACAAAGGAGATTGTTGTTGACTTCAGGAGAACCCACTCCCAACCCCCCCTCCCTCTGACCATCAATGGTGCTGCTGTGGAACAGGTGAGCAGCACCAAATTCCTGGGTGTGACAATCACAGATGACCTCACCTGGAACAGCAACACCACTGCACTGGCAAAGAAGGCCCAGCAACGCCTGTACTTCATCAGGAAGCTCAAGCGAGCAGGAGCCCCCCCCCCCATCATGCTCTCATTCTACCGAGGCGCCACTGAGAGCATCCTCAGCAGCTGCATCACGCTGTGGTTCGGAAGCTGCACCGCCTCCAACCGCAAGAGCCTGCAGCGCATTGTGAACTCTGCCCAGAGGATCATCGGAGTCTCACTCCCTACACTACAGGACATTTACAACACCCGCCTCACCCGCAAAGCACTCGGCATTGCGGGTGACCCCACCCACCCCTCCAACAGCCTCTTCAGCCTCCTGCCTTCAGGGAGAAGGTTCCGCAGTCTCCGTTCGAGCTCTACCCGGCTGAGGAACAGCTTCTTCCACCAGGCGGTCAGGATGCTGAACTCTCTCCCTCCCTCTCTCCTCTCGCTCCCCCTCTCTCCCCCCCTGCCATCTCTCCCCTGACCTCTCTACCCTCCCCCTCACCCACCTTTCCCCACTGCCTCAAATGGAACATACCAGGACATCTACTCCCCCTCACACCCCTTCCCTCATCCAGCACCAGTCACTTTTTCTATTTATTTATTTTAATTTTTTATTCTCTGCTGCTACGAACAAATACCCCCCTCACACACCCTTCCCTCATCCAGCACCAGTCACTTTTTATTCTCTGCTGCTACTTGTTAATCCTTTATCTAGGCCCTTATGTTCTTAACTTTATTCTATTTTATTCTATTATATGTTATATGTTCATGTCTATATTACACTGTGGGACTGCGAGAAACGGCATTTCGAATTTTCTGTATGCATAACACATGTGGAAACTTTGACAATAAAGTGAACTTTGAACTTTGAACTTTGAATATCTCGTGTTTTAACAGGGGTGGTTAACATAATGAAACGTAATAAAAAAAATACAAAGTAAAAGCTTTGTGATTGCAGCTCAGTAATAGATATTAATATTGTATATGTTTCAATGCAAAATACATGCACTGCAATGCAGAAGAAGCTGCAAGTGTCTACAACACAATACAGACGTATTTGTCACGGATGCCAGATCAGGTCAGATGTCCCATACACTCCCCCCCCCCCCCCCCCCCCCCACCCCACCCCCCAACTAGGGAGCACAGGGACGCCGAAAGTGACGAGCCTTGTGGTGCAATGTGTGTCTGCACCCCCGCCCCCCCTCCAACCAGACTGACGGGGCCGGAGGTCCAATGAAATGAGCCGACATATTGAGATTGTCAAATCAAAGCCAAAGGGGAGGAGCTGTCCCGTCGTCGTCTGAATTACGTCATGCCCAAACAGCTGGTCGTTGGCAAAAAAAAGAACTGGGAAGGAAAAAAAAAAAATGTAGACCAGCACAGCGACTGAGAACTGCACCCGGGCTGGCTGTACCCCTCCACTTAATATTTCGCTTCTAACGATGCGGCGACTGGAGCGCCCGGGCTCAGGATGTAGCCCTCCCAGGCTCCTCGTGCTGGTTTACACCTCTCTGTGGTGCGCGCTTGTCGGAGGTAAGAGTGCTTTTTCCTGTTCAGTGTGCGTTGCTTTGATTCGCGGGGAGCTGTTCCTTTTGTCGGGGGTGCTGAAAGCCTCTTCCACAGTAGCAGCAGTAACAGCAGCAGCGGCAGTAACGGCAGCGGTGGATCCCGTTTGCAAGGCGATTTCAGTCCCCGTTAAACAGCCACAGCTTGCTGCGTTTAGCCACCAATACAAACCCGTTTCTTTTCTTTTCTGTCATGAACACGAACTGGCTTCGTTACGTCTCGCGTGGGGACGATCGCTGCTAATTATGGTACGCTAACACACTTGACAGATGCTCCTATAGGTTGTGTGCGCTACGATACCGAGGGATGAATGTGGCCACGGTGGAGACAACAAATAAAAGATCCACACCGGTGCTGGACACTTTTGACATTGTTGTCGGCTCTTTCGGTGGTTTCATTTGATTTGTTTCTTGTTCTTTTTGCTCTGTTCAAGAAAAGGGCAAAACACGAGTTGAGACACGTTGGCGTTGTGCGAAAAAAAATAAAATAGGACCAGAGTCATTGGACAATAAAGAAATATTTAAGTTGCACCTTGTCATTTATTGTTTTTAATTTAGCCTAATTGAAAAAAGAGCAGATTTCCTTTATTTATGTGGCAACATTTAAGTTAAACCTTGAATTTTTGCTTCCTGTTATGATTAAATGTACAAAAGTACATATTGTTCTTGCTGTATGTGCTTTTTTATGTCGATATATTTAAGAGTGTCTTTTCTCGTGTTTGCGGTGTCCTCCGCCAAGACGTTCGCTGCTTCAAGACACAAAGCTCAGTGGTGAGACAACAATGAATCCATACCTGCAGCACATGCTGTACCTGCCACCTGCTGGCTGTGGTCACAGAAGACCTTAAAGATCCCTCTGAGGGTGTTGCAGTCCACTGGCAGACTTGTTGCTGCTTCTCTCCATCTGTTTTTTTTATTGTAAATCCTCTGACTTGGTTGAAGTCAGTAAGATCACTGTCCCCTTTTACCCTCTTTTTTCCTGGATTACTGGGTTTTTTTCGTATCAGTGAAGAGGATCATTGTCTCAGTGATCAGTCAGTTTATCCCCTTAGTGATGGTGTGTTGACCAACAAATGATGGCCATGTTTGAACCAAATCCTGTTTTTATTCATTGTGTTAATTTTCATTCTTCGTTTTTTTTTTTTCAAGTTTTTAAAACCCGACACGAACATCCTAATATAGGATTATTTTTTTTTTGGAGAAGCAACCTTTCTTGTTCCAAAAGAGACTTCCCCCACTTAAGCATTCAAGGCTAAATCTCCAGTAGAGATGACAAAAAGCAGGATTATGTCTGTATTAAGCCCCTAACGGAGTAAAACAGTGGTTGGGAGGCGCTCGTTGAAGATTACTGAGATTACTGAATTCAGAGCCGTGCTGTGAGAACGCCTGTAAGCCTTTATCTTTAAACGTCTTTATTTAGCAATCCAACAGGCATTTTTTAAATATGTCTGCGTGTAGTATTTTAGCACATACAATAACAAAATGAACACTTAAGGTGTTTTTTATTGAATAGCTACATTTTGGTACAGTGACCGCTGTCAGCCGTTTCCACACACCAAAATATTAATATTCAGACCACCAGTTAATGCGAAGCAACGTCTATACTCACTACTCAAACGTCTTTTTAGTTGTCAGCAGTTCAACCGAAGAGTGATTTTTCTCTTAACTGAAATAGTTTCTCCATGCTGAAGAGGGCTAAACTACAAAGTTTGGACAAAAGTTTGAAAAATAAACAATTTTATGTACTATGAATTCGTTTTCCTTCCTTCCTACTCCCTTTAAAGGGACAGTTCACCCCAAAATTAAAACTACATATTTTTCCTGAATGAACTGCCCCTTTAATCATCTCACTTGACCCCCCCCCCCCCCCACCACTGATTTAGTGTGTGTGTGGAAGCTTACTTTTGATGACACAATGGATATCCCTGTAACTGGGATTACATTTTCTGATGAATGTGGCGACTTTTGAATAGCCATCCATAACAAGTCTTATCTCCAGATGTGCAAAACTGGGGACTTTTTCCTCTCAAACATCTGTCGGACCGACAAGCAACTGGTATGATAACATGCTGTTGTCAACTCGTAGCAGTGATCGATAGCTGGAAGAAGTCTGTTTCTTTCTAGTCAGGCAGCATTAGTGCCACACTGGAACCAGTTTCTCCTCATCCTCAGTCGTAATCAGTGTAATGAACACGCGAGGAAGAGCCTCGATGCAATGAAGGCTCACGTGTAGTGCAAGGACAGGTTGGGACAAGAGTGAAATTAAGGCCTGGGGGCTTTGAACGGGACTAAGCTTCAGGTCTTTGACAGCAATATGGCTTCATTATTCTGAGTTGCTTCCCCCACTTATTCTGCGTCTTTAGTATTCAAAGATAGCTTCCATAGGTGAGAGCCGGCGCAAGCTTTGAGGACAGCGGTAGGGAGGGGGAGGGGGAAGGGGGGGGGGGGATGAGCAAAGCAGAGCAATTTTTTGTCCTCTATTTCCTATTAGAACACACTGCACATTCAAGAAAAAGCTTTTCCTTCCTGCATCCGCCCGCCTCAGCACCCTGTCACTGCGGACCGGGGGCCACTTGGTTTTCCTTTGCCCCGTGTTGCCATCAAGGTAAAACAAAAGCAAAACCACATAGCCACAAATGACAGCATCAGTGCAGTGTGCTTGCTTACTCTTAGGTGGATTGGGCTCCTGCTGTTTTAGAGGCACACAGGCTTTTCATTGCATCCTCGAAAACGGCTTTTACGAGATTTTACCGTTTTTTTGTGTGTGCAAATTGCAGGTGAGATAAATTATCCCCCAAAACGATGAACGACATCGCCGGAGGTACTCCAAGTGCAGATGGCGCAATAAACACAAAGGGGAGCGCGCTGCAAATGGGGAAACGTTCTCCTCCGGTGAAACATCAAGCCTCCACATTGTTCTGATGAAATATGCTTTCTTATCTCCTTATATTTATATTTACGATAACGCTAATCTGAGAGATGCAGTATGTTCCGGTGTAGCAATTAACTGCCTCGCACTCCATTTCCCCTGATTCCACCCCCCGTTGGGCGTAGCTATACACCTGTCACTCGTTCTGCTTGCTTTTATATGCGGGAGCCTTCGCTGGATGTAATCCAAGGATTTGACATTATGCAGGGACGCGAGTGAGCCTGCATACCTGCATCTCCCTCAGCTGCTTTAAAAGGAGGTGATGTCTGCGATCACATATTTGGATGATCTAGCTCTCTTTTGCGTCCCGGGTTCAAGGAGAAGATTGGTATTATCCCAGTGAGCACTAACCCGGATTTCAACGTTGATTTCTGGTTGAAAAAGCGTTGAAATGGAGCCTGAACGTCTTAGACCTTTTTTCAACGTGTTTTAAACCTTCTAAATTACGGTTACAATATCAACCTGTCACAAAACACCAATTTCTTTGAAAATATTGATGGTTTGTTCAGTTGTAGGTTGAAAGAGACGTGATTTTGGTTACTTTAAACCAGTGGCGGCTGGTGGAAAAGGTAGGGCCATCCTAGCAAACATCCCATTATGATTTAATGCAACAAAATTTAAGTATCAAACACGCATTATTACTTGGCAGTTAAATATTTAACATTTATTCCAACACGAAAAAAGCAGTAAATAACACATTATATAATATAATATAACATGTTATTGAGATGCCCCTATGGACCTTGTTATAGGAGGTAAAGATCAGGAGAAGGAAACATGAAGTGTAATTATGAATACTGATGTTAAATTAAGCTATGATGAGTTTTCACTGTTAATTTAACATCTCTATTACATGTTGATGCCTCCATGACCAAGTTAAGCAGATGAGACTGAGGCTATGTAGAAGAAAAGATGTTCACTTTGCATAATATGTAGCTTGACAGAGTTCTCCATGTGTGTCCTGGTGTTCTCATGTTTCCTTACCTCCTCATCCCTCACTCCTGTAACTGTCCGTGCTGGATCCGTCCCCGTTGTTTTAAAAAGCTAAATAAATGATTAGCATGACGTCATCCAGCTAGCCAAACCTGTCTGGTGTACAGCTTGTACAGAAGCTTTGCATGTACTGCTTCCCTTTCCCGCTAGTCTGCTGTCTGATCGTGAGGTCAGGCTGATCTGATATCAGCTCTTTGGCTGCAGAATCTCCGCCAAAGTTCTCCTCTCAAACGAGTCTTGGAGGAGTACTGCTCGGCGCTGGTGCGGGCGCTCGCCTGCAGAGACTTCTCCTGACGAGAACGTGCAGCTAGGGGGGCCAGATCGTTCTGGCCCCACTCTGAATCTATTTGAGGGCACTGATTGACTAAATTGTATGTCACTCATTTATATCTTTAATCAGCAATTGGCTAAACTGCTTCATAGACCCGCCTCTTTTGGGCCAAAACGATTAGGCCCCCCAAGCTGCTCGTTCTCAGAGTGTCGTGCACACAGGCGGAGAGGACGAGCAGACGAGCACACAGGCGGAGAGGACGAGCAGGAAAAGCATATATTTTGCGCAGATATCATATGTTACACACATTACTGGGTACATTCCATAGTTCAAAAACACAAATATTGACAATTTGTATAATTTATGATTATTATAATTTATCTTTGTGTGGCTCATGGTGGGGCCAGGCCCCATGGGCCTCTATTGACCAGCCGCCACTGCTTTAAACGTATTTCTCCAAAATCATATTACGCTGTCCGTTCATATGTGGTCTACACGGAGACGTGATTTCAACGCATTCAATGTCTCATATAAAACGTTGTAAATATAGAACTATAGACTGTGCTGTCAACAAGAAGCTCCCAGGACATCATAATGAGAGCAGAGCACATTATGTCTGTATGTTCACTAAAATACAACTCAGTGTTTACTGCTGGAATACGCATGCGCATGAACTCTTGCATTTTTCTAAGGTAGAGGCTGGCTGGAAACAAACACGGCACTATTTGAGCTAGCTAGCTAGAGCTTACTGAGTTCATGAGCGAAGTGAACGAGCTGACGGAATAAACGAGGCTTCACGCTAACGACATACTCTGTAAGTACTTGAACTACTTTATTCCAATATTGCAGACCGAAATATCATTACCATACCACTAATATCATGTAATGCTCATCATGCGGGCGAGGCTGCTAGCTTGTAGTTTAGCATGTTAGCTTGTATAGCGGTGCATGTTATGAACGGTAAACTTAGACACGTGTGTTAGTTAATGGAGACACTTTCTTTGTGGACTGTCCCTGTAGCCCAACATTATAAAATATAGTATATACTGTGTAATATCCAGGTCAGCATCGTTCCGTTCAAAACATATTTAAAAGACGTCTATGGTCTCCGGTGAAGAGGTTCAAAACTGGTCTAAAAGTCTATGTTTTTTAATACTTGTTTTATTTACAGATGTCCAGCTTGAAAATATGGCAGATCTCCTGAAACCGGCTCCTGTGTGGCTTTGAAAACGGCATTTAAAGAAGGAAAAGGAGATTATGTTTTTATATGAAGAACATTGTTCTATTTATATTGTGCTTTAATAAATACAAATGAACTGTTGCTGAACTTTTTTGTGTTGCGCAAATTAGCAAACACATCAAACTAAGATGGTTAACACTATAGCTGCTTAACAATAGGACATTAGCATTAACATTGGGAATATTTTAACACGCTAACACATGGTGAACTCAAAGCTCAGAGCAGTGCTGTGACTAAGTACAGCCCTAAGACTCTTAATCATGTCAATCAAATATAGGGAGCACTTTTTATTTTATTGATGAGGATATCTCGTGTGTTCCTGACATTTATCCCCGCACATATTGTTGTGGCAAAATGACGAGATGAGATGGCAAACTGGGGTTGCAATCCAGTGGGTAGTGTTTTAATAAGATCAAGCCAACATCAACAAGTTCAGTATATTGAAACGACTCCCCTGTACTGCTTTACACAGATCACTCTTATAGTCAAGTTTCACGCCCCTTTAGCTGTGTTTCATCAATCAAACCTGTCTGTTGAATCAAAACAGGACACATCTGGACTCCTAATTTAGGACATGTAGTTATGCTATTTTGACCTCTTGCCCTCTGATAGGACACAGCCCCAAGTACGGAAATGTTTTGGTATGCTTGAGAGATTAATTACTTTTTGTCTGGCGCCGATCATCCTTTCCCACGAACGATGCTGAGAACCAGAATAACACGTTATGTAACTGTTGCTTGTGATATGAGGTTTTACGTCTCAAATGATTCTGGATACTTTTACATAAAGAGGAACACTCGTGTTTACTGCAATCATGGAAATTAAGATTGTCACAACAGTTGGATTCAAAAGCTATATGATGATTTTCTTCAGGGAGACTCCTCTGGTTCTGTTCCCCACAGATTGCCTTTTTGTGACCGAATACTTCACCCGCACGCCTCGTAAGCTGAACGCTTTCAACTCCTTCGCCAGCGTGGAGCTGTTCCACTTCAATGTGCCTGACGACACCATGATGGCCGTATGGAACCTCATCACCTTCAAGGAGCAAGGGGGCACGTTTGGAGATAGCTGCCCGAACCGCAACGTGACCGTGTAAGACGATGACTTTGTACCCGACTTTAAAGCCTTTCTCTTGTTGGATTTAAACACTTAGAAGTTGAAGTCTGCTCCTTCTCTAGGGTATAAATGGATAACAATAAGCATCTTATACACATTGCCTTTGGGGGAAAAGGGTTATAGCAGCTGGTTCAACACTGAGCAGTGTCAGCTATTACTCGGCATATGGAGGGGACTGCTGTTAAAGCATGAGCTGCATTTAACTTTTAATTTTTCCTGTCTATATTTATCATATTGGTAAGTGTTTGTGATGAGAGCTGGCATCTCAGGTGACTCCTCTGTGTCCCTGTGATGCTGTGACTGAACATGGGCATGGTTATCACATTCAAATACGTAGGGCTAGATATGATTATTAATGTTTCGGATTTGAATTTTTTCACATTTCCAAACAGAAGATGCCATCTGTGCTCATGCTGTCAGCTGCTCCTATGGATGAATTTCTATATTCGGCAGATGCCTGTGTTGTATGTGAGAAATATTAGGGCCAAACAGCGATCGCATTTTGTGTTGGTGGTCAACAGGTACTTCAGGTCTGGTGCTCCTCCAGTAATCAACCCCCTGTACACCCGCTTCCCTCGGGACACGGTTGTACCAGGATCCTTTGCTGTGACTCTCACCTGGACTCTTCCAAACCGCACCACAGGAGCATTCAACGTGACCAGCCCGCTCCCTGGAGACTGGTTCCTAGCTGCACATTTGCCCAAGGATGAAGGCAAGATCTCAGTCAAGGTGAGCCTGAACATCTATCACCAGTGAACATCATGGCTATGTGTTAGAATTTGAATCACTGAGATGTGATTTAGGAAATATTGGTGCTAGCATTGGTCATTCTGTTTCTGCACTGCACCTCCCAGAGGTCCACTTATAAACAAACTGTTAAAAAAAAGCTGTGTTCTGTAGATGGTGTTTTTTTATTTGCTTTTACTGCCTAAATTACCACCAGATCAATCCTTCAAAAAATAATTAAGAGTCGAGAGCATAGACTATCTAAAATGGACGTTGTCTCCGTGACATCACCCATTGGTTTGTGGAATGTGGTTTTGAAACTTCAAGTTTGCCATTTTGTTCGTCACCATGTCAACTTTCAAATGTTGAGAAAACCCTGAACTATTGCCGCATAATTCAACTTTCCAATATCTTTTAAACTTTTTGAACTGCAGCAATTTAACTTTTATGATTTTTCAGCCCTTTTCTGACTTTATAATGGGTGTGTATTGCGCAGCTTAGCGTTCGTGAAGTCACCGCTAGAGTGAAGAGCAGCTTGAGATTCTTGTGAAAAAAACATTTGTGTTTTGCCACTGTGTCCACAATCTTCACTCTTCATGCATAATTTCTGGATGTAAAAGTAGCTAATATTGTCCTTGTCGTAGAAAAATGACTGTGGAATCCCACAGATTTCCACATTTGACACAGAAGCCGTTAATTGAGAGGAAAACCGACTTTCTGCTCCATAGAGACCAATGTTCAATTTTGCTTCAAAAACATCTTCCACAGAACACGGTACCCCATTTCTAGATCGCCAGTTAAGCCACATTTGTTACACTACAGACACAATTTTTACAGGATCTGTTTCTTAAGTCATCCTTCCTCTCAATTATTAATATCGGAGCAATAGGAGCTACGGTTATGGGCGTTTTGAGGATTTGTTTGAGAGGTGTTTCCCTGTTTTATCTCCATGAAATGGCTTCAGGCACACAGGTGTTTGCGATTGAGCCAATTAGTGATGTTGGTAAACATCCAGTCTCACAGACACACATGCACTCCTCTCTCCCTCTCTCTCTCTCTCTCTGTGTCTCTCATACAGTCATTCAGGTCTTGGAGACTTTTAGAGGATCCCCCCCCCACACACACACACACCCCATTTTAAAATAAAAGCCGCACACACATGATTTGTTGCAGCTGTTACGTGTTGCAGCTTGGCCAATCAAATATGGGTATTCTGATCAGTTTCCTGATTCGAGTGACATTTACACACACCGCGACACAAGACAGAGAGGCGAGGAAAGATATGGCAGAGCAGGACAAGTCATGTAAGCTGTAAAAGATAAAACATAGTACAATCTCCAAATGAGAAAGTTTGCCAGAGATATCAGTCTCTCTCTCTCACTCTCTCCCTGTCTGTGTCTCTCTCTCATACAGTCATTCAGGTCTTAGAGACTTTTAGAGGAGCCCCCTCCCACACACACACACACACACACACCCTATTTCAAAATAAAAGCCCTAAGAGTGAATTCTAATTGAAATGCTTGTGATGAAGCCAGGCATTTAATAACCTCTGTTTATGTGTGTCAGACATTATGATTATGTCTCCTCTCCCCCTCTCCCCCCCACCCAGCACCACCCTTTCAAAATAAAAGCCCCATGGATGAACTGTATTTAAACAAGCTCAAAATTTGGCTTTTTTGTTAAAAAAAATGAATGCGCTTACTAATACTGCGACAACTACTACTGCTGCTGCTAATATAGTATTACTACTACTGCTACTACTATTACTGCTACCATCAACATTATTACTACCACTACTACTATTACTTATACGACAACTGCTACAACTACTACTGCTATTCATGCTACTAAAAGTAGTAATACTACTACAGCTATTTGTACGACTGCTTCTAGTACCACTACTACTACTGTGATATTAAATACTATGACCAATACTACAGCTATTACTATGACTACTGATACTACGACCAATACTACAGCTATTACGATGACTACTGATACTACGTCTTCTACTACTTCTTCTAATTACTAATACTTCTACAACTAATAATACTTCTACTACTACTACTACAAATATCACTACTACTACTAGTACTTATTCTAATGCTACTAATACGTCTACTAATAATACTTCTACTACAACTTATACTACTACAAATATCACCACTGATGAATTTTTTTAAGCCACAGAAACTGTTCAAATATCAAAATGTTCAGCTCTTTTAGGAGAGGTGTGATATGACTTTTCATATTTGTAATCTTTAAACTTTTTGAATTATTAAGCTTTTTGCAATTTGTTTTTGAATTGTATATCTATTTTCAGCAATGTTTTTGCGATTAATTTCAGTTTTCAGCATTCCAACGCATTTTCAGCAGGAAATACATTTTCTAGTTCAGTTCATTGGCCAAATTAATTTAAATTATAATAACTTTGACCTGATATTGGCCAAAGTAATTAGATGAATGTCTGAGCCACATTTCATGGCCATCCATTCACTCAAAACCACAAAAACCTCATGGAGGCACAAGGGGAAAAGTCACGCCCCAGGCAAAAGTTTTACGCCAATCTATTTACTAGATGTTGAGGTATTTCACTGCATAAGTGAACAACTTTACCTGCTGGCGGCACTAGATAAAAGTCAGGGGATCACCATAGTCAGTAGGATTCGTCCTCCAGGCACCATGAAAGTCCGTACCAAATTTCATGGCAATCCATCTAATACTGGAGCTGTTGAGACATTCACGAATTGCCAAAAATGTCAATCTCATGGAGGTGCGAGAGGAAATGTCAGAGGATGACAAAAATTCTAAAGGACTGTTGGGAACTAAAGGAGCGTGTTTGGGTTATCAGCATTTAAGAAACTGAATTCTTGACATCAATAGAATTATTGATGTATGTAACAATTATTAATGATTATTAATAACAACGGGGCACCACCCTGCGAACAGGGACCAATAACCAAATGATAAAACTAAGTCTCATAATTAGTAGTCACTCATAATGTCAATAGTCTGCGTATGACTATACATTCTGTGACAGTGAAGGTTTTTAAGTTCGAGCACAGGCTACTACATACAGGTTTATCAAATACATATGCACAAGCAATCACAGACGACTGCTCCTTAAAGTATAACAGAGTTTATTAGATCAACATAATAAATGATCAAATCAATTAATATTGCAACCAACAAACGTATCATACAATTTTATATGCCTAAACTAAAGAATGAATAAAAATGGATGAGGGGGTATGTCTGTGTGTGTGTGTATGTGTGGGTCTGTGGGTGAAAAGGAAGGAGAGTCTTACAGCTACCGCTAAAGACTACAAAGATGGCGGCGTCGAGTGACGCGGGCCAAAAGGGGAGGGGCCTTAAGATACTACAGCTAAACTACCACCAGATGGCGGAGTCGAGTAACTCGGGCAAAATGGCGGTGGGACTGCTGTATGTAATCACGTGTGCCGATGCACACATGTGTTGTGAGGCGATCGTTTGAACGGGGTTTCCCCAGGGGCAGAGATAAGAAAGAGAGCAAAGGTGGGGGTCATGAATCAAACTTCTGCGTGCGGTCCGCGTTGCAGTGAGAATGGGGATCGCTGGCCGTATCGTACACAACGTGCCGTTGTCGGTAGAACTGCCAGCAGTTATGTACGATAGCCGAGATTCCACACTTCACTCACAGAGCTGATTTAATGAGGAGAGAATACCACACGAAGTGTAATAAAACAAATGAAAATAAAACAAATAAATCCCAAGCAAACAGTCATAGTTAATACACAAATACAGCGGAGCTTCTCTGCTCCGTAATGATTGCGCAATATCTCAATATCACGCGACAGTAACAAACACACAAAAACACGGGAATATCAACATATAAATGAATGACCTGAATTAAACTTAAATTAATTTAAGCTAAGCTACGCCTAGATATCAAGAATCTTACTTGTCGATGCGTCGTTGCAACGTTGAAGTGTGTTCGTGGCAAAGTGGTCCGTTTCCTCGTCAGGAAGGGGGAGCAGGGGGAGCTTGCTTGCAACGCGGCTTTGCCGGCGCTGTGTTGTCGTGGCGTGAGCTCGCTCTGGAGCGAAACGCAGACGTGATCTATCCTCGCTGCAGGGAGGGTGATCTAACTTCGGCTGACGCCGTGGTCCGTGCGTCTTACCGGGAATCGTCGGTGAAGGAGGGAGGCTTGGTCGTCTTTCCTTCGCCGGAATGTGTGCACCAAAAGAAAAGCAAAAAAGCGGAGAACGGATCGCTGAAGCGGATTTGTTATCGCGGGCTGAGTGTGCCTTTACTCAACGTGGAACACGGCTGTTTCGTCCAGCGAAATGGCTTGTGACCTGACAGGGTTTGAGGCGGGGTGAAGGGCCGTTGCTTCCTCGTGGCCAGCGTCGCGCTGGCGGGGAAAGCTGGATCGTCTGTGGCCTGGACGGGGGGTCCGGGCGAAGAGAGCGTTGTGTGCTCCCTGTTCGACGGAGGTCGAAGGGAAAAAGCGTGCAGGTCCGGGGCGAAGAGAGTGTTTGCGTGCCTCCTGTTACCCCGTAGGGATTGTTGGAAAAGGGCATTGAGGTGTGATCTGCAGGCAGTTTTGTAGAACAGTGGTTGAACCACAGGGGTCCTGGGGTCTCTTGGCCTTCGGCCAATGAGATTGCAGCAGTGCATTCAGGTGACCATGGTTTTTTTGGGGGGGGAGAAATTTACACCCTAGTGTGACATTCCTTTGCTCTCATCAAACTACAAATCATGATGAAACCTTTGCTTGACAAAGTGAAGGCCTTATTCTCTTTGTTCACAGCACATGTTGAAGCCATATGGTCAGACCCCAACAGGACTATGAATGTACGGACAAAATTTCATGAGTTTGTCAGTATGGACTAAAGTGGTGAACCGAAAGACACAAGTATCCTCATACAACGGTTTGTCTGATATTGTTATGATGTGGGGTGTTTCACGGACCCAAATGCAGACTCAGACAGCAAAGTTCTATTTCAAAACCAAGGTTCGTTTATTTCTCTCAGTCAAGGGAAGAAACAGGAAATGGACAAAGTCAATAGGAGGAGTCTTCACGCCTCCGGCCGGTTCCAAGCCAGAAAGTGGCTAATCCTGCGGAGCGGCAGACGAAGCTGACAGGAAAACTGTCAACGTCAATACGGCGGCGCGTCCTCGCGCTCCGCTCGGATCTTAGCCGGGAAGTGGCCGGTCCGCGTCCGCGGCTGGCAGACAGGCTGGACCGTCTGTGTGACACCCGAGGCTCGACACAGGAACGCCAAGACTAAACAGTTGATCTCCGAGGAACGAACTGGAAGGCTTCCTCGTACAGGTGAAAACCCGAGGCTCGACACTGTACGGCAGGCAGGTCGAAAAAACGAGAGGCAACGTTAGTTTCAGATCTTCAGAGAGTAACAAATGGACTACTCACGGGTCGGAATACCAGGTAGGTAAACGGACGGACTGACAACTGGGTTGAGAGTGACAGGAGTATTTATGTCAGCTGGAGGCGATCACCGGAGATGAGGCACAGCTGTGCCTACGGGGAGAGGCGCGGCAGTGGGCGGGACTCTTAGGAGGACACTACTGAGGGAAACACAGCAGAGATCGACATAAATCCTCACAGATATCTCATGAAAAAGTCATTTTTTGTGCGTTCTCTTACGAAAGTCCACCAACACATATCAATTTCTGCTCGTTGCATGCATACAGTCTTTTCAATATAAACTTTTATCTTCACAGGAAACAACTCAGGTGGTTTAGGCAACAGCACTACTTGGTAAGCTTTAGGAAACGATTTCTGAAACAGTTGGTGACTTTTCGGCAACAAAACAAATTAGTTAGGTTTAGGAAAAGATTGTGGTTTGGGTTAAAACAATTACAGAATTAACGTTAATTAAGTACAGAAGTTACGTAGGAAATTAATCTACATTGACTTCTCATTTCACACACATGAACAGCGGTTATCTGGGTAGACCGTATTTTTGTTTATACTTTCTCATTCATGATTATGTGGATTACAAACAAATTGATTTTGTTGGATGTCTAACAGATACCAAAAGCGCATCATTTTTCGTAGCTATAGCTTCAAGAGCTGTACATAGCCAACCCTAGAGCCACACTGCTAGCGCGGAGGATCAGCGGTTTGGAGTAGCAAATGAAAAGTTCCAGTCTGTTAGAGACTGATAAAACCAAAGCTTATTAATGTGGAAAGCGTTGTTTCCGATAACTTCAGTGGGATCTACATCTATAATATTTTCTTCACGGTTACTTACCTCCTCTGTAAGATAGAAAAGATTATAATAAAACTGATGTTTGTGATGGTTTGGATTAGTATTCTGTGCTTGCTCTGCAGAGCTTCTTTTTTTCTCCTCCATCTCATCATGTCCTTCTATTTGGCCACATAAAAGCACCTGCTGATTTCCATTTTCAGGCAATTTATTTGTCACTGGCATGGTGTTCAGTTGTGCTTCCTTTGTGGTTTCCACTGGCTGGCACAAGTGCACCTGGAATACACAACAATCAAAAATATCATCAAAAGTTGGTGTCAACCTCGCATGTGCAAAAATAATTGGTTTGCTTTGGGGTGCACAGAGAATAGAAGCTGCCGTGGCTCAAATATGACCGGCCTAAAATGACACACCGTATAGATGGAAATAACCTCTTTTCTGCATTCTCCTTTCTGAAGCATTTTTATTTTTTTAAACAACCAAGATGTGATGTTATCAGTTCAGAGAGGACAACACGGGTGTAAGCAATGCAAGCCAAGCAGGGGAATGCACGCTGCATTTATAACAATATCAGTCAAATACCGAACTTGAGCAATCCTGCGCACAGAGGGCATAAGGATTTGGCAACTAAGAACAAAGAAGCGATGATAAAACTGTATTTTCTGTCAAATACATCATTTTCATTATGTTCTTTGGCTTGCTAAAATTGGAGAGTCAAGATTAGCTGTGTTTGATATATTTCACTCTGGCATATCTCTCCGAGAATTATTTGACCTGTAATCTTCCTTGGAATTAATAATTGTTAAACGCATTTATCTAATTTAGTCTTACCTCATAAAAGCCAGAAATTTGGTTTAAAAGATAAAACAATGTCAACATTATCAACAAAATATAAAGAGATGTTGTGCCAAAGATGTCGATGTATTGTGTTACAGACGTAGCTACTGGAATTAGCATGCTAACCAGCTAGCCTCAGCCCGTCCTGTCTTGTAACACCACTTGTACCTCGAGAGGCGATAGTGAGTCACTAGCATCCAGTCTGACCTTAGACCGACATGAGAGGATGGAGAAGTAGAGCTCTGGGAGACGGACCTTCAGTTAGCAGTTATCTACAGCAACTTGCACACAGCTAGCTCAAACCCCAGCGCCCGCCGTCACAGCGGGCTGGCTCTGGGTCTAACCTGTGTAACGGCGGCAAGAAAACAATTCTGGATCCAGGGGGGAGTCCAGGCAGTCCCCCAGGATCAGACCCCTATAGGCGCTGTTGGTTTTGCGCTGGCTGAATGCAAGTTGTTTTAGCTAAAGGCTAACTGGAGAGCCGTCTCCCCCGGAGCTGACACATGCTCTGCTCCCTTCAAAAATAGTCTCCTGGTGGCTGCGAGGACAGTATAGAAATATGAGTCGGTTCTGCCACTTTTAATTCTAATCCAACAAACAAACTATCAAAGCATACAATGAAGTGTACAGCCCCGGTTACTGTCACGGTAAACACATAGATGGCTAACGTTTTTTTTAACTTGCTCTCAGAGTTTCAACAGTTTGGTCGAATTTTGCATATTCTTGCCCTGCTGTTAGTTAGTAATTGGCTTCTTTTTGTTTTGAATGACTGATGACTGTAAATTTAGATTGTATGGACCCAGTGGATAAGGTAAAGTCCTGCCACCTATGGAGCATATGGCCAGAACTTACACACTGCACCTTTAAGAAGACAAAAAGCAACATTGGGATGCTTTTCCCATTTTCTTGCTGCTTATCAAGGTGTATCATATCGGATTAGATATTATGTGAAGAGGAAAATACATAAGAAATAAATGCGAAGTGATACAAGCAATAAATTATCGAAGATGTTTACCAATGCCACCATCTTTGTACCTTTAGACCAGGGGTCTCAAACTCATTTTCACTCCGGGCCACATCAGCATCATGGTCGCCCGCAAAGGGCCGGTTGTAAATGTAACTACTCGTGCATTCACAGTTTAAAGTAGTCTTCAATGTGCTCACAATACATTTCCATGTTAAATGTACAGTAAGCCAAAGAGCTGCTTCTATGACTGTGTTTAAGTATCTCATAATTTTGACTTTCTATCTCAGAATTATGACTTTCTATCATAGTTATGACTTTCTATCCAATAACTTCGACTTTCTATCTCATAATTTCGACTATGGGGATATTTTTATTATTATTAGTCTAACTTAAAAAAATAAATTAAATAAATTACTTCTTTTTTTTGCTGGCGGATTCGCGGGCCACATAAAATTACGTGGCGGGCCGGGAGTTTCAGACCCCTGCTTTAGACGTTTGTTGGTACAACGTCACTGGAGTGTAGGGCAACCAGCTTATCTTGTTTCAGGATTATGGTGACTAGTTAGTTTTTGTAGTAACATATTAATAGAAATAAGGGCGGTAGAAAAAAAAGACTAACTTGCAATCAATATAATCCATCACAATTCTGGAGGGGTTTCTTCTCTCTTATCATCCATTGCTTAAAAAAGATCTTACCGTTTTATGATGCTCATTAAAATCAAGCTTTGATATGATATATTAGCTTTTCATTAAATGCTGGATATTGGCCAGTCAGCGTCGTCTGCCAGTCAGTATAATGGGGTCTCAGTTCAAGTCTGTAAATATAGAAAAAAACAGTCATTAAAAACTGCAATTAAGTATCTTTTTTCCTTACATATTAGTTACTAATTGAAATGGTCATATGTTTTGTGAATGAGTATCATTCTTTATCTAAAGACCAAACACTCTAAGTAATCTTAGCTGATAGAATCTAATAGCTTGTTCCTGCAATAAATCCTTCCTATGTGAGCATTAAAATGATAATGAAAGGTATTCCTCTCTGTCTCATTATAACGGGCGTATTCAATACATAACAAACTCAATATATTGCAATGCGATGCAACAATGTGCGCTAACTGCAGACTTTAAAATGGCCGCAGACTTTAATAAAGCTGCACATAAGCTCGTAAATGTTGCATTTTTTGCACTATTGCGATGGATTGCATTAGATTGTTCAGGTGTACCTAATAAAGTGGAAGCTCGGCGTATACCCCAGAGTGGTCCCGAACAGATCATGGTCTCAGAACATGTCCTCACTACTCCGTGTCTAGTTTGATGCAGAGTTGTCAAATAGAAATGATCTCCGTCCACACGGGAGTTTCAGCATTATTCTCAAGTTGATCTGCATCCACACGGCAGCCTTCGAAGGCGGACAGCACGTGACCATTAACGTACACTGGGCATGCGCGTGACGGTGTAAACAGGAAGTGGATTGCTTGCTCAGTTAAAAAAAATACGACAGAGTAATGAAGTAGTCTTTAAAAATGAAAGATTGTATTTGATACTTAAGATCTTCCTCTAAAATCTTCCTCTATAAACTCAAACAGACACAGTTCATGGAAAATTTTAGAAGTTTTATTTTTCAGACGTAGTTACAGCGCTGCGGGTCTATCTCTCTCTCTCTCTCACATCAACTTTACTTTAAAATCAACACTTACATGTAAACGTTTACTAGACTATGGTCCATAAATGTGGTCAACACACGTCGATCACTCGCTTCCTCTGTGTTGTTGTCTGTTGTTGCCGTGGGGGCTGATGAATGTAACGTTAGCTCCGCCATTGGGGTATTCCTTCATGAGATACGGCATCAGGGGATGAGCTGGGTCACCCAGCAGAAAAACAGGGACATCATCTTCGCCCTCTATCAATTATTTAGGGCATGGGGGAATTGCTCCATCTTTTAGGGCACAACATCATGCAACAGGTCCGACTCACTAGCTTCTAAGCTAATTTTAACATTACCTCCAATGGGGAAATGCTAACCGCGATTAGCATTCGCGAATATAATATATCTTCGTAAATCTTTTCATGCTTCATAAAGAAATACTTACAGACTAAGGTCTCTCAAGGCTACCAAACGTAAAAAAGGGTTTTACAGGCTTTAAAGGCACAGTTCACCCCGAAATACAAAAAAACATCATATTTTTGTACTTTTGATCAATATAGATTGTTTTGGTGTGAGTGGCCTTGTTTTGGAGATATCGGCCGTAGAGATGTCATCCTTCTCTCAAATAGCAGTTTCATGCAGGAAATAATGGTAGAAAGAAAATAGCCCTTACAGGAAGCAGCTCACAACAAGGACTGTGGATTATTTTGAGTAACAGGGTCATGCTTTCTGGAAAGAGACATTGCTGTTGAGTTTTTCAAGTGGTTTTCTTTTGGCGCTTTGAGCACCGTAAGACGAGCGCCATGTAGTCCCTTTATATTGGAGAGAAGGCAGACATCTCCAAAACAAGACAGATCACACCAAAACAATCTGGATTGATAAATAGCACTGCAGCTAAGAGGAAAAATACGTAGTTTAGATTTTTGGGTGAACTGTCTCATTAATATCCTGCCAAAAGATAAGAATTCTGGGGGAAATAAACAAACGGCTGTATATATTTTGGCATGACGTTTAAAGATATTAAACACAACATAGTGTAAAAACATTGGCTCCTTTAAACCTCTGTCCTAATGGTTGAGCCTTAATTAAAACACAACATCCCCTCCAAGACGCATGTGCAGGTCCAACTGACAGGCTGTAATAAATCAAAGGGTCACCTCGGCAGCTCCCGGACTAATGACATGCCACGGTAATTGTGGCTGGAGCAGGCGGGGTCAGTGATCGGCTGACAGCAAATGAAGGGCCTCATTTGGTATTCACACCTGTCCTTTTGAATCAGGTGCGAAAAGGCGCATCCATTTCCTTTAACAACTTTTCAGCAGCGCAGGAAATGATTCGCGGCCTCCGAGTCGATCGGTCCGCTCGGCTCATCTCACAGAGAAATGCACATTGAGCGTTAAATGGTTCAGAATGACACGAGTGGAACAACGGGTTGCGTGTTCCACTGCGTGGCAGGCAAGCAGAGGGAGGACAGAGTGATATTAATCCAGGAGGCTGACAGGCTTTATACACACCACCTCGCATGATATCTAATCCCCTCCTTAGCAGCTTTTAAGAAACATCGGTGACTTAAGCGCTAAAGCGCCCTGGTTAAACCGCTGCTGTGTTGTCTTTGCAGGGTTTGTCCGAAGAATGCCAGTATCTGTTCCAACCTCAGCTCATCGTCCAGAGGCTGATTGGGATTTCCGTGCTTTATCCTGGATACTTCATCGACCAGATGATCCCCATCCATAACAGATCTGCACTCTATAAGTAAGTCTTCCAGACCAAAGTGTCCCTAACCGTGGACAGTCTCAGTGAAAAATTCACTTTTATTTGTGCACAGTCTACCTCCCGGAGTTCTTCCTCTCTGTGAGTTTATCTTGCATGTTTCATTTGAAAAAGATGCAATTTCCAAGTGTGTGCTTATAGTCTGAGCATCTTTATTAGCTTCCTCTTCTCTAAAAGTCAACTTAAAGTGTTGTGAATATGAATGTTCTATAGGTTGACGCTGTTTGTGATCTTCTGAAGGTGCCAAAAGGAAGGAGAATCAGTATTATTTGAATTCTTTAATAATATTTGAAGGGTATTGAAATGTTTGTTCTTTGAACAATATACAGCATATTTTGATAGAAAGTTTGTCGTCTGATGTATTTTCAGTCTTTGATCTATGTTTGTACTGTGAAAATCTTATTTTTCATTTATTTTTTTTACTTATTAAAGCACCAGTCTTTGCAGAGTAGCAGCATTTTTATGAAAGAGACAGGCAAAATAATATACGTTCACACAATACATTACTGCAGAGCTATGGGTTTATGTAATTAAAAAAACAGCGAAGCATGTCTCACAACACCATAAAAGTAAAATTAAACCTGCAACGGCAAAGACATGCTGCTCTCTTAAGGGAAGTTTTTTCCCCAATAAACAAAAATTTGGATACATTTCATACACAGTGCTGCTCTACATTTTGCTGTCTGTTATAATGTATAGCCAAGGTTGTTGTTATTTCACCCTGAAACACATCTGTGTGTGTGTTTTGCTCTGTGTGTGTGTGTGCAGAGTGTTCATCCCCAATTATATATCAAAGGTGAAGGTCCAGCTGGTAAACTGCAGCACCAGGAACAAGAGCAGGGACAGTTGTCCCGTGGTGCTGAAGATAAGAGCGCGGGCGCCGCCGGTGCACAACTCGAGCGCCCTCGACTGCAGGGACGTGAACCCTTGTGAATTAGACACCCTCGTCCCCGTCTGGGAACAATGGTACTACATCCTGGTGGAGAGATACCCGAGCAACTGCAACGTCTACTTCCGCATCGGGGTGCAGGTCACTGGTGAGTGGGTTTCACGCGCAGAATGTGATTAATGAGTCCTTTTTTTTCTTAATTCTTATGCGTTTTATTTCGGTCTTGCAATATGCATTCTTTCTTTTTCATTAGAAAA
This sequence comes from Melanostigma gelatinosum, assembly GCF_949748355.1. NCBI lineage: Eukaryota > Metazoa > Chordata > Actinopteri > Perciformes > Zoarcidae > Melanostigma > Melanostigma gelatinosum. The sequence continues at coordinate 23,703,938 of NC_136639.1, forward strand.
AGTCAGACACCCAACTAAAAAGACTCTGAGATTCACCTTATCTTTGAAACATGACAGACTGAATTATGCTACTCAAACTTAATGGTAGCTTGACCTTTGCCCTTTTCCTTCGATAAGGTTGCTGGCACCCCAATATAAATATTTCAGTCAAATTATTTGACCATTTACTGTCATTAGTTATTACAGCAAGGGCCAAGTATAGACCTGTGTCTGTATACAGTTATAATAATAATATGCTACATAGGTTCGTTAACGAACATCTAAAGGAGCAGAAAAACATGGTTTTATCATAGTGGGCTGTCCTGCTCATTGCTTTCATTTACAATCACTAATCTGGCTAACAGAAAAATCTGAGGTAGGTTGTAAATTTATGATTTTTTCATTATTTTATTACTGTTAAAAGTGGAGTATGAATACTTGCAGTGTTTAATTCGTCTCATCAGGGTTTTGTGTGTACGGTCTTTGGTAAATGAGAGCATTTTGACCATTTTTGCCAATCAAACAACATTATTATTTAAGTGTTTGGCGAGGTGTTAGATTCTCCTTCCTGAGTCTGCTTCCACCGTTGTTCATCATTTTTCTTCCTGCTGCTTCTGATGTTCAATTCAATAACAATTTAAGATGATCGGGTTTTTGTTTTTTATAAACCTGAAAACTCATGAATTAGGCTCAAAGTAGATCATAACCAACATCTAAAAGTCAAAAAAGTCAAAAAAGTCAAAAGTCAAAAAAGTCAAAGTAAAAAGGAGTGTGGCTGTCGATTTGCAGAGGCGCTCACAAAAAAAACCCCAACTGACTCTTATGTGCAGTTTTGTCCTCGAATCAAAGCAAATATGTTATTTAAAACATGTTCGAGGTCGCAGATACGTTGGGCACAAATTTAATTTGAACCTGTTTTGACACGGTCAGAGCATCAAGAGGCTCGTTGTACAGAGGACTGGAGCCCAAAGGGGGGGATTCATATGCACAAACAGGGATGGCTCACAAATCTGTGGGAAGTCCTCTCCCTGAGGAGCAACCCCCTCCCTCCGTCGGACACTGTACCGTGCACTTTGTTGCCATGGCAACGCAGACACTAATTATTCACACTCTGTTTCTCTCCCCCCCTGCCTGCCAGGCAGATCTTACTTGACCTTTTGTGGAATTTGAATTGAAGAACACCTCAGGTTCAGAGGTGGGGGTGGTGGTGGGTTGAAAGAAAGACTATCTGGAGTCCTCACCTTCTCATGCTTTCGCCCTCTTATCGGTTATGGTCATTAAAAAATGGGCCCTCATCCAAAATTCAGCCCCATTCCCAGACGTCGCGGTCGCTGTGGCTAGACAGGAAGCGGTTTCACTTTATTATTGATTACTGTCGTTCAGGCAGTATTGTCACTGCAGGTATGTTGCCCTCAATAGATGATTGGGAACCGAAGAGTGTTACTCTAGACAGGAAAGCGAAAAGGAAGCCAGTTCTTTGGATTATGAATTTTATGAATGTTTACACAGCCCCTCCGCTCCCACCCACCCACGCATACATAAACATACACTGTACGTTTGTGTCTTAGCTGATTTGTCACAGATTTTCTCGTGTCTCTACCAGAGTTCCAATTGCCTTGAGCCAGCAGTATTTGGTATTTCAGTCATTTTTTAGTGAGTTCTTCAGCTGCCTGAGCGGACATAAGAAACACTTCAAACCCTTTCAGAGACAACCCTGTGTATGAACGAGGCTACAGAAGCCTTTGAAATCCTCTCCCCTTGGGGATTGGCGGTATGCGATGGTGCTTTGCCAGTTGCCATCAATGATAATTTTTTGCAGGGTTGCTTTGTGTTGAGTGAGAGCATACTGTTTGCAATTACTGCAAATCCTTGTCTCATTAAAAAGCAGTGTACGGCGCCGAAAATACCTCGCTGTTTACATTGTGGAAACCAGCCGAAGGGGATCATTTCAAACATTTGCAAAAGCCCCGGTTGCTGAGTTAGCGTGCATAACAACGCAAGTAGAATAACTGTTCTTGGTTATTGCCTGTTTGTTTGAGACATGGCAGGGATTGGTTGTTGGACTTCCTGGTGGGGATTCTTGTATAAAACAAGGTGTATTTTAAAAAAAAGCAGCAAGCCAGTGAAAAGTCCATCATACTGGAACCAGTTTGATTGATTTCCTTTGTGAATGTGATGTCTTCCTCCTCCGGCTAGATTGCTCCAAGTCCAATTTGTCCGAGGACCAAGCACAGCCCGGCTCCTCCATGAACATGCCTCAGTCTTTCGGGACGGCGATGGGCTTCTCCCTGTCTGAGACGCTGTCGGTGGCCTCCCTGCCCAGCCTGTCGCAGAATGCCAGTCTCCTGCGCACCTCGGAGGACGGCGTTGTTTACCTCGCCCCCGCGGCCGACGCCAACAAGTGCTGGCCCATCCGCCCGACTCTACGCAATGAGCTGGACACCTTCTCCGTGCACTTCTACGTCTTCTTCGGTCCAAACATATCCATCCCACCGGACAGGGCAGCCGTGTTCGCCATCAACCTGATGCCCGTTTTGGACAGTGGAGGAGTCCTCAACATGGAGCTCAAACTCAACATGGTGAGTCGCTCTGATGGCGCTGTTCTTTCCACTGTTTAAAGGGGTAATCCATGATCCAATTGTAGTATTTCAAAGATATCTTGCTATGACCCCAACTAGTTCTAATGTTTTTTATAAACATATAAATACTACACAAACTAAAGTCAATGTTCACTGATACTGTTAATATTTAGCTCACTTTCTTTTCTATACGGAACAAGATTATTTTTATCAGGCGGCAACCTCCAGGTCTGAAAAGTGAAGCCAATAGGGAAGTGTCATAAACTTGTATTCTCTCTAATGGCCATCAGGGGGCGACTCCTCTGGTCGCAAAAATAAGTCTGATTGAATAGAAGTCAATGGGAAAATTACCCTACTTCTCTCTTGATTTATTCCCTCAGTAAACATTGTAAACATGAGTTTATGATCTCAATCTCTAGTTCCAAGTCTTCTTCAATACAGCATGATAGTAAATTATGATCCATTTAGAGTCAAATAGACCACAGGGTAAGCTTTAGGGCTGGGCTATCTTGTGATTGGCACGACGTTGTCTGGTCTGGGAGTTGTCCGTGTTTTTAGACTTAAAGTATTAACCCTGTCACAGTGTGTTTTCAGTTCATTTCAGTTAATTGTAAAATCTTTGGTCACCTAAAAATGTCTCATTCAGTGTTCAGTTGTACTTAGCTCTCTCGTGTCACTTGTGGTTGCAAAAAAAAACAAGATGGCGAAGGCCAAAACGCCGAACTCGAGGATTGAAAACCGTGGTTCACTCACCAATGGGTGAAGTCACTGTGACTACGTCCACTTTTTATATCCAGTCTATGATTTTCATTTATGTTCAGTTGACAAACACAATATGATTTATTTTTTAACCAGTAAGCCACATCAATTAGTTACACGTTTGTAATTTTTGCTTTGTTAAAACTGAAGGAATGGACAAGATTGAGCATTTTATTTGCTATCTTGACAAAGCTGGAGAAATTTGTAGTCATATACGGGCTGATGTAACTTATGTGACCCTGGTATATGTGGAGGCCAAAACTCACCCCCCAGAGAAGGAGGCCAGCGCACGTGTGTCCGGCTGCTTTGTGCAGACGACACGCTGCAATAAGAAATCTACCAAGACTGGTTTACAATTATAAGGAATTTAATTCCACTGATGCAAGTACGATTACAGTTAAACATTGGAGTACATACTCCTATGAAATATTAAATCAATAAAACCCCATTTGCAAAAAACTCAACTCAGCTCCTCAGGTATAAAAAACACGTCCGTCGTCTGAGAGCCTTCACCTGAGAGAGCAAAAAAGTATTTTAAATCAAACCTCCCACATATTCGTTCGCGACTCCTCCCCTTCCGTCTATCTCAATTTCTATTGGCTAACTTCCATACACCTATCTCCACATCTCTCTCTCCCTGAGCAGCTAACACATTCAAATCCTGTCAGTTATGACTTACTCCCTTCTATGATAATCCTTCAGTATATAAGCTACACTTCTGCAAACTTGGCAGAAGCTTCATGTCTTATTAGCTACTAATCCTACATCACTTTATGTTTATCTTAATTATGCATTCCCAAAACCCTTATGTTTATGACTAATTATGAATTCTTAATTATGAATTATTAAACACTTTTATTATATCTACTAACTACAGTTTTTTGCTCAAATTTCTTACATATATCAGTCAAAAAAATGGTTACAAGACACCTAGAGGATTCTTAAAAAAGACATTTTGGTTGCACAGGCTCTCTGTTGCCATCCTTCACTTGCTGCATGCTATACTATAGTAATAGTATATAGTATAGTATATATATAGTATATAGTAATCAGGGTAACTGGACAATGTGTATGGCTGAGCTAGCATGCTAAATATGGACGCTCGTACAGTCAGACTGCCGTGGGAGCTAAAACTGTTCACAGTGAAAAAGGCGCCAATGTTTGTGACATACGTTTCTAATTAAGAGCTAACAAAATGCAAATATCAGCCAAGCAGGATTCGATGTCTCTCTGTTAAGCTGCCCTTCAGACAGTAATGATATTATACACCTGCAGGTCTGAAGGGAGTTGGAAACTAGAGAGCCACAAGCTGGCAGATGGACTTTTGAACATTTTACTCCAAATAGAAAGCAAGCCAGATGCTGTTGAAGCAACTCGAGGATGAAGCATAAAACCCTAACGAATGTCATTGTTCAGTTCAAAAGAATATCCTGACATTTTGGGAAATATGCTTTTCTTTTTTGCTGTCTTTGTGGGAGTTTGCTTGATATCAGTTTCATCTGTCTGCCTTCAGAAAGATATTGGTCGAGGATATTTTTAGCCCGCAGCACCTGTTGCTTCACAGTAAATTACCCAGTGTCAAATATGCATTGTCAAAGTATATGGACTCTTTCAGAGTTATTACAACAACGGCAAGAGTAATTACTACCAATTTATCGGCCAGTGTTGGTGAAAATAATCAGAGTTAAACATTTCAGTGTATAATATACAGTGTCAAAGTACATTGACTATTTCAGAGTTATTACAACAACAGCAAGAGTAAAACGCCCCCCAGTGTTGATGTCATTGTTCACTGTGACAAGTGTACTCTGGAAAGAACTCTGTACTCTGGTAAGCTCCGCCCCCCTCCTCCTTTCAAACGGATCAGGAGTTTCACCGTGCCGCCATCTTGCACTTCTCGACAGCCTGGTAAGTTTCTCTAAATCACTTTTGAAACCAAATTTTGGCATTTCAGCAGAAAAGAATAATTCGAATAACTTAATATTGTTGTTCAACATACACTCCAGTTGTTTTTGTGTCTTGAAATACCGAATAGCAGAGGGCTAACCTGACTGAGTTTTAAGCTAACACATGCGTGTGTGGGGAGTTGTTATATTATCAATATCTCTTCTTCAAGCACACCTTCCCTTTGAGTGCATGGGCCCTCATAGGATTCACTTTAAAGCCAATTAGTTTAATTTAATAGTTTATTTTCTGTCTGTTAAACTGAATAAGCACTTTTCAACGTAACGTGAGCGTTATATATTGCTGTCTTTAATGTGTTTGACTAAAGCTAGTTAGTGTTACATTTAACTTCAGTGTCTCAGAATGAATTGTGTTGTAGGTCATAATGCCATTTCACTTTTGCTGTTTTTACAGATACCATCATGTTGATTAAAACAAAAATCATCGTTTCACAGTTGGAAAAATCTGCGTTGGCCAAGAAACCTGGTGGAGACTATAATGTCAAGGAACACAACCGGACGAAAGGTGACTGAAGCTCTGAGGTAATTTAGATATCTCTTCTTCAAGCACATCTGTTCTTCTACGCTTGTGGGAAAAATATATATTTATTTTAGGGCTGTACTCAACTCAGAACTTTGTCTCTCAAATCAGATTTGGCTGTTCAATACGAAGATACAAATTTTGCCATGCAAGACTTCAGTCATTTGTGTTTTCCTAAGGATGATTTTTCTGCATTTACTGTGGTTAAAATAGAGTTATTGTTATTCAACTTAGAGACAACTTTCTATCATCTGCCAAGATACTAATGAATTCCAACCAAGACCTTTACAATAGAGTCATGAGGGCTGTCACTTTAAAATATTGTATCTGCAACTATATGTTTTAATACCAAATTTGAGTGCAGTTAGATTTACATCATGAGCAGATAAATTGAAATAAAGGTTGAAATCTGTGAATCTCTCCTTTAAAAATGTATTTTAAACACCTACTGGTATAGAAGACTATCTGTGGCAAATCAAAAATCCAATATTAAATCTAACTGCAGTCAAATTTGATATAACATATAGTTACAGAATTAGAAAATTACAACCCTATGATTTTAGTTTTTCCCAGTTTTCCCAGCAGCAGTACAATGTCTGGAGGCAGCAGATAATCATAATATTTAAAGCCAAAATAACATCCCAACTCTTTCAGTGGCCAATCAGATTTTTGTTTGCATTGCTTAGATTGCAGATGATAGCGCAGTTTGTTCTAAGGTGAAAAGGACTTGTACTCGGATGTGTGTATCAGCGGTTCCCAAACTTTTTAGGCCACGCACCCCCTTCTACATCCCGACCGGGTTCACGCACCCCAAATCCCCCCCCCCCCCACACACACACCTTAAAAAAAATAAAAAAAATCAACAGAGCCTATTTATAGCCGCATAAAAATCGGACTAATGAGAGAACAGTTTGCTCGCGCGTGCCGTTTGTTTACAAGATAAAAAAACACAAAAACGGACGTACACCAGAAGATTGGCCAGATTAGCCACATCTGTAGACTCGTCTACTTGCAGAGAGTAAAACTCACTCTTCTTCACGCGACCGACTAATGTAGCCAGGATGTCTTCGGACAAAGCATCGATGCGGAGCGACACTGTTGTTGGACACCGGGATTACGTCAAACTTTTTTGCTTCTCTCTCTCCAATCATACATTCCACCATCTCTTTAACATTTTTTTCCCTCTCCACCACCGCCTCTCCTTCTCCCTATTACGCGGTCAGAATACTACCACAACACGCGCCTGTCTCCGGCAGAAATGCGCTCATCCACGCACGGGAACAACACCGAGTTGTAATATATACCTCCATAACACCCCGCCACTCTCGGCTCATACCTCCCCAGCAACGAGGCACATCACCCGGTCACAATACCTCCAGAATATCCCCCGTGTGAAATCCGGGACTTGGTTTTATGGTTCCGAGTGGCGGGCGCTCACCCGTTGGCGCCGGGACGCAAGGTCTCCAGCCGTCCCCGCCGTGAGGCACCCGATCGTCAGGTCTTCAGCCGTCGGAACAGGCCGCGGGTCAACAACTTGTGGGTGGCGGGGTAGAGGCGAGGCAGATCACAGAAAAATAATAAAGACTAGAGTATGGAAAAGATATGTTGATGAGAAACGTATTTGTAATACGTCAAACACAAACGTAATCAGGGAGAAAATACGTTCATGGTAAAACGTAATTGAGAATGCATTTTAGTTTTGGGGGAACGTAATCTTTAGGAGACAGGACTGCGCCGCCATTACATTTTTCCTCTCGCGCACCCCCTAGAGGCAGCTCACTTTGGGAATCCCTGCTCTAAATGCACTGTAAACACACATATTTCAGTGTTTACAGACATTGTTAAGATTACTATTCTAAATATACCATGTCTTGTAAGAACAATGTTTTTTTTCCATCTTTGAAACTGAAAGTGAAGTTTAATTGTTGCACAATGTAGCACAAATGGGAGTTACACTTGCATCTCTAAACTGATAATGACAAATTGTATGCAAACTAAATGTTTTTTTATTTTTTAATAAATTGTTATTAAGATATGGATATAATGGTGTTTGTTGTTTTTTCCCCTGCAAACATTTTTAGTTTTATTGTTTGAAGTGTTAGCTGACATGGTAAAGTAGAAAATGCAAAACTCTTGAAAGTGTTCTGTTGAAGATTTAAAAAGGAGTAAATTGAAAATAAGGTGTTGGGTAAGAATTACACTAAGGGAGTAAATACAAGAGTAAATATGTTTTAACACTGGCAGGAGTCAGTTAAAAAGCAACACTGTATTTGGTGTAATTTCTTAATCAACACTTAGTGTCAAGTAGGTCCAACACTCATGAAGAGTAACTTGATTAGAGTTCATTCTAATTAACACTCAAAAAGACCTAGTGTCAAATTGAAATAACACTACAAGAGTTATTTACATCATAATGTCAAATTTGAGTAACACTTCTCAGTGTAGTGTAGTGTCAAATATTAACTCTAACCAGAGTTAAATTTACTCAAACAATGTAACACTATGTCCAGTGTGACTTTAACACTCTGTAGATAGGGACCATATGTTCACTGAATCAGTGTTAAAATTGACTCTTTAAGTGTTTCATTGACATTTTACTGTGTTGGCACAAAGGGCGGAGGCAGGAGGAAACAAGAGGGAAAATAAGCCCGGCTAACAACTCGAAAGCAAACAAAACAACCTCAACACAAGGTCCATTCAGAGGCTTTTCTGCTGCTTTTGGTCATATGACCTCCTCAGCTGATGGAGCTGCCCACTTGTCATGGAATCGCAGATGGTAAAAGTCCTTTTTCTTTAGAGCGCTCGAAATACACTCTTCAATTGTTACATAAAAATTGAGATTGAAAGTTGATTCTTGACTGTGGAAACAGAAGTTTGATACTATCTAAAGCTCCAAACCAGCTACTGAACAGACCTTGTGTTCGCAGACAACAAACATCTTTGTCCAGAGATTGGAAAGCACTTCCGCTTTAGTAACAAAAGAAATCGAATACAAAATCTAATTGTTCAAAACACATCATCATTTCATGTGTCAATATACAACATGTAAAACTGAAATTGGAAAAATCTGATCACTGGCAAATGGATTGGTCAATTAGTCAAGACGGAAAATCAATCAGCGACAATTGTGTAATCATTTTATTTCAGTCATTTTTAAAGGAATGGTGTGTAGTGTTTAGAGGAATTAATTGGCAGAAATGGAATAAAATATAAGTATGCTGTCTTTAATGACCTGGACATATGAATTCCCTGTGTTCTTGTTACGTTAGAATGAGCCGTTTATCTAGATACGCCGCCATGTTACTACAGTAGCCCAGATTGGACAAACCAAACATTCACTCATAAGCCCATTTTCGAGTTTTTGCGTAGGCCACCATAGTTGTCCAACACGCTACGCACATGGCAGAAGTTTTAGTTTGATCCATTCTGCAGCCTCACCGCTAGATGGCAGAAACTCCTACACACTGGTCCTTAGAACAAAAATGTACCGCCTCAAATGTGAACATTTGCTGCTTTTCTTCTTTTTATATTATATTGAACTTCTATGGACATTTTTTAACGACTCAACCATTAATCGATTTGTCGAGAAAATAATGTGGGATTAATCCATAATGAAAATAATCGTACGTTGCAGCCCAACACGTTCAAAATGTGAGTTGTTATCTTGCAGCCTCTGTGCCGTCTCTCCCTGCTTGCAGACTTTGTGATAAGCCAGGCTAAACACATCTTTCATCTCCACCGAACACCCGGAGATGAAATTGATAATCGATCTTCTCATCTAACCCCCGGTGAGAAAGCAAGCAGCCTTATTTCCCAAAATGTCAGAGTAAAGCACAAATGGTTGAGGGTTAAAGGAAATGAAAAATAATTGACTGTAATGAATCTGATGGCTTATTGATTGATTCCTTGGTGGATGTGGCTGCTGTCACCTCACAGGGAGATCGTCGTGGGTTTAAGTTTTCCTTAATGTTGATGCGTGCTTCATCCAAAAGTCATCATCTGCGTTGGTAATTAGTTTCAATAGCGATATCCTGGTTGTTTTCCTGCCTTGTACGTCCTTGCATAGACCCTGACCCCTCCAATCCATAACCCTAACTCAGCGGATGTCACTGAGACGGTATGCTGTAATGAAACCAGGCTGCTTTTGCCGTACAAGCACGAGATGCATTCTTCAGAGACAATGTCATGCTATATTATTCAATGGACAGATCCCCCCCCCCACCCCCACACACACCCTCTGCAACGATCTGTCACTCGCTTGTCACAGGCGTGGAATCCAGTCAGCCGCTGCCAGTGGGGTACTCTGGCAGATATGCAGGGCTTTAGGAGATAATAGCTGGTGCTGCTTGCCTGCCTTGCATCCCTCCCTGGGAAAGAGTGGGGAAAAGGAATGCATCTGGCCTTTTATTTCCAAAGCTACCTCGAATGGCGGGGGATCAGTTTCATCGCTTTGGATCCATCTTTCAATGTTTTCTTCGTGTGGGGATAATACAGGTAAAGAAATCATAAGCACTGCAATGCACGTTCAATGTATGTCTCGTTTTTATATGTAATTGTTGTTTCACAACAACAACAATACACTTTCATCTGAGGATGGGGGGGGGGCCTCAAATAAAATGATGAATAAATAAGCATGATAAATAAAAAATAAATAGATGAAATTTAAACGTCCCCAAAAAGATATTAAATAAATAGGCAACAGCAATAAATAAATAAAGAGTATAATTGTTCTGTATTTATTTATTCATAAATTTATGAATTATTTTAATATTTATTTATATCCACATTTATTGTCAGTGAATAGGAGCCAGGAGACACCATGACATAGTTGTGTGACACCATTTCTCATTATCACACAGGAGATGTGGAAATAAATCAAATTATGAATAAATAAATTAGAAATATATCAATACAATATAATAAATTAAATATATTTTATTCATGCCCATTAATCTATTAATCTTTCCTTTTGTTTTGGCAAAATTATATTTTATTTATTGTTAAATCATCATGCTCAATTATTTATTCATTTATTTATTTATCTCCCCCCCCCCCGTGTGTGAGAACTTCTTTGTTAAATGATCTTTAATTTGACATTTTAAAATGAAAGAAAGCATGTTTGCTGTTGCTAAGCTGCATTCATATGTTCAGAGGAGGAGATGCTTACAAAACCTAATCGTAAGGTCCAATATGTGTCAAAACAGAAGACAGCTTCATATTTTAGAGAGCAAAATTAAAACTCATCATGGAGTTTATTTTAATTAGTTTGGGCACTGGGATGTGCAGCATATAGTGTACATGCCAGCTTCTTCTCTGTTCTTGCATTCTGGCACATGTCATCAGCGTTACTCCAGGGAAATTTAGCAAAGCAAAAATCACAGGAGTAAACAACACGGATGAACCGGCATTCATCAGAAGCTTTCTTTTTTTCGATCCGCAGCATTTTCCCAAGTGTTGAAGTCTGTCCCATTGTTGCAATTATTTTGACGGGATGTTTACTGTTAAGTTTTTCCCGCAGAAGTTTGCTTCAGTCGGTAACCTTGAAGACAGCACTCCTGATTGAATTATCCCTCTGCAACTCTCCACAATCCTAACTAACAGCTGCATAATGGATCGCGGCTTATAAATCACAATATCAAATGTAATAAATGTAGTGAATGTTCGCAACAATGTTACCAAGTGCTTTACAAGTGACAGCAGTAAATAAAAACCCCAAACAAAATTCAAATTCCAGGCATGAATTAAAAAATGGGACACACAGAAAACACACACACACACACACACACACACACAAGCGCAACAAGAACATAAATTAACAGCAATGTCCCGACAACAGACGAGTGATTGAAATCCTTTTCCTAACACTGCTTACCAGACAGAAAAGATGCAGGGTGCCGAGGTCAGCATCCAGCTTGAGGCGAGATCATATATGACACGGAGCTGTAAGAGCCTTGGAAGCAGGGGCGGACTGGGGGAAAAACATGGCCCTGGAGTTTACTGTCAGACCGGCCCACTCAATACACGGCGCGTTGGCCACTCAATGCATCGCACGTATCGACCAGTCAGTGACCTACTTGGAAAAATACCCACACACTTAACATTATTTTGGATGATTACAAAGAAATTATATCATATATGTTTTTTTTTACAACATTTGGATCCACCAATTTGCCTGGATGGACACATTGAATAAAATAATACTCGCTATTTTAACACTCGAAGGTAGGTATAGTTTGCTAGATGAATATGCTTAACTCTGGGCTAGTATCAGATGGTTATACGCAGTGGCGGCTGGTGGAAAATGTTCTAGGTAGGGCTTTGAAATGGAAATGTATTGTGAGTACAATGAAGACTACTTTAAACGTGGCTTTACAACAGATGAAATACTTCACGTGGGATTGTGCAAACGCACCCTTGTAAGGATTTTAAGCATTGAACAAAGTTATTGTCATAACTTGTCTTTGATATTTTCTTTAAAAGTTTGACAGAGTAATGTGGGTTTCTTAACCCTAAATTAAAAGGGTATTGTAATAACAGAAATGTGCTGAAATATATTTTTACATTTATATAACTGCATGTATTTTACTCTTGAATAAACAATAATCAAATACAGAGACAGTTATTTATCAATATGTTAGGAGTACACAGTCTTACATTTACAACCAGCCCTTTGTGGGCGACCGTAATGCTGATGTGGCGAAGAGTGAAAGTGAGTTTGAGACCCCTGACTGAAAGAGTTTAACCCCAGTACATCGTTTCAGTTCCAGTAAGAAGTCATGGACGAATCGACCGCGACCGACCGGCCGCACACCGAACTCAGATTCGTTCCCTGCGAACGTGTTCGTTGATCTGTAGATCCACTCGAGTCTCTCCAAACGTTTTCAAAAGCACTGTAGTGTCCTGCTGTGCTCAGGTTAGCATTGCATAGCTCCAAACACGAAGATACTCAGTTAAAATTAAACACATTCCCAGCCATACAATGTGCAACGCTGTCAGCCAGGAACACCGTTCATACAAATCCTTTTCCTGGCTGAGTCAGCCATTGAGTGTTAAAAAAACAAAGCTAGGTAAAAAAATAAAATAAACTACACCAAGCAAAACCCTAAACATTTTATAATTTCTGCCATATATTTCAATTTGAATTCTTACCAGTGGCAGCTGGTGGAAAATGTTCTAGGTAGGGCTGTGCCACATCCAATCAATTTCAGCAAACATCCCAGAATGATTTAATGCAAAACAATTAAGGTATCAAACTTTATACTTTGCAGTTACATATTTAACTTTTATTCCAACATGAAAAAAGCAGTAAATAACACTTTGACAAACACGTCAGGACATCTTATTTGTGTCACCCACACAGGGAATTCAGTATAATATAATAATATATAAATCATATAATAATATAATGACATATATATCATATAATAATATATATATCATATAACAATATATATATATCATATAATAATATATATATCGTATAATATTCACTATAATATAAAACACACACACACATATATATAATTATTTATTTATAACTATATATCATTTCTCAGCAGGTGCTGAATGTCTCTCACTCCCTAACTGTCCATGCTGGATCTGTCCCCGTTGTTTTAAAAAGCTATTAGCATTATAACTTAAAAATAATAACTTAAAAATAAGTTATTAGCATGACGTCATCCAGCTAGCCAAACCTGTCTGGTGTACAGCTACTGGAGAAGCTTAGCATGTAATGCTTCCCTTTCCTGCTAGTCTGCTGTCTGATCGTGCAGTTTCTCCGCCACAGTTCTCCTCTCAAACGGCTCTTGGAGGAGTAGTGCTCGCGCTGGCGTTCGCGCTCGCCTGTAGAGAGTAGTCCGGACGGAAATGCGCAACTTGGGGCAGAATTCTGCCCCCAAGCTGAATCTATTTGAGGACGCTGATTGGCTAAATTGTATGTCACTCATTTATATCTTTAATCAGCATTAAAGCATCATTGGCTAAACTGCTTCATAGTCCCGCCTCTTTGGGGCAGATTGCATGCTGGTTGTGTGATTGTGTGTGTGTGTGTAGGGGTGCTGCCGGCTCACAGATGGAAACCATGAGTGTGAATACAGATCGCGAGGACTAGTATAAATATCAGTCAGCGATTATTGACTTTAAGTATTAGAATAAATTTAACGTGTTCTGTGACACATAGAATATAGTTGGGGTCGCGATCTCAGAGCGAGGGCCGGTTAGTAATGGATGTGGTGGTGGTGGGCATCGTGGCTGAAAAAGTGACAATGACCAGCGCAGCGTAATTTCTTTCTAAATTCTCGGCGACCAGAAAAACAATTAAAAGATAGCTGGCCTCAGGACAAAAAAAAGCTTTGGTGGACACAGCCCCTTAAAAGGAGCAGTTGTCTGGCTTCAACTAAGATGATTAAGAATTGGATAATAAAGACCTAATATGTTAAGCTCATTGTGACGCGAAAGGAACAGTCACAGGATCACTGACGTCATCAAGCGTACACCGTCTGGGCACCATGAGTGTGGGCCAAATTGTTGAGATATAACACAGAATAAACTTTGACCTGTGGGAGGAATCGCCAAAGTCAGTATAAGTTATCATCTAGGGGCTTTGAATATCTATTGTAAATTGCATTGCAATCCATTTAATAGTGGTTGATATATCATTCTGAACCACGAATGTCAACCTCGTGGTGGCGCTGGAGAAAAAGTCATAGGATCACCTGTAGAAATAGGAATAAAACGGACATTGCACTGTTTTCCGTGGTCATTTGACTGGTACAAAAGAAAATGGTGATTGTTGTTAGTTCTTAAGGTGATGCACGTCAGCGGGGCCATAAAGTGTTGTTGGAGCTTGCCGGAAAAGAGAGCGAACGCAGCTCTGGGGAGAGGCGGGTGGACCATTAGACCCAGCTTTCACCGGTCCGCTGTTTGACTCACTTTCTGTAACCAGTGTAGCATTAAAGCATGGTAAATGGACTTGTACTTGTATAGCGCTTTTCTAGTCTTCCGACCACGCAAAGTGCTTTAACGCTACATGCCATTCACCCATTCACGCCCATTCATACCATGCAAGGTGCCACCTGCCCATCAGAACTAACTAACATTCATACCAATTCATACACCGCGACCACAGCCTACGGGAGCAATTTGGGGTTAAGTGCACTAACTAGCGGAGCCAGGGATTACTCCTATTCTATTTCTCTGGGATCATTAGGGTCATTCAAATTTTACCCCTAGTGACCTTGAATATCTATTGCAAATGTCTTTCGTCAAATAGTTGTGGACAGGCCAACCGCCATTGCCATCCTGCTGGCATGACCTTAAAAACATGTCTACTTTTAACCGATCACATTGTCATACCAACCAAAAATGTCAATAGCAGTCACTTCAAACAAAGAGTGTGACTTTGGGGGGCCTCCTGTTCCCTCTAGAGTCTAGCCCCTGGGCTTGGTTCTTGCCCAGCTGGTAATCCATCCTCGAGTGTGCCTCTGCTCAAGCCTTCATCTACAAACTGTATGGCAGAGTTGGGATGAAAAGGTGAGGAGGGGCTATCTTGAAGTGCCAGTGGGCGTGATTGAGTCTTACTACCAAGAGAGTATGGGCCAGATGGCGAGTTAGGAAGCCTGAAATCTCAGCACCTGGCAATGTGTTTGTTGAGTCATTGCATTAATCAACAACTTTGCCAACTCCATGCATATATATTTTACTCATTTTGTGCTAGAGGGGGGCGGTGATAGAGATCTTATTTATTCAAGAAGTAATTGCCTAAAGTTATCCTTACCACGAAGCGCATTTCCCTCTGGACACAAAGCAAATGAATATAAGGTGCTGTATCTGAAAAAGACTATATTTTGCCTTGCACTTTCAGGTTCAGCAATTTATTATTTTCAGAGTGGATTTAAAAATGCCCTTCATTCCCAAGTAGTAATGTGAATAACTTAGAGAGAACTTAGAAACTTAACAAAGCGTCAAATGTGATGCCTGAGTGCACACAGACACTTTAATAATGCACGCAGTAATTTATTGCTGTTATTTGTACTCCCGTTGTCCTTTCACCCATTCACCTAATTGGACCGTTGTGGTCTCCTTTCACCTCTCTGCGGAGTGAGCCAATAAGTGAATGTGGCTCCCAACGCTGATGTGTTAGTTTTACAATTTGCCATCTCACGGCTGAAACGAGACCTGAGGTGACCGCGAACGGTGACCGCGAACGGTGACCGCGAACGGTGACCGCGAACGGTGACCGCGAACGGTATCGGCTCGCCGGCGTGACGGCAGCAGATGGCTGACGGCCAGATGGATGAATGACGTGTGCTTGTGCTTCCTCCCTGCAGTCTACGCTGAAAGGAGCTAATGTCACGGTGTTTGGCTGCCTGAACCACGGGACGCCTCTCTTCTTGAGGGAAAACTCCTCACTGAAATGTGAATCAGGTATGTCAAAATGACCCCCAAATTAATCAAACAGTTTTATTGTTCCGTAAAAATGTTACAAGTGATTTACGTTATTTCCATATGAGAGGGACCGTCCACACCAAGAACTACAAATACGTTGTTTTAAAAATCAAGCAAACTCCAGTGGACGGCATCCACACCACGACTTTAACGACACCAGCAAAAAATAAAAATGTTTTTGGGATTACTTTATTTCTTATATGAATATGAAGACTAAAAATAAGAAAACTGTTGAAAATTAGCTGAACAGCCGTGATGCTGTTTGTCTTTCAGCACCACGGATGATGATGTTTATTTTAACACTTTATAGCTGATGGAAAATATGTTCAGTGACCATTTGTTCTAATCCCCCCCTCTTGTGTGAAACAAATACACCTTCGTATTCCTGAGTACACACATTAGTTCACTCTTTTATTTTTCTGCTTTACAAATCGATCTGCCGTTTCCTGACCAGGAAAACAAAAGCCAAAGAACATTAGGTGACAGTGACTTAATGAAGTGGACAGCTGGAGCATGCAGCTCGTGCTTGGCGCTCTTTTTACAGAACGTTATCGTTCATCAGTGTGGCTGCTCACATCATTATCATTATAGTTCCCATTATAGTTATTGTTCCTGGTGTGCACGGCCCTTATGGCTCGTCCAGGGCTTCACCTTTGAGCAGACAAAAATACTTCTCCAGCACCTCTCAACTCCCAGAACTTTGACTATTTCTACACGATTTACTCCACCTGTTTTGCTTAAATGTCAGACAACATTTCAATTGGCATCATCTTTCAGTGTAATCACTTGAACTAGCACTGATTTCTATTAGGACATCCACTTCAAGCTCACTATATATACCAACACACGGCTGACATTTCAACTCATTTCCGTGATTGAACGTGAATCTTTAACTCTTTTCAGCACTTTCATTTCAACTTACCTCACCTCACACTAGAATTTCCCACTTCATCTACATTCAGCAATTCCAATTGAACCTCTGTTTCAACTTCTTTAAGTATTTTACTTTTGAATGTAACTTGAATTGTTCCAGTATTCAGAAAAAGCGAGTACATTTTCATCAGAAAATGTAATCTACTCTCATTAATGCTGTTTTGCTGTTTTAAGCTCTCTGATGGTTTTCTCCTGTTGCAGAATCAGTTGCCGGGTTTTTCCTCGCTGTGAACGCCTCTGCTAATATCACCAAATTGAGGATTCCTTACCCGCAAACAGGCACCTGGTACCTCAGTCTTCGCTCTCTATGTGCCACTGAACATGGGTAAGACAGGCAATGCTGCTCCTGTATTTCTATCCTATTGGCTTTACACTCTACTTCAATGGAGATCTTCACTCAACCATATTTAGAATGTTCATGAAGATAAAATTACTGTCCACATTTTTTTTTGTCTTTAACGTAAAAGTTTCACACTTCGTTCAAAATTGCTTATTCACCCTCTTGAGGCAATATTGAAGTTCAATGCAACTATTATGGCTGTACACTAAATATGAAGCTTCTACCGGCAGCCAGCTAACTTAGCTTAGCATAAAGATTTGAAACAGAGGGAAATAGCTAGCCAAGTCTCTATCCAAAGGTAAGAATGTGCCTAACAGCATTCGGAAGCTCCCTGTTTTCAGACTTTATGCTTAGGAAGCTGTTGGCGGTAGCTTCCTTATTTAGCATACAGTCATGAGAATAGTATCCATCTTCTCCTGTAAAGACCCAGACACACCAAACTGACATCAAAGAACCAGCGGCGGCAAAGACAGACTGTTGCCTTGCCTCACGTTGCAAGTGTCTTGACTGAATGTTACACATGAACACACTGCAAAAGCTGGCAACTGGCACATAAGTTGCTTTCTCGAGAGGACATTACTCTCCATACCAGCAGGTGGCGGTTGTCTGCTGGTCAAGAGCCGACTAGTGCCAAGAGTGAAGGACAGGCTGCAAAAACTAGGGCCACCGGTCGGGCTGGTGTGCCAGGGCCTTAACTATTGGCAAGAAAGCGAATGAGTTTACTTCCCAAAATGTTTAACTTTTTCCATTATACCTATAAAATGGAAACAATGGTGTAAATTGTTTGCACTGTAGAAGTCAACTCAGTGGTCTCCAAAACATTATTTACAAGCTGAAATTGATTGAAACAATTTGAGTGACGGTTACTCATACATTTTTGACATTCTCACAATCATTTTTTTTCGGCTTGGTCCCAGTGTCCCAAAGCATCCTCTGTGAGACAATATTTGCTGTCAATTACAGGAAGACAATTGCAAAATAGGTCATTCAGTATTTCTTAAAAAGCATCTCTGTATAACAATCACTAGTTTATTTACCCAAATGAATAATTCAGAGCTCTAATGAAGACACCATACTCACTTTAAACGGTGCTGCCTCCCTCATTCAACCACATACTTTCCCATCTGTCACCCTGCAGATTATTTTGGGATTGGCTTCATGAATGTGCCAATGGTGCGCACCTAGCATATGGCATGGAAGAGGGTTCAATTTTGAGGTTTAAAAAGCAAATGTTTCAGATTTCCCTCACTACCCCTGGAAAACAAATTCTTCAGTCAATGAAATCATCAAATCAGAGGCAAAAGTCAAATGTCCGAAAATCTCATTTTGCCCTTGAAAATATTTTTCCCTTTTGCAGAGAACGAACTACAAGCTATCTATCCGAGCTCCCCAAAACAGATAACATTGCCACGTGAACGGCACGTTCAAGATCATATTAACGTTTTTGAATAGGCTGATTTTGTGGAAATGTTGTGAACACACTGCCAAGTCTCGTCACATTGTAAGCAAGGTTGGATGACATTACATAACGTTGCTTTCTTCCCAACTTGTTTTAAATGGTTGAATAATAGGTAAGCAATATTTGATCCATTTGCTAAAGTTGACGCGCTTGCTAGCTTGTTTTGCTTGCGGAGGGTGGGTGATTCAACTCGGGCTAAGAGCAATGGTTTCAAATCTGGGAGATGTTGAGAGAGTATAAAGTATGATAATGTATATAATGTCAGTGCCAGAGATTAGGTGGTATTATTACTCGTGATTACAGGTTTGGTTTGCTTTAAACCATCGCTTTAGCATCTGGATAATGTTTAAAACTATCTTAATTAAATAGATTGGCCTTGTTAGACTCCGCTTAACATTACTAATAAACGGGATAAGGTATCAACAGTCAGTACATTTCAGTAAACTTGACTGTAAGTTTGAATTGTACATTTAGGTTTGTAGAGTTCAGCCTAGATTTGTAAGTTGGCAAAATTGTAGGCTATTTTCAGTATTGCTATAGAACAGATTAGTGTATGGGGCCATCTCTGTCTGTCATATCAGTGAGATTATCACAAAAAATGTGGTGGAAAAGTCCCGGAAAATAATGTGAACCCTGACACAATACATTGCCCCTGCAAAATATGAGGGGGGATTTATAAAGGGCACGACTCTTTACTTTTCATTACTGGAAAATATCTTGTTAGCTCTATTGTTCTCTCCAACATCATGTGCAGTTTAATCCACAGATGAGTACAATAATTACACACTTTCTCTCTCTGAGGGTTGTTTAAAGTCATGAGAAATGTCGCAAAGGGAAGGGGGGCTGCTATTGGTCCATTAAGTTGTCCAACGCAATGTTTTTCACAAGTTCTTAAGGATTAGCTATTTAGCAGATTGAGCTGTTTTGACAAACCCTTAATGGCACGAAAATGTGAACAGAATGAAATTAAGCAGATTTTTTCACCGGCCACTTGAGACTTTCCAATTGAATTTGAAAAACAAATAATAACAGATGGTACGGGACATGATCTCGTCCTCACATGAGAGCTTTGCTGAGGTATGTAAATGTAGAAAACAGTCACGTAGCTGTGCGTTCGATTTCCAGAAAATGTACACATGCTAAATGAATCGGGTCTCGTTAATGAAGAATAGAGGTAGCGTAAATTATGCTCTTCAAGGCTACAATTAAGTTGAGTGATATAACTTGAAGATTAAGAAGCAAGCAGCTGTGCCAATTAAGAAATAGGTTCCGGGAAAAAGCAAATAAACACATTTGATAGTTTATGGAGTTTCCTTTTCTGTGACAGATTATATCTGCCAGCAATTACAAAAGATACAATGCAAGTACAATATTGCAAGTTTTTTTTTCTGTGACCATATATAATATCAGAGATTAATTTATGCTATATAAGTACATGTACAGTTGTTAGTTGCGCTACATTTAGCTGCATAACAACAACCTCTATCAGCTCGTGAAATACCTAAACAATTTTACCTTTTATTGGAAATTGTTCTTTCGAAATACAAAACAGGAGACATAAAATATGGAGCTATTTGTTAGGTAGAGTAGTGTGAAAGATTTTAAGTAGGGTAGTACTGTAATTGACCCTTCGCTACTTTAGACTTGAAATGGAAATGTATTGTGAGTACAATGAAGACTACTTTAAACGTGGCTTTACAACAGATGAAATACTTCACGTGGGATTGTGCAAACGCACCCTTGTAAGGATTTTAAGCATTGAACAAAGTTATTGTCATAACTTGTCTTTGATATTTTCTTTAAAAGTTTGACAGAGTAATGTGGGTTTCTTAACCCTAAATTAAAAGGGTATTGTAATAACAGAAATGTGCTGAAATATATTTTTACATTTATATAACTGCATGTATTTTACTCTTGAATAAACAATAATCAAATACAGAGACAGTTATTTATCAATATGTTAGGAGTACACAGTCTTACATTTACAACCAGCCCTTTGTGGGCGACCGTAATGCTGATGTGGCGAAGAGTGAAAGTGAGTTTGAGACCCCTGACTGAAAGAGTTTAACCCCAGTACATCGTTTCAGTTCCAGTAAGAAGTCATGGACGAATCGACCGCGACCGACCGGCCGCACACCGAACTCAGATTCGTTCCCTGCGAACGTGTTCGTTGATCTGTAGATCCACTCGAGTCTCTCCAAACGTTTTCAAAAGCACTGTAGTGTCCTGCTGTGCTCAGGTTAGCATTGCATAGCTCCAAACACGAAGATACTCAGTTAAAATGAAACACATTCCCAGCCATACAATGTGCAACGCTGTCAGCCAGGAACACCGTTCATACAAATCCTTTTCCTGGCTGAGTCAGCCATTGAGTGTTAAAAAAACAAAGCTAGGTAAAAAAATAAAATAAACTACACCAAGCAAAACCCTAAACATTTTATAATTTCTGCCATATATTTCAATTTGAATTCTTACCAGTGGCAGCTGGTGGAAAATGTTCTAGGTAGGGCTGTGCCACATACAATCAATTTCAGCAAACATCCCAGTATGATTTAATGCTGGGAATCGATTCTGCCCCAAGCTGAAGCTATTTGAGGACGCTGATTGGCTAAATTGTTCGTCACACATTTATATCTTCAATCAGCAATTGGCTAAACTGCTTCATAGACCCGCCTCTTTTGGGCAGTTTCGGCAGCGCCCCAGCCAGCTGAGATGTGCACATGCGGAGAGGACGTGCAGACAGGCGGAGATGACGTGCAGGAAAAGCATATATTTACTGCAGATATCATATTTTACACATATTACTGGGTGATTCCATATTTCAATAACACAAATATTGACAATTTGTATAGTTTGTTATTATCGTTATTTATTTTATTTGTTGCGGCTCAAGGTGGGGCGGTGCCCTAGCACCCTCTATTGACCAGCCGCCACTGATTCTTACAACTCCAACTAACTTCTGCCAGCTTCCTTAAATTTCACATTAGTCACATGCTCGCCCACTGACCAATCACGGTGCACGTTAATGCTGACGTACTTAGCAAGCTACCTCGGTGCCACTGGCAGGTCAAAGAATACGCCCAACATGTCAAACTAAAGATCTGATTGGTTGAAGACTATGACAATCAACAATGTTGTCCCCATTCACTTAAACTGCAAAGTCTACGTAGAGGACCTCGGGCCTCTCTCCTTACATAGAGAAATAGGGGCTGAATCTGATTGGATAAAAGCTCCCCTTAAAGCAAGCTGCACTGGAAGCAGCGCTGCAGGCTGGAAGCAGAGTAACAGAGGAAGACAGGAGCTGTGCAATGAGAAAATAAGCTAATGGGGAAAAAAAGTATAATACATGTAGTTGTTGGGATCTAAAGGAGCGTGTTTGGGTTATCAGCATTTAAGAAACTGAATTCTTGACATCAATAGAATTATTGATGTATGTAACAATTATTAATGATTATTAATATAAACGGGGCACCACCCTGCGAACAGGGACCAATAACCAAACGATAAAACTAAGTCTCATAATTAGTAGTCACTCATAATGTCAATAGTCTGCGTATGACTATACATTCAGTGACAGTGAAGGTTTTAAGTTCGAGCACAGGCTACTACATACAGTCTTATCAAATACATATGTACAAGTAATCACAGACGACTGCTCCTGAAAGTATAACAGAGTTTATTGAATCAAAATAATAAACGATCAAATCAATTAATATTGCAACCAACAAACGTTATCATACAATTTTATATGCCTAAACTAAAGAATGAATAAAGTGGATGAGGGTGTATGTCTGTGTGTGTATGTGTATGTGTGTGTGTGGGTGAACAGGAAGGAGTCTTACAGCTACGCTAAAGACTACAAAGATGGCGGCGTCGAGTGACGCTGGCCAAAGGGGAGGGGCCTTAAGAACTACAGCTAAAAACTACAAAGATGGCGGAGTCGAGGGACCCGGACAAAATGGCAGAATGGGGCTGCTGTACGTAATTCACGTTTGCCTGGGCAGCACGTGATGTGAGGCGCTCGTTTGAACGAGGTTCCCCAGGGGTAGAACTAGGAGCTATGTGTATGTGTGTTTCGTGAAAGGAGGAAAGAGAAAAAGGGAGCGAGAACTCGAAGTGAATCACGCTTCGGCGTGCGATGTGGTAGGGAGCCTGATTGCTGGTTCTATCATGCATAAATATACCGCTGTCGTCTTTGAACTGCCGGTAACTTATGCCGTGATAAACCACGCACCTCAGCTCACTCACCGAGTCGAGTTAATGAAAAGAGAACTTCCACCCGGAGTGGAAGACAATGAATGAAAAGAAATCAAATAAATCCCGAGCAAACAGTCATAGTTGATACACACATACAGCGGAGCTTCTCTGCTCCGTAATGATTGCGTAATACCTCAATATCACGCGACAGTCTTAAACACACAAAAACACGGGAATATCAACATATAAATGAATGGCCTGAATTAAACTTACGTTAATTTAAGCTAAGCTATGCCCAAATGCCAAGAATCTTACTTGTAGATGCTTCGTTGCAACGTGGAAGTGTTTGTGGCAAAATGGTCCGTCTTCCTCGTCGGGAAGGGAGACAGGGGGGGGGGGGGCTGCTTGCAGCGCGGCTTTGCAGCGGCGCTGTTTCGGTCTGTCGTGGCGCAGCTCGCTCTGGAGCAAACGCAGACGTGATCTGTCCTCGCTGCAGGGAGGACAGTTTAACTTCGGCTGAGACGACGTGGTCCGTAGGTCTCCCGGTAATCATCGGTCAGGAGAGGAGCGAGGCTTCGTCGGCTCCTCTGTGCCGGTTTGTGCACAAAATAAAAGAAGCAGAAAGCACTGAACGAATGCTGATGCAGATTCGTTATCGCGGGCTGTTTCGTCCAGCGAAATGGCTCGTGACCTGTCAGGGTTTGATGAGGGTTCGAGGGGCTCCCTCGTGGGGGGGAAAGCTGGTTCTTCTGTGGCCTGGACGGGGGTGTCCGAGCGAAGAGAGCGTGGTGTGCTCCCTGTTCGACGGAGGTCGACGGGAAAAAGCTGGATTCTCTGTGGCCTGGACGGGGGGGGGGTCCGGGCGAAGAGAGCGGTTGTGTGCCTCCTAACTCAACCGAGGTCGAAGGGGGAAAAGCATAGAAGTGGGGGCAGCAGATAGTTTTATAGAACAGAGGTCGAACCACAGGGGTCCTGGGGTCTCTTGGCTCTCGGCCAATGAGATTGCCGCGGTTACCATGGTTATTTGGGGGGGGGGGGGAATTTCACACCCTAGTGTGAAATCCCTTTGCTCTTATCAACTACAAATCAGGATGAGACCTTTGCTTGAAAAAGTTAAGGCCTGATTTTCTTTGTCCACAGCACATGTTTAAGCCATATGATCAGACCCCAACATCCCCCCTTTGTTCTGAAGAGTGAGGTGTTGGCTTCGGTCTTTAGAGCAAACCAAGGGCTGGCATGTGCATCCATGTGGTGGGGAAACCTGAAGAGGTGAGACAGTCCAAGTGTTCCTGAGACCAAAAGCAGTGGTTAAAACAGGCAGTGTTCATTGTTCATAGAGTTCAAGATTCATAGTGGTCAAGTTCATGGTGTTCAAGTTCAGAGTTCATTGGCATCTGGGCAGATGACTAAGGTGGCATCTGGGCAGATGACTTTAACTACTTCTACCTACATCTACTATCATACACAATTCAAATCATAGGTGAGCAAAACATTATTCCCAAATAATTCAATCGCTATTATGATGTTGTGATAATCTAGCATTGCGGCATAGTGTCAAAGAAAGTAACAACCCAAATAAAACAAAACAAAACACAACAGAGAGAGAAGGAAAGAATAAAAAGACAAGAAGCAGGTGAGGGGCAAACAGTGGTTACTGGTTCAACTCCTAGACAGGACTGGAGTCCGTTGGCGGAGCAGTCGTAGGTTGGCTACGTGGTGTTATGAATAGGAGGGAATCCAGTTAGTCTGTCGCTTCTGGATCTATTAGTACATGATATGTGCGTCTACCTCTCTCTAATCGGTAGATTTAGAGCGAGTCCTGTGTCTAAGTTTTAGAATCTATCGATATTGGAGTTGCGTTGCCAAGACTATAGGCCAGAGGTACCTGTGAGGGTTGCATAACAGTAGTGGTAGCAGATTTACAGATTTCTTAGCACGGCTAGTGTGACTAGCTAGGCTGGTCTTTCGCTGCTCCCGCTGTTGACAGCTGAGCCTTCTCGGATGAGGTCCTGGGTTAAATCTGACTGCTACGGCAGAGGTTATGTCTTCTCTGGTTACTTCTGGTAGAGTCTATAAAGCATGCACAGGGTTCTCTATGAGCGTGGAGCATCAGTTTACAGTCGCAATGAACGTTTTTCAGGTCATGCAACTGTTCTGGTTGAAGTTGGCTGTGTTAGCGGTTAGTGCCTGTCTACAGGGTGAGTTGGAGCATGCAGTTAAACGTTAGTAGTCAATAGTAAGCTGCCATTCTGCCGGTTGGTTTCGGCACTGGCGAGATTAGAGTGTACTTCCTGTGAAGTGCATCTCTCTAAGTTTCTGTTGTCAGAGATCCCACCCCCCTCGCGCTGTTTGAGTGGCGAGGGCAGATATCCCACGTTACCGTCAGCACTCAGGAAAACGTCGCGAACAGTTTCACTCTGGAGTGTGTCATGGCGGGCTGGTGATATCTCCCTCCCCCACCCTCCTACTTAGAGATGGAGACAGGTCCGGCACACAGGTCAAGGTCAGTTACCTACGGCACTGGCGACTTGACAGAACCGGCCGATGACTCGGCTGAAAGAAGGCGGTGGCTTCGTTGAACAAGCTGGAGGTGGCTCATGCTGACAGAGCAGGAGAAGAAGGCTTAGTTGACGAAAGATTTTACGAGCTACTCGAAAGGGTGCTCGAAGGGCCTCTAAGGTTGTGGCACCCTAGAGGTGTATGCGAAAAGGTGGGGGAACACATGAGGCTCGTTTCTGACCCGGAGTCGGGTAGAGCAAGAGTGTTATGACCCCCCAGTAAGACTGAAGAATATGTATAGATATATACATAACGGGCATTGCCTTTGCGAACAAGGTCGCCCAAGAAGGTTGAAGAACGAGGTGCGAAATGGGAGTGGTCGTTTCCGGAAGTGTGCTGAGTTCTCTTCCCCCCCCCTACCACGTCGACTTGGCAGCAGGGGGAAAGGTCACTCGGCTGAGTCAGGTGGGCTGCGAGTCAGCGTTACCTGATGTGTTGTCCTTGAGGGCGTCTTTCACCCCCCTGGTTCCGTCGGTCTTTCGACCGCCAGGGTCGTTTGTTCCTCGGGGGTGACCAGGGCTCGCTAGGCCAAGTCCTCTCGTCGTCTTCCGACGCTAGGTCGGAGTCGCTCGACTGTTGGATGCCTAAGACTATGGCGGTGTCTTCGTACCGATTTGTCGGCCGTCCGCGTGTCTCCCATGCAAGTTGCGTGTATTTCCTAATCTCTGGCATGGTGAGGTTACTCGTTCTGCAGTGCATAGTAACATCGTATCTCACGTTGTCGTGGAGATTGTGCAAGAAAAGCGACTTGAAGGCATGGTCTTCTAGACCTTGGGCGTTACGTCCTTGGAAGTACGCAGATCTCAAGCGCTTGAAGTAGTCTCTCGGAGACTCTAGCCTTTCCTGGGAAATGGCAAAGGCGCAGAGGGTGGCAGAAGCTGGGTCGGTGTACAGGGAGTACTCCTCCCTAAGGGCGTGACAAAGGGATGAATAGCAGTCGCGGATGCTCGGCTGGAGCGTTTCCACGAAAGCGTGGACGCTTCGCGCAGTGGTTTTCCACACTAGCGTTAGCTTTTCGCGCGATGAGGGGCGCGATAGGTCGAGGAGGCAGTGATCGATCTCCCTAAGGTAGTCATCGATGCTCGAGTCGTGATTATCGGGATTAAAGCACTCTACGTCTTTTGCCAGAGACTCAATCTGTCGAGTGCGCAGGCCTCCAAGGTTGATGGGGCCTGGGCCGTCCGAGTCGTCTGAGTCTCCATACTCGCGATGGTGGTAACGACTATCATCCTCCCTCCCTGAGGGGGATGGGGTCAGTTCTTGTCGCGCTCGTGAACTGCGTGGAGGATCTCGTTCGCCTGAGGTGGTTTTGAAGCCACCTGGGCCGACTAGGACCTGGTGTTGGTCCTCTCTCCTCCTGGTTGGGGAACGCGTTTTCAAGAAATGCAAGGTGGTTCGGGTCTCGGG
Source organism: Melanostigma gelatinosum (assembly GCF_949748355.1). Classification (NCBI taxonomy): domain Eukaryota; kingdom Metazoa; phylum Chordata; class Actinopteri; order Perciformes; family Zoarcidae; genus Melanostigma; species Melanostigma gelatinosum. The sequence goes on from NC_136639.1 coordinate 23,731,080, forward strand.
GAATGAGGGAGCCGAGACCAAGAAATGACTGGGCTGAAAGGCTCGGTAGGGGGTAGCAGTACCTACCGGGGTTGCTGGAACACCTTGAAGCGCTTTCAGTTTGTCATCACTCTCTGATGCTTTAGAGAGTTCTAGGTTGACCTCTCTGAGGTCACTGCGCAGGCTACTATTTTCTGACTGTAGGGCTCTACAGTCACGTGACAACTCCTGAACCTCTGTTCGGAGGGTCCAGATCTCGCGTTGCTGCTCGTCGCTCTGTGCCCGGGTTCGGGCAGCTTGCAGCTGCATTTTCTGATGATAGATGAGCAGTATTTCGCCGATTACGTCCTGAATCAGGCGCTCTCTGTTACCTGCTGGGTTATTTACATAAGCCACCAGCTGCTCTAATTGCTCGTCGCATAGGACAGCAGTGTATTTTGCAAAGTACTCTCTTTCCTTTGCTGTGAGTCCGAGGACATCAGCCACCGCATCTCGTAGTGCGGTGTCTTCTGGAGCTACAGCTCCAGGAATGGGGGGTTTCTCGTCGCTCATTCTCTCTAATGAGTGCGACTCCCAATGGTTGTTAATTCCCTAGTGTTAGAACGGAAACTGTTAGTGTTTACGGTTCTCAGTGAAATGTCTAGTTCTGTAACTTAGGATTTCTACTGTTAGATGTTAATTACTGTTAGTGTTACGGTTCATGCAGGCGCACAGTGAAATGTCTAGCTCTGTGACTTACGTTTCTACTGTTGCTGCTCTGAGGTATCACTACTGCTTTGCAGCCAGAGGTGCGAAAATGCTAATGTGGTTTAGCACTTTGGGCCTGTGACAGCTGTGTGTAACTTATTTGGAGGGATTTAAGAAAACAAGCAAGGTATTACAAATAAACGATCAAATCTACTACACAGCTGGCTGTTAGTTTAAGAAATGAAACGAATAATTAAACCTGGAAACGAAATAAAATTTCGAGAAGGGAATTAAAGATTAAGATTAAAAATCTGGATTTAAAATCAAAAATTTAATTACAATAAGACAAGATTTTGAAGATCAAAGCCTACCTATTTTGGGAAATAAGTTTCAGGAATTTGGATCATTCAAAAGAAAAAAAAAAAAAAAAAATTCGAAAAAAAAATATTTTTTGGAAAATTAATTATTCAAAAATAATTATGGATTACTGTGCATATATACTGTAACAAAACTGGAATAACGTAGCCTCACACGGGGCACCATTATGTTGGGATCTAAAGGAGCGTGTTTGGGTTATCAGCATTTAAGAAACTGAATTCTTGACATCAATAGAATTATTGATGTATGTAACAATTATTAATGATTATTAATATAAACGGGGCACCACCCTGCGAACAGGGACCAATAACCAAACGATAAAACTAAGTCTCATAATTAGTAGTCACTCATAATGTCAATAGTCTGCGTATGACTATACATTCAGTGACAGTGAAGGTTTTAAGTTCGAGCACAGGCTACTACATACAGTCTTATCAAATACATATGTACAAGTAATCACAGACGACTGCTCCTGAAAGTATAACAGAGTTTATTGAATCAAAATAATAAACGATCAAATCAATTAATATTGCAACCAACAAACGTTATCATACAATTTTATATGCCTAAACTAAAGAATGAATAAAGTGGATGAGGGTGTATGTCTGTGTGTGTATGTGTATGTGTGTGTGTGGGTGAACAGGAAGGAGTCTTACAGCTACGCTAAAGACTACAAAGATGGCGGCGTCGAGTGACGCTGGCCAAAGGGGAGGGGCCTTAAGAACTACAGCTAAAAACTACAAAGATGGCGGAGTCGAGGGACCCGGACAAAATGGCAGAATGGGGCTGCTGTACGTAATTCACGTTTGCCTGGGCAGCACGTGATGTGAGGCGCTCGTTTGAACGAGGTTCCCCAGGGGTAGAACTAGGAGCTATGTGTATGTGTGTTTCGTGAAAGGAGGAAAGAGAAAAAGGGAGCGAGAACTCGAAGTGAATCACGCTTCGGCGTGCGATGTGGTAGGGAGCCTGATTGCTGGTTCTATCATGCATAAATATACCGCTGTCGTCTTTGAACTGCCGGTAACTTATGCCGTGATAAACCACGCACCTCAGCTCACTCACCGAGTCGAGTTAATGAAAAGAGAACTTCCACCCGGAGTGGAAGACAATGAATGAAAAGAAATCAAATAAATCCCGAGCAAACAGTCATAGTTGATACACACATACAGCGGAGCTTCTCTGCTCCGTAATGATTGCGTAATACCTCAATATCACGCGACAGTCTTAAACACACAAAAACACGGGAATATCAACATATAAATGAATGGCCTGAATTAAACTTACGTTAATTTAAGCTAAGCTATGCCCAAATGCCAAGAATCTTACTTGTAGATGCTTCGTTGCAACGTGGAAGTGTTTGTGGCAAAATGGTCCGTCTTCCTCGTCGGGAAGGGAGACAGGGGGGGGGGGGGCTGCTTGCAGCGCGGCTTTGCAGCGGCGCTGTTTCGGTCTGTCGTGGCGCAGCTCGCTCTGGAGCAAACGCAGACGTGATCTGTCCTCGCTGCAGGGAGGACAGTTTAACTTCGGCTGAGACGACGTGGTCCGTAGGTCTCCCGGTAATCATCGGTCAGGAGAGGAGCGAGGCTTCGTCGGCTCCTCTGTGCCGGTTTGTGCACAAAATAAAAGAAGCAGAAAGCACTGAACGAATGCTGATGCAGATTCGTTATCGCGGGCTGTTTCGTCCAGCGAAATGGCTCGTGACCTGTCAGGGTTTGATGAGGGTTCGAGGGGCTCCCTCGTGGGGGGGAAAGCTGGTTCTTCTGTGGCCTGGACGGGGGTGTCCGAGCGAAGAGAGCGTGGTGTGCTCCCTGTTCGACGGAGGTCGACGGGAAAAAGCTGGATTCTCTGTGGCCTGGACGGGGGGGGGGGTCCGGGCGAAGAGAGCGGTTGTGTGCCTCCTAACTCAACCGAGGTCGAAGGGGGAAAAGCATAGAAGTGGGGGCAGCAGATAGTTTTATAGAACAGAGGTCGAACCACAGGGGTCCTGGGGTCTCTTGGCTCTCGGCCAATGAGATTGCCGCGGTTACCATGGTTATTTGGGGGGGGGGGGAATTTCACACCCTAGTGTGAAATCCCTTTGCTCTTATCAACTACAAATCAGGATGAGACCTTTGCTTGAAAAAGTTAAGGCCTGATTTTCTTTGTCCACAGCACATGTTTAAGCCATATGATCAGACCCCAACATAGTGTATTTGTGAAAAATTATTAAATTATAAAATAACTATAACTTCTGTTGATTGTATGATTCTGTTTAGGCCAGCAGAGAAGGCTTAGCTGGCCCTGACGGCTCGCCACTGCTGTAAAGCCAGGTATAGGTCTTTATTGTTGGAATGCTGTTAAGCATTCCAACTATTGTTATCCTGTTTCTTTATTGTTGGAATGCTGTTAAGCATTCCAACAATTCCAACAAGCAAAAAAAACAAAACAAGCATTCCAACAAAACAAAAGCTTTTTATTTTCAATGGGATCTCTATGGAGAATATTTTCAAACGGCTTAAGGCACACAGGTGTTCGCGATTGAGCCAATTAGTGATGTTGATAAACACACAGACTCACAGACACACGCGCACATACACTCCTCTCCCTCTCTCTCTCTGTGTCTCCCTCATACAGTCATTCAGGTCTTAGGGATCTTCAGAGGTCTTTCCCCCCTCCTCCACCCCCCCCCCACACACACACACCCACCCACCCCATTTTAAAATAAAAGCCGCACACACATGATTTGTTGCAGCTGTTACGTGTTGCATCTCGGCCAATCAGACATGAGTATTCTGATAAGTTTCCTGATTCGAGTGACATTTACACACACCGCGACACAAGAGGGAGAGGTGAGGAAAGACATGGCAGAGCAGGACAACAGTCATGTAAGCTGTAAAAGATAAAACATCGGAAAATCTCCAAATGAGAAAGTTTGCCAGAGATATCAGAGCCTCTCTCTCTCTCTCTGTCTCTGTCTCTGTCTGTCTGTCTGTCTGTCGGGAGTGAGCGTGTGTGAGTGAGTCGCTGAGTGAGAGGGTGTTTTCGAGAATTTTTTTTCCCCTTAGTTATGTATGATTCATTTAATGTGGTTTAGTGGTTGGTGTTCACTTTAGTTTAGTTTTGTTCTTTGTGCTTTTGTTGGGGGAGTTTGGGATTTCTTTGGGTGTTTTTTTTCCTCCTGCCGGTGTTTCGCCGGTCGGCGTCTCTAGACGCAATGGTGAATGGAGACACGCTGTCCCACCTCACGAGGAAGCACGGCATTAGGATCGCCGTCGGCTCCTCGTGCAGTGTGGAGGACGTGGGGCTGGCTGTGGGGGAGAGGGTCGGGCACAGCAGCATCAAGTCGGCCGCTCGGATGAACGGCGCCGTGGTCCTCTTCCTGGACCAGGTGGAAAAGGTGAACCGTGTCGTGGAGGCAGGCCTCACGGTGAACGGATTGTTTGTTCAGGTGTTGCCCCTGGCGCAGCCGGCAACTAAGGTTGTCCTTTCCAATGTCCCTCCCTTCATCACCGACGAGTTCCTCAGCAGAGAGCTGTCCAGACACGGGAAGATCGTATCCCAGATGAAAAAGATCTTGTCTGGGTGTAGGTCTCAGTTGCTGAAGCACGTGGTGTCCCACCGCAGACACCTGTTTATGATCCTTAACAACCGGAATGAGGAGCTCAACCTTTGCTTCCATGTTGAGGTAGATGATTATGAATACGTGATTTTTGAGACCTTGTCGGCGATGAAGTGTTTCGGATGCGGGGAGGAGGGACACACCATGAGGGCCTGTCCGAGGCGTGGGGACCTGGCTCTGCCTGGCCCGGGTGGGGCGGGGCCGTCCGTCGCTGCCCCGCGGTCGCGCCTTCGGGTGCTGCGTCTCCGGCTGGGGACGCACACGGTGATGGTGTGAGTGGTGAGGGTGTGAGTGTGAGTAGGGGGGGTGATGGTGTGAGTGGTGAGGGTGATGGTGTGAGTGGTGAGGGTGATGGTGTGAGTGGGGTGGGTGATGGTGTCCAGGGCAGTAGGGGGGAGACTTTGGGTAAGGTGGGAGGTGGTGGGGACGGGAGAAAAAGGAAGGAAGCTGGTGGAGGTGGTGCTGGTGAGGGGCCCGTAGAAGTGGCGGAGCAGGGTGATGGAGGAGCTGAAGTAGGAGAGGAAGGCATAGGCGGGTGGGCGGAGCAGGTGGAGGAGGAGGAAGCAGGGGAGCCAAGAGCTGCCTCAGGAAGGAAGCAAAAGGCGCGGGGTGTAGGCAGCGAGGCGAAGGCCAGTAAGGTGGGGGGGGGGACCAGCGGGCAGTGCTGGGGCCGAGGCAGGTGGAGGGCAGCGGCAGCGATGGAGAACTATCAGACAGCAGTGATGTGATGCCGGTCAGCCTCAGTGGCAGCCAGCAGCAGCGGCTATATACTGCAGAAAAAATCAAGACCTTCCTGCAAAGAACGAAGGGCAGGAAGGGAGTGCAGGTGGGAGAATTTTTTCCAGATCTAAGTCTGTTTCACACCTCGGCCAGGCATCATATGAGCCGGAGGGAGGAGTCCGGCCTCACGGATAAGGAGGGGTGGAGGGGTGGAAGGGGAAGTCCTCCTGAGTCACAACACCAACCTCAGTGCAGGAGTGGGCTTCCTCTTCTCCAGGTCTTTTACCCCGAATTCACTGGAGATCAAACACATCATCGAGGGGAGGTTGTTTTTAGTTAAAGCACGGTTCGACCTTTTTACAGTGATTTTATCAATGTGTATGCTCCGGCAACCGGTGCAGAGAGGAAGCTGTTTTTACAAAAAGTTAATGATGTTTTAAGTGGCTGTGCCTCGGAGAATTTTTTATTCTTGGGTGGGGATTTTAACTGTACGGTGGACGATCTTAAAGACCTTAACCACACAGAGCCACATCCTGTTATGATGTGGGGTGTTTCACGGACCCAAATGCAGACTCAGACAGCAAAGTTCTATTTCAAAACCAAGGTTCGTTTATTTCTCTCAGTCAAGGGAAAAAACAGGAAATGGACAAAGTCAATAGGAGGAGTCTTCACGCCTCCGGCCGGTTCCAAGCCGGAAAGTGGCTAATCCTGCGGAGCGGCAGACGAAGCCGACAGGAAAACTGTCAACGTCAATACGGAGTCGCGTCCTCGCGCTCCGCTCGGATCTTAGCTGGGAAGTGGCCGGTCCGCGTCCGCGGCTGGCAGACAGGCTGGATCGTCTGTGTGACACCAAGACTAAACAGTTGATCTCCGAGGAACGAACTGGAAGGCTTCCTCGTACAGGTGAAAACCCGAGGCTCGACACTGTACGGCAGGCAGGTCGAAAAAACGAGAGGCAATGTTAGTTTCAGAACTTCAGAGAGTAACAACTGGACTACTCACGGGTCGGAATACCAGGTAGGTAAACGGACGGACTGACAACTGGGTTGAGAGTGACAGGAGTATTTATGTCAGCTGGAGGCGATCACCGGAGATGAGGCACAGCTGTGCCTACGGAGAGAGTCGCGGCAGTGGGCGGGACTCTTAGGAGGACACTACTGAGGGGAACACAGCAGAGATCGACATAAATCCTCACACATCCAGCTTCCCAGCATGTCCTGAGGCAGCTGGTCCACTCTCATGGCCTGGTGGACGTGTGGAGGAGGATGCACCCTGACTGCCGACAGTACACATGGTCCCATTTTAGAGAGGGTAGGATCTCCTCAGCCAGGTTAGACCGTTTTTATGTTTTTAAGCATCATTTTAATATTTTTAAAATGTGCAGTATTGTTCCTGCCAGTTTTACTGACCATTCTTTGCTTTTATGTAATGTTTTTATTCGGAATGTTTTACCCAGAAGTGCGTATTGGCATTTTAATTCAGTTTTAACCTTTGATAAGAATTTTAGAGAGGCCCTTATCTATTTCTGGGGTGTTTTTAGGCTGAGGAAGAGTGATTTTAACAGTCTTAGGCAGTGGTGGGACCGTGGTAAGGTTGAGATTTGGCTCCTTTGCCAGCAGCACACTTTCAACGTCACCCGAGACATTACCCGATCTATGAAGGACCTGGAGACTGATATAGTGGACCTAGAAAGTTTAAGCGAGTCCACAGGAGATCGAGGACATATTGAAGTCCTCAAAGGAAAAAAGATGGCTCTGGCCGACCTGTTGGACGTTAAAGTTCAGGGTGAACTGGGTGAACCTGGTCAGGTCCCGATTCCAGAGCATCACGGAGATGGATACTCCCTCTGGCTTCTTCTTCGGCCTGGAGAGAAAGAGTGGGCAGGGGAGGGTGATCCACACACTGTTGGCAGACACGGGACAGCCGGTTGTGGAACCAAGCCAGATTCGGAGGCGAGCGGTGGGCTTTTACTCCTCCCTGTATACAAGTGAGTACAGGGAGGAGGAACCCCTCATAGAGGAGTTCTGTGGGGGGCTACCTCAGGTCTCTGAGGGGACAAACAGGGAGCTTGACAGGCCCATAAGCTTGCCGGAGCTCAGTGCCGCCTTGCAGGGGATGCAGGGGCGGCGTGCTCCCGGCATCGATGGCCTCTCCGTAGAGTTTTTTAAAGCGTACTGGGATGTGTTTGCCAGCGACATACTGGACGTTTTTAATGAGAGTCTGGCCTCTGGTTCCATGCCGATGTCCTGCCAGAGAGCGGTAATAACACTGCTGCCGAAAAAGGGGAACCTGCAGGACATCGGAAACTGGCGTCCTGTGTCTCTACTGTGTGTGGATTACAAGCTCCTGTCCAAGCTCTTTGCCTCCAGGCTGAGGGGAGCTATGGAGCAGGTAATCTATTGGGACCAGACCGACTGTGTGCCCGGCAGGTCCATGGTAGACAATGTCTACCTCATTCGGGACGTTTTGGAGGTCTCGGGGCTTTGGGGGTGGTTTTACCTGGTTTTACCTGGTTTTAGTAAGAACATGATTTTATCTGCGTATGCTGATGATGTTGTTGTTTTTATTAAGGACCAGAGGGATGCAGACCTTTTAACGAACATTGTGGGGGTTTTTAGCAGGACATCGGCAGCGAGGGTGAACTGGAGGACAAGCGAGGCCCTCGCTGTCGGTGAATGGCATGGCGGCCTCCCAGTTCTCCCCCAGAGCCTTGTGTGGAGGAAGGATGGGTTTAAATACCTGGGGATACATCTTGGGCAAGAGAACATCGTCCAGAAGAACTGGGAGGGCGTCACAGAGAAGATTGAGGGGAAACTTTCCAGGTGGAAGTGGCTGCTCCCTCAGATATCTTTTAAAGGTAGGGTACTGGTGTTAAATAATCTCATAGCATCCCAACTGTGGCACCGACTAACCTGCCTAGACCCTCCCTCAGGTTTTTTAGCCGACATACAGAGGAAAATGGTGGATTTGTTTTGGGAGGGTCTACACTGGGTGCCACAGGGGGTGCTGTTTTTAGCCAGAGAGGAGGGGGGACAGGGCCTCGTCCACCTAGCCAGCCGGACGGCCACTTTTAGACTCCAGTTTTTACAGAAATACACTATTGCTGTTAAGCATTCCAACTATTGTTATCCTGTTTCTTTATTCCACTATTTCTTCCGTCCCCCCCTGTTTTTCGTCGCAACGCTTCTTCATTTTTTAAGCTACAGAAACCGTTCAACTATCAAAATGTTCAGCTCCTTCAGCTCATCTCTGCTATGACTTTTTCTATTTCTAACCTTTAAACTTTTTGAATTATTAAACTTTCAAATCCTTCAACTTCCTCATACTTTCAGCTACAGACACCATTTCAACTTTCAAATGTTGAGGAAACCCTCAACTATTGCCAACATGATTCAGCTTTTTGATATCTTTTAAACTTTTTGAACTGCAGCAATTTAACTTTTATGATTTTTCAGCCCTTTTCTGACTTTATAATGGGTGTGTATTGCGCAGCTTAGAGTGCATGATGTCACCGCTAGAGTGAAGAGCAGCTTGAGATTCTTGTGAAAAAAACATTTGTATTTTGCCACTGTGTCCACAATCTTCACTCTTCATGCATAATTTCTGGATGTAGAAGTAGCTAATATTGTCCTTGTCGTAGAAAAATTACTGTGGAATCCCACAGATTTCCACATTTGACACGGAAGCCGTTAATTGAGAGGAAAACTAACTTTCTGCTCCATCTTCCACAGAACACGGTACACCATTTCTAGATCGCCAGTTAAGCCACATTCTTTACACTACAGACACAATTTTTACAGGATCTGTTCTTCAACTCATTCTTCCCCTCAATTATTAATATCGGAGCAATAGGAGCTACGGTTATGGGAGTTTTGATGATTTGTTTGAGAGGTGTTTCCCTGTTTTATCTCCATGAAATGGCTTCAGGCACACAGGTGTTCGCGATTGAGCCAATTAGTGATGTTTATAAACACACAGACTCACAGACACACGCGCACATACACTCCTCTCCCTCTCTCTCTCTGTGTCTCTCTCTCATACAGTCATTCAGGTCTTAGGGATCTTTAGAGGTCTTTCCCCCCTCCTCCACCCCCCCCCACACACATACACACACACACGCCATTTCAAAATAAAAGCCCCAGAGTGTGAATTCTAACTGAACTGCTTGTGATGAAGCCTGTCATTTAACAACCTCTGTTTATGTGTGTCAAACATTATGATTATGTCTCCTCTCCCCCTCCCTCCCCCACCCAGCCCCACCCTTTCAAAATAAAAGCCTCATGGATTAACTGTATTTAAACATTAAACTCAAAATTAGGCTTTTTTGTTGAAAACATGAATGCTCTTACTAATACTGCGACATCTACTACGACTGCTAATATTTCTAGTATTACTACTACTACGACTAATACTTCAATTTTTGCTGTTGCTACTATTACTACTACTGCTACTGCTAGTACTGCTACCATAAATATTATTACTACCACTACTGCTATTACTACCACTACCACTATTATTACTTTTCCACAACTGCTAATATTGCTATTCCTGCTACTACCAGTACTAATACTACTACAGCTATGTTGGTGTCTGACCATATGGCTTCAACATGTGCTGTGGACAAAGAGAATCAGGCCTTTCCTTTTTCAAGCAAAGGTTTCATCCTGATTTGTAGTTTGATGAGAGCAAACCTCCTCTGAAGGAATTTCACACTGGGGTGTGAATTTCCCCCCCCCCAAAAAAACTATGGTTCCTGAAGTCACCTGAATGCACCGCTGCAATCTCATTGGCCGAAGGCCAAGAGACCCCAGGACCCCTGTGGTTCAACCACTGTTCTACAAAACTGTCTGTAACTCACACTCATTGCTTGCTCATAGCTTTCCCCGCCAGCGCGACGCTGGCCACGCAGGCCACGAGGAAGCAACGGCCTTCTCCCCTCCTCAAACCCTGACAGGTCACGAGCCATTTCGCTGGACGAAACAGACAGTGCTCCACTTTGAGTAAGGCTCCCTTACCCCGCTGAGACGAATCCCTCCCACGACCCGTCTCCTCTTCTTTTATTTTTGTGCACACTCCGGCAGGAAGACGTCTAATCCTCTCCTGACCGATGATTACCGGGAGACGTACGGACCACGCCGTCTCAGCCGAAGTTAAACTGTACTCCCTGCAGCGAGTACAGATCGGACCCGCGTGAGTTCACATAAGACACGCCACAACGGACCGAACACAACAGCCGCTCATCAGCCGCCCTGAAAGACGCAGTCGTCTCGCTCCTTTTTCTTCTTCTGGAGGAACAACTTCCCCACGAACACTCAACGTTGCAACAAAGCATCGACAAGTAAGGTTCATGGTATCTGGGCATAGCTTAGCTTAAATTAACTTAAGTTTAATTCAGGCCATTCATTTATATGTCGATATTCCCGTGTTTTTGTGTGTTTAAGTTACTGTCGCGCGATATCGAGGTATTGCGCAACTCCTCGTGGACCACAAGATCCGCTCGATGGTACATTCCCGTATTCTGTTTGTGTTAAGACACTGTTGCATTATACGGAGGTATTTACGCAATTGTTACGGACCAGAGAAGCTCCGTTGCATTGTGTATTAACTGCTATGACTGTTTGCTTGGGATTTATTTTGATTTATTTTCATTTGTTTTATTACACTTCGTGTGGGAGTTCTCTCTTCATTAACTCGACTCTGTGAGTGAGCTGAGGTGCGTGGCTTATCACGGCATAAGTTACCGGCAGTTCAAAGACGACAGCGGTATACTTATGCGTGATAGAACCAGCAAACTCAGGCTCCCTACAACATCGCACGCCGAAGTGTGATTCACGTCGAGTTCTCACTCCTTTTTCCTTTTATTCCTCCTCTCACGTAACACACACACACAGCTCCTATCTCTGCCCCTGGGGGAAACCCCGTTCAATCGATCGCCTCACAACACACGTGTGCATCGACACACGTGATTACATACAGCAGTCTCACCGCCATTTTGTGTCCGAGTCACTCGACTCCGCCATCTGGTGGTAGTTTAGTTGTAGTATCTTAAGGCCCCTCCCCTTTTGGCCCGCGTCACTCGACGCCGCCATCTTTGTAGTCTTTAGCTGTAGCTTAAAGACTCTCCTTTACACACACACATACACACACAGACATACACCCTCATCCATTTTATTCATTCTTTAGTTTAGGCATATAAAATTGTATGATAACGTTTGTTGGTTGCAATATTAATTGATTTGATCATTTATTATTTTGATTCAATAAACTCTGTTATACTTTAAGGAGCAGTCGTCTGTGATTACTTGTGCATATGTATTTGATGAAACTGTATCTAGTAGTCTGTGCTCGAATTCAACCCTTCACTGTCACTGAATGTGTAGTCGCACCCGACTATTGACATTACGAGTGGCCACTAATTATGAGACTTAGTTTTATCGTTTGGTTATTGGTCCCTGTTCGCAGGGTGGTGCCCCGTTGTTATTAATAATCATTAATAATTGTTACATACATTAATAATTCTATTGATGTCAAGAATTCAGTTTCTTAAATGTTGATAACCCAAACACGCTCCTTTACGTTCCCAACAGCTATACGACTGCTACTGCTTCTTCAAAAACTGACTTTACTTTTACTACTACTACTTATTATACTACTACTACTGTTATATAAAATACTACGACCACTACTACAGCTATTACTATGACTACTGATAGTACTACTTCTAATTACTAATACTTCGACGACAACTGCTACTACGACAGTTACTACAAATATCACTACTGCTACAGCTAGTACTTATTCAAATGCTACTAATATTTATACTGCTAATAATACTTCAACTACAACTTCAACTACTACTACAATAAATATCACTACCGCTGGAATTCTTTTAAGCTACAGAAACCGTTCAAATATCAAAATGTTCAGCTCTTTCAGGAGAGGGGTGATATAACTTCATATTTGTAATCTTTCAACTTTTTGAATTATTAAGCTTTTTGCAATTTAAAAAAAATTGGATATCTATTTTCAGCAATGTTTTTGAGATTCATTTCAGCTTTCAGCATTCCAACGCATTTTCAGCAGGAAATGCATTTTCTAGTTCATTGTTACAATCATTAAAAAGCTAAAGCAGCATGCATTCAGTGTAGCTGCAGTTGCTAGCATGGTGTTGATGCTAGTCAAAGATGTGCTAACGTACTCTGCTAATGTTATCTCCACAGGTTTTTACTTGGAAACATAACGTTTGCGTTGGAGGGCGGGACTTAACGAAGGTTCAATTGAGATAATCAATGAATGTCAGACTATAGTCGTAGAACTCAAGATTCCTCGTTGGTCTCTAAAGCACAGGCATACTTTGTGAATGATTACTTGTGTAATTGCTTCTGGAGATTGCACACGCTTAACAGAGTAAAGTTGTCTCAATTCTGCCAACCCTAAATGGCCTTTTGATCTCTATAGTGCTGGAGCAATTAAAACAACAAGGCACAGTCTACAGTCACACTGATTGATTCTATGAAGACATAATGTGACAGTGCCGAGTGAAATGAAGTCAGCATACTAACATGCTCACAGTGTTGATGCTTAGCAAGTATAGTGTTTACCATCCTAATTTAGCACATTAGCAACAATTGCTAATAAGCAGGAAATGCATAGTACATGTGAAGCTGATGTAAATTTGATTAGTTTGGCAACATTAGGCCGTGAAGTATTTTGAGCTGATGAAGGTGCCAGATAAACAGCGAAGGGATCATGATAATTGTTACAGCCTGATCCTGAGGGGGTCCTGCATGGATAGTTAATGGCAATCCCTCTAATAGTTGTCAAAATATCAAACAAAACCACAAATGTGGACCTCATGGTGACACAAGAGGAAAAGTCAGGGCATTGCAAAAGTCATTAGGTTTCATCGTTGAGGAAATAAATGGCTGTACAGCATTTCATGGCAATCCGTCCAATACTTCTTATTAAGATATTTCCGTCTGGACGCCAGTGATGGTCTAGCTTGAGTGCAGAATATCTCAGCTGCCCTTCATACAGGCTAATCTCCCCTTCTGATGGTCCCCGTGTTCACCTCCATCTAACGTTCTGAACTGTCTGTGACTTTTTCCAGATTCGAGGCATGCGCCAACATCACTCCCGAGGTGTACATGCGCGCGTATCTGACTCCGTGCATCAATGACTGTGGGACCTATGGACAGTGCAAGCTTCTGCGCACCAACAACTACCTTTATGCTGCGTGTGAATGCAAAGCAGGTAACAAGCTTTTATAAGATCTGTCGTAGTGCGTTGCGAAGTCGGCGTGTTTTTCTATTTCCCTCTTTTGTTTATTGATTTGAATTTGTGCACAATTCAAAAATGTGAACTAAATTCAGATTCAGTGGTCCATTTATGTCTTCTTTTGATTCTATTTTAATGTCCGCTTTATTATCACATTGCATTCACATTCTCCAAACCCAGCAATATAAGCCATGTACCAACAGAGTAAAGCAAGACGTTTGATAGTGGAGAAATAAGTGTACAAATGTGGTGTGAACTCAACAAATGCCTTTAATTATTAATCAGCAATTAATAATTAGCAAAAAAAAGTGTGACCATGGATTAATTATTTGAAGTGATTTTCAGTGGTCAAAAGCTTTTTTGTATTTATTTTTTTAATACAAGATAAGATACAACTTCCTGAGAGGAAACTGGGTCATCACCGGTGCAAAGAATTTCTAATTTGCTGGAAAATGCGTCATGCAGAGTGAGGAGGAAATGAGAGAGCGAGGTGGGATGGCACGGTTCTCTTTTCCAGAGTTCAACTGGCAATATAGTGTGTGCCCCTGTCCCCAACGAGTCACACAGCGGCCTGGTATTAATCTTCTCACATAAGCCAACGAATCGCGCTCTTAATTACCAGCAGGTTTTCAATAAAATATGAGCTTATGAAACTAAACAAAGCATGTCCTCTGAGGCCTTTTTTTTTTTTTTAATCCTGCCTTTGATCTTCTTTTATCAGAGCTGCTTTCTCTTCAGTTAAATCCATTGTCATACCTCATATGTGCGACTGCTTCCTGGCAGACGCTTTGCATGCAGCACTTGCCCTTGGCCCGTCTTGCGATGCAAACTCCCCCATCCCGGTCCAACAGCGCTCACGAATATTTAATTTGCGCTGTCTCATCCAATCCACCACTTGATACGGATCCAATTCGAGTGTCAAAGCGGGGGGCGTTTTAACATAGGAGGGAGTTCACACCAGGAGGCTCCATTATTTACGGGATAAACAACTTCACACATATCTGCTTTTGATTGTTGTTGTTTTTGTTCACAGAGGAATGTCTGTTTGTGCGGAAGGGCCGATGAAGCGTTTATCTCGTTGCGAGATAAATATTTGACGCATTTTAAGTGGTACTGTTAAATTCTGAAAGGGAATGAGCTTTTGAAACAAACTGATTCATCCACAGAAGAATTCCTTCTCATCCATTCAGCCGAAAGATTTAAGAAGACCTTCCTAAAAGTTTATTTAGAGTTAAAGGAAGTCGGAAACGCTTCAACTCTATTTTTTTTATACCTTTAAAGCTTGCAAAAAGCTGTTAGATCTTTACTTTCTTAGATCATCACACAGTACTGACTGTGTGTGTGTGTGTGTGTGTGCATGTGTGTGTGTGTGTTAGGCTGGGATGGCTGGGGATGCACGGACAACTCGGAGGCCTACTCCTACAGTTTCCAGCTCCTCTCCACTCTGCTGCTGTGCCTCAGCAACCTGATGTTCGTCCCGCCCGTGGTCATCGCCGTCCGAAGCCACTACCTGCTGGAGGCCTCGGTCTATATCTTCACCATGTTCTTCTCCACTGTGAGTGACTGCCACGGAAGAACAAAACCGGTGCATGTTCTATCCTATATAAAAATTTAAAATAAAACCTGAACAATTACCGCTTCATCTGCAGCTAAACTTGACTTGAGTTATCTGTAAGTAAGACGAAAAGCAGCAAACATGGGTGCAAACATTGGGCAATTTTAAATATCAAAAACAAATCAATTGGCTTTGTAAATGTTTAACAAGTAAAGGATATGTACTCGTTTGTTAGGTGACTTTCAGAACAACTTGAGCCCTGCATGAAAAAAAAACAGCCCTGTAAAGACACGGACAAGATGACTCCAGACATCTAAGATTTGTGTAGACGGTTAAAAATAAATAGTATTTTTATTTTTTGTACTACTGCTTGGTTAAAAAACAACAATTTCAGAAATGTAAGAATTGATCACAGACAAAGAAAGAGTTTGTTTTTTTATGCAGTGGTGACTGTAACAGAAGACCGATTTGGGGCTAAATTTAGACCAAACCAGAAAGATCTATCACTTTGTCTGAGAGTCGTTGGGATAAGCCGACGACCGCAGCTCGTCAAACAATAGCGTGCACGTTAGCTGTTGTCAAGTAAGAACAAACTCACTACAAAAAAATATATCCTAATTGTACTGATGTTTTTTGTCCCTGTCACATCTGCTCGCTGCTTCAACCACCCGCTGCCTCCTCCCTCTCCTCTGACAGTTCTACCACGCATGCGACCAGCCGGGCATTGTGGTCTTCTGCATCATGGAGTACGACGTCCTGCAGTTCTGTGACTTCCTCGGCTCGCTCATGTCGGTGTGGGTCACTGTCATTGCGATGGCCAGGCTAAAGTCCATCATCAAACAGGTGGGTAGCCAAGCTCTACCTAATTATCCTTGAAGAAGAGTCAAGTGATGTAGCTGAAAGGAAGAAAAGGGACTATTTTAATGGCACTGTAGTTTGTCCTGATACGTGTGTGCTTTTCGATATGAGAAGTCGAGCACACTACATCTACAGTGCACGACAAAGTGTAGGAGCCTTGAGCTATCTGATCGTTTATTACAGATCAGATCGCTGCTTTTTTTTAACAAGCAGCACACCGTCCGATCCGGCCACATGAAAGGCTCTGATTGGCTCGGTTGTGTCTCCAAGTGCGGCTACAGCAAGAACTTCAGATGATGGGCGGCGATTTGTACGTCAAAAAACGTATGTCTGCAGTCATGCGTTGAACGAGAGCTCCATGTTGTGATGGTTGTTTAGTGAGGTGAACCCCGCAGCAAAGAGGTGATGGCGGACTGAGAAGTAGAGCAGTGACGGAGAGATTTCAATGGGTACCGCATATGCCTCAATCTTTAGTTAATAATCAGAAGATCAATGTGCTCTGAATTCCGCGGTTGTTGACATATTGTGGTGGATAGCAGTAAACACTAACAGGTGCACCTTGTCCCTGGGTCACTCCCTGGCTGCACACCAAGAGGGAGCAGTCTCAGGGAAAGTGTGTGTGTGTGTGTGTGTGTTCATGTCCATAAATGACACACCGAGAGAGAGAGGGGGCGGAGTAGTGGGAGGGAGGGAGTGTATACGAACATCTGCTGTCCTCTAGAGTTTTCATTTTTTGCTGAGCGCTGCAGAACACAGCCACTAATCAAATCGCACATGTCAGGACTGGCAAGTGGAGCTTTGTGTGTTTGTGTACTAGAGAGAGACGGTGTATGTGTGTGTGTGTGTGTTTGTGTTTGTGTATGTGTGTTTGTTTGTTTGTTTGTTGAAGTCCATGACCGCAGCAGCAGTAGAGGGTGAAGGACCCAAGGGCCGAGATAGTGTGTGTGTGTGTGTGTGAATTTTGCCAGCTAACACCGTGACTTAATCATGACGTCTGTTGTAAAAGGGTCTATACATGTATACATGCATGTTTGGGGGCCCCTGTGCGATCCAGCAGTGCAGTATGACTGATTACTGTTGGCGCACCGAGTCCTCGGGCTGCACCACGCTGCTGCTCTCCTCCTTGGTCTGTGCCAATTAGTGCTGTTCTCCTGCAGCATGGGTCATCCCTTTCCCGCTGAAAAATCCCCCCAATTTCTCCTCATGTTTCCTTCCAGACAGAATAACGCAGACCTCAGGCATCCTGGAGAGGCTTAAGTTCTCCCAACGCATGTGTAGCACAGCTTATTGATTTTTTCAACTCTCACTTTATTTCTTTTATATCCTGTGGCTTTATGTCAAATTGTGAGCTTGGAAAAAAAAAAAAAAACCTAAACTTGCATTATTTATAGCACGGGCTCTCAATAATATTCTGCAAGCACTTATGTACAGTATTCCAGCACTAATGCATTAAACTGATACCATGTTTACAAAATTACAGGCTTTCACCTTTTTTTGTAATCACAGATTTGCACGCTACTGCTAAAAGCCAGCTCGTGTAGTGGCAGTTGACATTAGAGGATATGGTTGGCATCTTTTCTCTCAATGCTTTCTGACTTAAATGTAGCAATTCCATTCGTACAGAAGATGTAAGTAAATGTTTAACAAATATATTGTTTCATTTTGAAAAAAATATATGCTAATCTCCTTAAATACTGCACTGTAGCTTTGTATTACTCAAACAGGAGTAAATAGTGCATTTGTTGAGGACTATTTTCAGTGGCAAACTAATACACAGTGCTCTGGTGCATATTGTATATGTGGGATTGAGTCTAAATAAACAGGTGTGTAGGATAATGAAGGGACATGTCACCCAGTTCAACAGTGTGGCTCATTGATATGTTTTTATTATCTTTGGCTCAACAATGAAGCTCTATGGGAGAGAGGAATACGATATATTCAGTGGGATTGGTTGATAATAAGAAAAATATAGAATATCTCCAGTCCCAGTTGTTAATTAAATATAGGTTTCAAAATTAGCTTTCTTGCTAAGCTAAGAACAAACTGTTACCACTTTTGACACTAGAGTTCGTTGTGCATTACAATAGGGACTTGTACCAAATGATTGTGGCTGTCAGGATCCAGGATCCCTGTCTGACCCGTTGGGTGTTTCCCCTGATCTCCTCTCCTCATGTGTTCTGTCATTCCCCTGTTTGTTATTGTGTGCCATGTGCTCTGTGTTTGTCCTCTGCCTCCAGACACCTCCCATGGCCGCACCCTTGATTGTGCACAGCTGAGGACACTCCAGCCGATCACCTCCTGCAGCCTGACACACCAGACTCAGGGCCCACTAATGAGTCTCCTGCCTCTATATAAACTCTGGTCCTGCAGTCTGGGGTTGTCAGGTCGTACCGTCTTCCACCCGCTGTAACCCCGTGGCATCCTCTGCCCTCCTTGTGTTTATAGATTACACTCCGCCGCTCTGCCCTCCTTGTGGTCTACGGATTACACTCCGCCGCTCTGCCCGCCTTGTGTTAAACGGACTACACTCGCCGTCAACCCACCAGCCCTCCGGTGTCGAGCCACGGCCCTCACACCGTCGATCTGCCACTCGGGTGTTGGACCACGGGCTCCACACCTGCACGCACAGTCTAAATAAAACCTGTTAATATTCACTTCTGTCTCCTGTGGTCTTGCGTTTGGGTCCTACCTGTGAACTCCCATGACAGAACGACCTGACCATAATGGACCCAGCAACCACAGGAGCAGCTACGCTGCGCAGCACTACCAGGCTGCTGGAGGAGATGAGAGGTTTCGCTGCTGAGGTTTCTCGGATTGGCTGGTGCGGGCAGGAACTAGCCCGGACAGTCAAGTCTCCACCAGTTCCAGCACCCGCACTATTCCCGCCTGTCCTCGCTCCGCCGTTCTGGGAATCCCCCGTGCCGGCTCCGGATCCCTACGACGGAACACTGGGGAAGTGCCAGGGCTTCCTGTTGCTATGCCAACGGGTATTTGACCGTCAGCCTCAGACTTTTGCCTCGGACGGGTCCAAGGTGTCCTACGTGGTGGGATTACTGCGGGGAAGGGCTTTGGACTGGGCCGCGGGAACGTTAGGTTTTGAGCGGCCTAATACTGTGGGTTATGTGGACTTTGTGGCGGATCTGATGAGAGTTTTTGACCCTCTGGGGGTCTCTGATTATATGGCCAAGCACCTTCTCAGCCGGAGACGGAGCCAAGCAAGTGTAGCGGAACACTCGGTGGCCCCTCCGGCTCCCCGTATTCGGACGGCATTGCAGCCAGCTCCTGTTCCTGCCACCTCTTCGCCGCAGCCAGCTCCAGTTCCTACCGCCTCTGCGGCACAGCTTTCCCCAGTCCCGGCCGCCGCCGTCTCCGAACTGCGGCGACCTCCAGTCCCGGCCGCTGCCGTCCCAGAGCAGCAGCGACCTCCAGTCCCGGCCGCCGCCGTCTCCGTACCGCGGCGACCTCCAGTCCCGGCCGCCGCCGTCTCCGTACCGCGGCGACCTCCTGTCCCGGCCGCTGCCGTCCCAGAGCAGCAGCGACCTCCAGTCCCGGCCGCTGCCGTCCCAGAGCAGCAGCGACCTCCAGTCCCGGCCGCCGCCGTCTCCGTACCGCGGCGACCTCCTGTCCCGGCCGCTGCCGTCCCAGAGCAGCAGCGACCTCCAGTCCCGGCCGCTGCCGTCCCAGAGCAGCAGCGACCTCCAGTTCCCGCCGCTGCCGTCCCAGAGCAGCAGCGACCTCCAGTTCCCGCCGCTGCCGTCCCAGAGCAGCAGCGACCGCCGGAGCACCCGTGTCCGGAGCCCTTCTGCCCTCCCGGCCGTCCGCCGGAGCACCGGTGGCCGACGCTCTTCGGCACCCCCGTGGCCGGTCAGATCCTGTCACCCCTCCTCCGGACCCCCGCCGCCCACCCTAGTCGGCCTTGTAGCTGTGGGGACATCCCTCCTCCGGACCCCCTCCACCCGCCCTGTTTTGTGTCTTGTTGTACGTCTGGAATCCGTTCCTTAAGGGGGGGTACTGTCAGGATCCAGGATCCCTGTCTGACCCGTTGGGTGTTTCCCCTGATCTCCTCTCCTCATGTGTCCTGTCATTCCCCTGTTTGTTATTGTGTGCCATGTGCTCTGTGTTTGTCCTCTGCCTCCAGACACCTCCCATGGCCGCACCCTTGATTGTGCACAGCTGAGGACACTCCAGCCGATCACCTCCTGCAGCCTGACACACCAGACTCAGGGCCCACTAATGAGTCTCCTGCCTCTATATAAACTCTGGTCCTGCAGTCTGGGGTTGTCAGGTCGTACCGTCTTCCACCCGCTGTAACCCCGTGGCATCCTCTGCCCTCCTTGTGTTTGTGGATTACACTCCGCCGCTCTGCCCTCCTTGTGGTCTACGGATTACATTCCGCCGCTCTGCCCGCCTTGTGTTAAACGGACTACACTCGCCGTCAACCCACCAGCCCTCCAGTGTCGAGCCACGGCCCTCACACCGTCGATCTGCCACTCGGGTGTCGGACCATGGGCTCCACACCTGCACGCACAGTCTAAATAAAACCTGTTAATATTCACTTCTGTCTCCTGTGGTCTTGCGTTTGGGTCCTACCCGTGAACTCCCATGACAGTGGCGACTGTGGCTGGAGAGCAGGTCCGTCCTTCAATCAGAGGATCGGCAGTTCAATCCCCGGCTCCACAGTCGCATGTTGATGTGTCCTTGAGCAAGGACACATCACTTGACCCCAAAATTGCTCCTGTAGCTGTGCCATACGGTGTGTGAATGTGATAGAATCTGAATTGTAAGTCTGCTAAATCAGTGATTCTCAACTGGTGGGTCGTGACCCAAAAGTGGGTCGCGGACCCGTTTTCAGTGGGTCGCGGGCCTTTGCCTGACAAAAACAAAAAAAAAATTGTGATTTTATTTTGAAGGGCATTTTTTATGCAGCGGAATTATTCCAGCATTTACGGCACTTGTTCAGTGGTGCAGGAAAAACACTGACCAATGCGTTGTGAATCACATCACGTGATGCAGCTCAGCCAATCAAATATGGGCATTCTGACAAGTTTCCTGACTTGAGTGAGATGTACACACGCCGTGACACACGGGGAGGGACGAGCATACAGAAGGCAGAGCAGGACTATTGAAGTGTGAGTTGTGAAAGTCAAATCATAGGACGATTTCCAAAAGAGAAAATGACCAGAGACCAGAGTCATTAGACTCATGTAAGTGAATTCTTCCAACACTACTTTCTCTTTTTAGAAGATGAGAAAAATATAATATTGTGGCTTTTTCACTTCACCCTGAATGAACTGAATTTAAAGCTGCAGGGCAATTCAGTGAACATAATTTATCTAAAATGAATTGTATTACGTAATTTATTCTTTAATCCAGCCGTTATTTTACTTGAAATGAGAAGAACATTTATTCATGTATTTCTATGTATTATTTATAATCCATCCAGTTAAATTTGAAAAATGAGAATATTTGTTAAAATATAATTGATGTGTACTTTCTTTATTTGATTTGACGGTTTACTACACAGACGTTAGACTTCTTGAACATAGATATACCCAAATTTTATATATATATATATATATATATATATATATATATATATATATATAATTTGAATATATAAATTTTATATATATGTATATATAATTTGGGTCGTGCGTCATTAAGGGGTGATGGTGGGTCCCGCAGCCAGACCAGTTGAGAACCACTGTGCTAAATGACTAATGTAATGATGTATTTCAATTCTTCTTTACTGCACTACTCAGTTTTCTCACTGAACTGAACTGACTTGCACCCACCCACTCCTTCTGTTTCCTGCCTGTTTGTGGTACATTCAAACTTTCTTTCTTTTTTTCTGCAATAACACAGTTCTACACTAGACCGCCATGAATGCGCCAGCTGTGTTAGGAAAAGTAGAATGCTCATTTCCAAAAAAAGCAAGAAAAAAAAGCAGGACACAGGTGCAGAAAGAATGAAAATGTCGTTCCACAAACACTGAATGAAAACCGTCTCCCGGTGTTTTGGTAAACGTCAATCATTACTCAAAGACTGCAAAGCTTTTGTCACCATTTTTCTCACACGTGAGGAGAACATTTGAATTGTAAAGTAGTTTTTCTCTCCAAAAGCAGCGATGTTCTGTTTCCAGACCACATAAACGTCTTCCTTTTTACTGGCGAAGTAAAAAAGTGTCAACAGTGTTTTATGGAGGGCTATTATTGATCCGTGTGTTTTCTGTCAAGGTGCTGTATCTGCTGGGGGCGATGTCTCTGTCCATGGCTCTGCAGCTAGACCGTCACGGTCTGTGGAACCTGCTGGGACCCAGTCTGTTTGCTCTGGGCATCATGGCCGTGGCATGGGTAAGAGCAACTCATGTATTCACTGCACAGTAGACCAGTAGCCTAAAGCTAAAATGGGTTTATTCCATAATGAGTTTACTTGCACCATAGTCGCTAGAGATGTGCGCGATTAGTCGACCAGTCAATTCATGGTTGCTACTATAACATTTAAAGATCATTGATCACGTCTTTTTGCCGCTGATACTAATTGATGATCATTGATGATCCATATTGGCAGAAACAGATCCCTTTGTTGTTTGATTATAGAAGTTGGTTTACAAGGCTACATTTTTTGCCACCATCCCAAAATCCTTTCAACGCTCTGAAGTTTGTAAAGCATCAAACATTTTAAATGTATCCTTTCACTTTGTTATAGTCAGTTATATATTTTTTTTCTTCATAAAAACACAAAATTCAAATGATAAGGAAAAAAGATTGTATTTTCATTGATTAAAACAAAGTTTGTCATTAGTAGTTTTATTGATGTATTATAATCTGCTCATAAACAGGTCATAATTCATCTCTAATATATATTTATGTTGTTATGAAAACATCTCCTTCAAACAACTTGATTTATTCAAGTTTCTCACCAACACTACATTTTACAGATTACATGTGAACACATTATGCTAACGTTATAATTTACATTCGCCCATTTTCACTGAACAGAGCCTGAACGCATCATAATGTAATTGAACGGAACCTTCGTTAGTTGTCCCTTCACGGTGCTGCTAACATTTCTAGCTCTCCTCCTTTCAATTTAAACACAGATTAGTTGTTTACAATGTAACATTATCAGAGATTGCTGATGAGAAAAGCATAAATGATGTCCTGATCTCATATTTTTACTGAATATTGACGGATAACGATGTCAGTAAAACTTTATTTCACACTGGGATGGTTAATGTTAAACTGTACAATTAATCTGTGGTTCACATGCACATCTCTGTATTTTCGAGGTAAAGATATGTTTTTACCCAAAAATATAATACAGTGTGTGAGTACAAGCTGACTTATAATGGAACTACAACCCATTATAAGTCAGCTTATACTTCCACTGACTCTTCTCCGAGTCATAATGTGCTCCCTGAACTGAGAAGATAAAAAATAATAGTCTTTCAGGCAAGGTTTCTTGAAAAAAGTAAAAATAAAAAATAAAAGTCTTTAACACCAAACCTCTGACATGAGTTTGAAAACAAGGTTTGTGGTTCCTTGGAGAAAGCTTCGCTTTGAATAAAGTGTGGGAGTTAGCTGTGAGAGTCACCGGGTCTCTGAGCTGGAGGATCCTACGGAAGCAGTGGAAGACGAAGCACTGTTTATTTCCACCATGTTAAACCCAGTTTAGCAGTTTTAGCACCAAAACTAGGAGATAGTATATTTTATCATAGAGGAGAACCTTTTTCTTGAGATTAACAACAGCGTTTCAGAATTCACGCATGCTACTACTGTATCAATGAAATGTGGATTAGAAGATTTACATGAAGCCATTGGCTTCCACTTTGGCTGGCTTTCCTTCGGTTGTGGCACATTTGTAATTCAATTACAGATGGCTTGTATGTTATTTGACAAATATAAAATATCACGGTCTGGTATACTGTGACAATATCTACAGAATGGTACACAGATTTTGTGCACTGCAAAAACGACAGACAGAGCCAAATAATCCCTCTATGGCGATGAACTCCACACTAACTAGCGCAGCGACGGCTCCATAAAAGGTCACTTGGATCTTATGCTAATGTGGCGTTTTTTTTGTTTTCTTCAAACCTGCATTCACGCTTTGATCGCTCGACACTTCATAATTTATCAGCTGCTCAATAGCGTACGTCTGCGTTTCAGCACTCTGTGCCGCCACGCCTCCGAGTTTGAGCGCCACACATTTTTCTACAAGAGCCCCCTTTCATTTCAACGTGTCATGTTCCTGCAAAGCCCCGACGTTCTGAACGTTCCGAGACACAACTGAATTAGATCAGTCAAGTGAAGGGCACGGGGGCGTCTGCTGCTTCACAGAGGTGTCAGCAGCAGTAGGGAGAAGTTAAATTATGTCAATGCCGAATATCCCCGGCCCTCCAAACTAAACAAGGTTTTATGCCTGAAAAGATCATCCAGGGCTGCAATTGTTTGTCTTAACTGGGGAAAAAACAAACGTGCAGATCCAAAATGTCTGGAGCAGCAAACAACACATTTCATGTTTTTCGTCACTTGGCTTCACATAGATTATTAGTCTTTAACCTAAAATGCATTTGGCATAGTAACTCAATCAGAGCCATTTTACCGACAGAATGCATCTAATTATTTGTGTCTCTCATGAACGGCTCACATTTCCCTCGACAGTGTCGGGATTCTTTATGGAAATGTTGAATAAAAATAAAAATCGAATAAAAGCAATCGGTGTTTATGAACCGATGAAAATAGAAACCAAATTCAACAACGAAGCACTCTCTGAACGCTGTTTAGGAAGAAACAAAATGTCCGAGTTACTCTGTGCCACAAGCTCGGCGACGAATGAGCTCATTGCTCTGTGTTAAACAAAAATAAACATCTTGTACATGTTACTGGTAGAAGAGAACGCGAGCGTAGATAACAAAAAAACAGCCAAAGCGGTGACTGTCCAATCACTGGTGACTCATTTAAAGACATCTGTCGGCTGATTATGATCATTGTGATGGACTTTACGCTGCGGCGGGAGGCATGAATGCAAATTTCAGACAATAAAAACCAACAGGGATTTATGAAGAATCCCGTCTCTCTCTCTCTCTCTCTCTCTCTCTCTCTTTCCCTCCAATCAAAGCGAACCGGCCTGCCGCTGCCTCACCCAAATCCCATTGGTCTCCATTTTTGAATGACTGCTCCCTGTGTGATCTCCCACTTCAATATCCCGCTTATACATGAAATGAGTTCATTAAATTAAGGAAAGAAGAACATTAAACGCGGGGGCCTTTGAGATCAACTAGAAAATAAATTAACTGTAGAATTGAATGGGTCCCTTGGTTTCCTAATAGTTTTCTGGAAATAAATTGACGCGCAACTGATTTTCTTAGAAAGTTTATTGGAAAGGAGTGTATTAATTTGAAACTCATTAGGAAAGAACACTGGACATTTCGCGTTTCTGTTTGATAAACTGAAGTTATCGCCCAGATTTCAACAATTTAAACTGCTGTCGGCAGGTTTTTCTCTATTTAGGAGAAAGCGTTTGGTGATACCTTTTAAGCACAGTACTGCCATAAGGGATCTTCTAACAGAGCATATGACATTAAATTCCTCTTCAAAGTAGTGTCAAGCCAACTGTTCATTCATACATTTTAATTCTTTCAAGTGTGTTTCTCTGGTTTAACGGTTTAGCGGTTACCTGAGTGAAATGTATTTCATTTTCTCTGGTCGGTGCATAGACTTTGTATGTAATCTACTCGCACGAATAATTCACGCCGCGTTTGGTGTGAACGCACCATTAGACTTAATGTAACTGTCATTTCCCAGCTCCCAAGTATAGTTATATTAATGTATCAAAAAACAAAGTATTCAATACTGCACGAATAAATACATTTAGACTAAAATGTGCTTTAATTAAACCTAATAAAAAAATTGGTCTGAATAGTGATGTTGAAAAACGTTGTTTTATGTGTCCGTCAGACGGTGCGCACCATCCGGCGGCGGCGTTGCTACCCGCCCACCTGGAAGCGCTGGGTGTTCTTCCTCTTCCCGGGCACCATGATTGCCACGTCAGCCGTGGCCCTCTACGCCTTCGTGGAGACGGAGGAAAACTACTTCTACATCCACAGCATCTGGCACATGCTGATCGCGGGGAGCGTGGGCTTCCTCTTGCCGCCCCGCGCCAAGCCCGGCGCCAAGGTGACCCCACTGAAGCGCCGCCGGGGCTGCGGATATCAGCTGTGCGTCAACGAGCACGAGGAGCTGGGCCTGGTGGACCCCGCCATCATCTCCATCAACAGCATCTGCACCAGCTGATAAACTCCCCATACACCCAGCCTTTTACCTTAGAGACACTTCATTGCCTTCTTTTACTTGGGAAATTCACACACGGGAAATTAAGCCAGAGAACTTGAAAAAGCAATGTAAATACTTTAATGCAGATGTGACACATTGGATTTTCTTTTCTTTTTTCTGGGGGGGAGGGGGGTTGGTATCGTCATGGTAATTACTATCAATACAACTGTAATTATTATTATCTATAGTTAAAGTTGTTCTGAAGAATTGTGGGTGTACAGTGGCACACTGTTGTTTGTGAATATGTATTTAAAGTCAAAGCTGAAACACTGCTGCTATCTGACGGTGACTGTAAAACTGCTTCTGTTGGTTATTTATTGGTGGTCCTGTGAACGGGCCAGTTATTATACTGTTGGGGGCCACAGATCAGGGGGGAGACGTGGGTGGGAGGGGGACATTTATCAAGGGCACGGCTTTTTCTGAAATTCTTTTCGAATATATCTTTTGCACTGAGACACAAAAAATGTTATTCTGTACATTTTTATAACAATATAAACTACAGTGGGCATCACAAATATAAAGCCTAGTCGTCATGTGGAATGTTAGACTGTCTTTTGCAATCGCAATGTATCGCTTTTACACGAATGTGCAGGTTGTTCTCGACGGTGAACAATTCCAAAGTCCAGCTGCCTGTTGTGAAAGATGAAGAGGGGAGGGCAGGATTATCACAGAGACCTCAAAACCAAGACCTCACCTCCCTGTTTCTTTTCTGACAGGACCTGTGTGACACCACATTCATAAACAATAAATGTTTTTCTTTCTTGCCTCGGTATCACTTCTGCTTTCAAAGCTTTTAAACAAAGTGCAACCGGTGAACCTCCCACAAAGACATCACATTGCAATCCCTGTCCTAATGGAAGCCAGCGGTACTCAGACAGTGAGATGAGACGCTGTCAACAGCGTCCTCCCAGGAATAGAGAGATAAATAATTGTGAGCGCAGCTTCAGAGCGTACTGTCGATATGTAGCCTCTCGCTTATATAATTCAATTCAATTTATTTTTGTGTAGCCCAAAATCACAAATTACAAATTTGCCTCAGAGGGCTTTACAATATGTACACATTTGACATCCTCTTATCCCAGAACCCTCACATCAGAACAGGAAAAACTCTCCAAAAAACCCCTTTAACGGGGAGGAAAGAGGAAGAAACCTGTGGGAGAGCAATAGAGGAGGGATCCCTCTCCCAGGATGGACAGAAGTGCAATGATGTCATGTGTAGAACAGGATAGTGAATTACAACACATTCAATGTAATTACAGCACATTCAATGTATGACACAACCACGACAGGAGGCAACACCTGGTCCAGGTAAACCCGGATACACAGGAACCTGTGAGGCGAGAAAGCACAGAGACTCTGGTGAAGAAGCAGGTCAATAATATGCATTAATGGTATCGGTAATATGAAATAGTAATGTGAGTAATAATAAAAGTGATATTAGCAGTTGGAGTCAGCAGGACCATGGTAGGAGGAAGGACCAGGGTCCAGATGAAACCATGCTCCATGGAAACCTGTGAGGAGAGGAAGCACAAGGACTCCGGGGAAGAGACAAAATCAGTACTGTGCATTAATGGTATCGGTAATAGGATTAATAATGTTAACAATGAAGATCGTAGTAGGTGTCAGCAGGGCCATGGCTGGTTGAAGAACCAGTGTCCAGATAAAACTGCGGTCATCCTGTGAGGCGAGAAAGCACAAATACTCCGGGGAAGAAGTAAAGTTAGTAATGAGCATTAATGGGACATCAATGCATACAGACGGAGGTGAAGAAGAGGAGGAGAGAGGTGCTCAGTGTAGGAAGTCCCCCTGTAGTTTTTGCCTTTACCAGTTTGTCCATGGGCCGGTCCAAGGCAAGCCAGAGCCAGCCCTAACTATAAGCACTGTCAAAGAGGAAAGTCTTAAGCCTACTCTTAAATGTGGTGAGTGTGTCTGCCCCCCGGACTGAAACGGGAAGCTGGTTCCACAGAAGAGGAGCTTGATAACTGAAGGCTCTGGCTTCCATCCTACGTTTTAAGACTCTAGGAACCACAAGTAATCCTGAATTAATGGATCGCAGCTCTCTAGTAGGGCAGTATGGTACTATAAGCTCTTTAAGATATGATGGAGCCTGACCAATTCGGGCTTTGTAGGTAAGTAAAAGGATTTTAAATTCTATTCTAGATTTTACAGGGAGCCAGTGCAGAGAAGCTAATACAGGAGTAATATGATCTCTCCTCTTAGTTCTTGTTAGTACACGAGCTGCAGCATTCTGGATCAGCTGGAGAGATTTAAGAGACTTATTAGAGCAGCCTGAAAATAAGGAATTGCAATAATCTAGTCTAGAGGTAACAAATCCATGAACTCATTTCTCTGCATCGCTTTGAGATAGGATGTGCCTGATTTTTGAAATATTACGTAGGTGAAAAAAGGCAGTCCTAGAAATAAGTTTTATCTGAGAGTTGAAAGACAAATCCTGATCAAAGGTAACTCCAAGATTCTTGACGGTGCTGCTGGATGCCAGCGCAATGCCATCTAGAGAATCTATATCATTAGATAACTGATTTCGGAGGTGTTCTGGGCCTAGTAGAATAACTTCAGTTTTGTCTGAGTTTAACATCAGGAAGTTGCAGGTCATCCAGGTTTTTATGTCCTTAAGACACGCTTGCATTTTAGCGAGCTGGTTGGTTTCATCTGGTTTGATCGATATATATAATTGAGTATCATCTGCATAACAATGAAAGGTTGTAGAGTGTTTTCTGATAACATTGCCTAAAGGAAGCATATATAAGGTGAACAAGATTGGTCCAAGCACAGAACCTTGTGGAACTCCATATCTGACGTTGGTCTTCATCGAGGCTTCATCATTTTCATAAACAAACTGAGATCGATCCGATAGATAGGATCCAAACCAGTTCAGTGCGGTTCCTTTGATGCCAATATAATGTTCCAGTCTCTGCAACAGGATGTAGTGGTCTATATCTCTGCAACAGGATGTAGTGGTCTATTGTGTCGAATGCAGCACAAAGGTCTAACAGGACAAGAACAGAGACGAGTCCTTTGTCTGATGCGATTAGAAGGTCATTAGCTATTTTTACCAGAGCTGTCTCTGTGCTATGATGCTTTCTAAATCCTGACTGAAAATCCTCAAATAAACTATTGTTACACAGAAAGTCACACAACTGATTTGCAACTGCTTTCTCAAGGATCTTACAGAGGAAGGGAAGGTTAGAGATCGGTCTATAGTTGGCCAACACCTCTGGATCCAGAGTGGGCTTCTTAAGAAGAGGTTTAATCACAGCTACTTTGAAGGACTGTGGTACATGACCTGTTACTAAAGACAGGTTGATGATATCTAATAAAGTTGTGCTAATTAATGGTAGCACTTCTTTAAGCAGCCTAGTCGGTGTAGGGTCTAAGAGACAGGTGGAAGGTTTAGACGTAAAATTGTTGAAGTCAGTTTGTCAAGGTCAATGGGATTAAAGCCATCTAAACATATATCAGGGTTTACAGCTGTTTCTAAGGTTACTCTAGTTGTGGAAAGCTCGATCGGTCGAGGGCAGGAGATTATTAATGTTCTCTCTAATAATTATAATCTTATCATTAAAGAAGTTCATGAAGTCATTGCTACTGAGGTCTATAGGGATACTCGGCACAACAGAGCTGTGACTCTCTGTCAGCCTGGCTACAGTGCTGAAGAGGAACCTGGGGTTGTTCTTATTTTTCTCCATTAACGATGAGTAATAAGCTGCTCTGGCATTACGGAGGGCCTTCTTATATGTCTTAAGACTGTCTCGCCAGAGTAACCGAGATTCTTCCAAGTTAGTGGAACGTCATGTTCTTTCAAGTTTTCGTGCTGTTTGCTTTAATTTGCGGGTTTCAGGGTTATACCATGGAGCGAATCTCCTTTGTTTTACCAACTTCTTTTTTAAAGGAGCAATAGAGTCTCGTGTCCTTCTCAGTGAGCTTGTAGCACTGTCAACAAGATGATCAATCTGGGTCGGACTAAAGCCAGCACAGGAGTCCTCCGTCACATCGAAGCATGGTATTGAGTTAAATACAGACGGAATCACTTCTTTAAATTGAGCTACGGCACCATCAGATAGACATCTAGTGTAGTAACTCTTGCTTAACGGTGTACACTCCGTTAGTAAGAATTGAAAGGTTATTAGATAATGGTCCGATAGAAGAGGGTTCTGTGGACAGACTATTAAATCTTCTATGTTAATGCCATAAGTCAGAACCAGGTCGAGAGTGTGGTTAAAACAGTGAGTGGGTTTCTGTACATTCTGACAGAAACCAATCGAATCTAATAATGAAATAAATGCAGGACTGAGGCTATTGTTCTCGACATCCACATGAATATTAAAGTCACCTACAATAATTACTTAATCTGTTTTAAGGACTAGACTTGATAAAAACTGAAAAGATTCCGATAAAAATTCCGAATACGGACCTGGGGCCCACACTATAACAAATATAACTGGCTGTATTGTTTTCCAGGTTGGGTGTGAAAGACTAAGAACCAAGCTTTCAAATGAGTTATAGTCTAGTTTAGGTTTAGGGTTTAATAATAGGCTAGAGTCAAAGATGGCTGCTACTCCACCTCCTCGGCCGGCGCCTCGAGGAATGTGAGTATTGATATGACTTGGAGGAGTTGATTCATTTAGGCTGACATATTCATCATTACTCAGCCAGGTTTCAGTAAGACAAAATAAATGAATATGAGTATCTGATATTAGCTTATTTACTATTAGAGCTTTAGATGACAAAGATCTGATATTTAAGAGTCCACATTTAATTATCCTATTTTGTTGTACTGTTGCGGTAGTTTTAACTTGGATTAAGATATTTAGTTTAACTCCTCGATCGTTTATTTTTGATTTAATTCATTTAAGTGGCCGTGGGGCAGACACAGTCTCTATGTGGTTTTGCGTGAGTAACTGCTCTAATGGTGTGTAAGACTGCAACTCTGCTTCCTGGTCTGATCTCTGGGTTGTCATGTCCATGCATGTATTTCTGAAGCCTATGGAGCAGATCATCCATCAACACATGGTGTCCATGTTGTCCATACAGAAACTGGGTCAGATTTGCAGAGATGAGATCTGCTCCATCCAAAGTAGGATGAATGCCGTCCCTCCTAAGCAAACCAGGTTTTCCCCAGAAAGTGTCCCAGTTATCTACGAAGCCCACATTGTTTGCTGGGCACCACCAAGACAAGAGGGAATATAAGAGGGAGGTATTTGACTCTTTGCTTTATGCCTTATTCCATCAGCAGATGGAATAAGGCATAGATTAAAATAAACTCAGTTCAGGCTTCAAACTCTTATATGGATGATAATAAAAGCCGTAATGATTAGAATCTCTACTAAATACTTTCTTTTCAATGAAATAAGAGAAAAGAATTAGAGTTGACATTACACAGTAAACACGAGTCTACAGCTATGCTAGCAGCTCTCTGGGGCTGTACGACGAATTATTAAGAACTTTATTACCATGTTCACCATCTTAGTTTGACATGCAAGCATGCTAACATTTGCTAATTAGCTCTAATCACAAGTTGAGGCTGATGGGAATGTAATTCGTTTTGCAGGTATTTGGTCATAAAGGTAATTTTTACTAGACGATGGCGCTAGATGAAAGGTTAGGGGATCAAAGTGATTGCAATTCATCTTCTGGGGACCATGAATGTGTTTCTATCAGGAAACTGTTAACTTAGCAAAAAATACATCATGTTCAGAATAATAATGCAAGTGAGTTGATGTTTAGCAGGTACAATTTTTCAAAGACTGAAAACAGGGAAACAATGTCTTGACAGCATTCTGTTCTTATACATTGTTAATTGTACAGATTCAACTAAAAGATAATGGCCTAATTAGATGCTTTAAAGATGCTGGTGGGTGGATTATTACATTTTTGGACAGAGTCAGGCTAGCTGTTTCCCTGTGTTTTCAGTCTTTATGCTAAGCTAAGCTAAGCATCTCCTGGCAGACGGACGTGAACGTTGAACGCCTGTATATCTTCTCATCTAATTCTCGGCAAGAAAGTGTATTTAAGTCCTTTAAGTGATACAGAATAAACACACGCACACACCTACACCCTCGCTCCAGTGACCTATTCAATATTTTTCCATTCAATTTTTTGCAAGCAAGACATTAATTTACAGGGCAAGACAGAGGAGAAAGAAAACTGTAATAAATCCTCATTTTTACCAGAGCTGCCACTGCTGTAGCGTAAATTCTTTACTCCAGGTGTTTTTGTTGAGCTTTTAAAAATGTGATGGGATAAGGTCATTCGGTTTTTGTTTTTGGTATTTGCTATATTTGGTATTTAAAGTCCTTTCGTTATACATTTATTTTCCGCCTCCTTCTGTCCACAGTTAAGTGGGGTTTCTAAATAAAAAGCAGGAGCAATATGACCAATAGAACGTGGACTTGCTTTGTGCTTTTATCTACATTGTGCTGAATCATACTCAAATTTCTATCCTTTTCTTACATTTAAGATTATATATTAAACTTAATAAGGTAGAACCTACACAACCTATATATTGGAGAAAGTCTTTGTAGCTCTCCACTTCTCATTAAGAAGATATACAAATTGGCTCTCTTCACTTTTAGTTCTGGCAGATAATTTAAGGAACAGTATTCTAAAAGGATTCAGTTGATACTGAAATAAGAAATAAAGTGCCATTGAAATGCAAAACGAAACACTGGTTAAATTAACACAAAACTTTGTGAAGTTCTATATATTTCAGGGAGTTTCTCTGTCACTGTCCTGCCACTCAGACGAAAAGCAGAGTGATGAAAATGTGTGTGATAAGAAACTCGATATTCCAAGTGGAGCGTGAACCCCTTGGCCTGTGACTGCACCTAATGAGACAAATTACACCAAAATGACAAGGTCTTAGGAATTGAAATTTCAAACAGTGGATATCCCTGTACTTCCACCCCACACGGAACCAAAGAAAGTACCTTCTTTGTATTCATGGGTTCTTGGCTAACATATCTAACAGGATTATTACTCTGACACGCCGTAACCCACACAGCACACAATTTCAGCTTGGCTTATTTGCATGGCTGTTTTTCCCTTGTATAAATCCTGCAGTCTTCAGAGTTCAGAGCTACAGCACTGGGCTGAAATATGATGAGACGCGTGGCACCGAGATATTACTTTTTTCTACTTCATTCATTTGGCTTTTGCTACCTTGCTTTTTGCTGGTTCACCTCATTCTTCAAAGTTTAAAGCAATGCTAGAAGCTCTGGCATGCTAACATCTGCATGCTGTCGTTCATAACAATATAACATGTTCAGCAGAATTAATGTTAGCATGTTATCATGATAACAGGCTGATTGGAGTGCAAAAAATAATGCTAAAATACTGGCAGCAGAGACGTCAGTAATCGACTGTAATTGATTTCAACAGTATCTTACTGTATATTGAATTACAGTATGTGATCATAGAATAACTCGGTTTTACGGTAATTTACAGTATAAACCAGCATGTTACCGTTTATTTACAAAGGGAAATCAAATCTGCTACTTTTGCATTTAATTCCCCACAACAACAAAGAAAAGTAGAAACACAACAATCCATATACAATACAATGTTGCTAAAATGTGTTACTTGTCGTCAATCATTTATACAGCTGACTTTGTAAGACAAATACTATTTCAATCAGGAGAGACAAGTCAGATAAAGATAATTGTCTGGAGTCCAGACACTGGTGGTGGTGGTGGCTGATGAGTCTCATAGAATGATGAGTTAATGAAGATGATGGATCTGTGAAGACTGGGCAGTGATGGGAAGGTGGAGGGGTGCGTAACAGCAACATGAATGTACTGAAGGTAGAGAGACAATCATATTTAATTAAAAGAGACAGCAGTAAGATGATAGGCTAATGATGTCATTGTTTTGTTGTGCTATTGGATAGGAGAGACAAGCTGATCTAAACAGCTGATGTCATGAATGACAGCCTCGAACAATGACAGCAAAGAAATGATGAGTGACCATGCCTGAGGAGTGAATGACAGATGTATCGGGCTAGTGGGCCACTACATGAGTAGAATTCCACTCTACGATGACTGATTTCATGATGGAAGCAGAAATGGAAGCACCTGCTACTCCCGAAACAAACGACGGTGGTGACGAAGACCAACACCAGTGGATCGCTAGCGATTTAGTGAGCTGAGGAAGTGTTGACAATTGTGCAGCACTAGTTGGCTAACGTTAGCTATAGCTAGCCACCACACCATAGGATTGACAGGAGCCGTGAGAGCGCAGCATTAGTGTTCTCATAATTCTCAAAATTCTGACCCTTTGCTTTTTTATGAACAGCATTTACTTGTACTTTTACTTTCAATACTTAAGTACATTTAATATCAGAAAATTACTTTTGATACTTAAGTACAATAAATATCAGATACTTTAAGACTTTTACTCAAGTAGTATTCTAATAGGTGCCTTTTTATTTTACTGGAGTAGTTTTCCAGTAAGGTATCTTTACTTTTACTCAAGTATGTTTTTTTGGGTACTTTATACACCACTGTTAGAAACACACTTTGGCAACTCCAGGTCTCCCTTTTGAACACCGTCCCGTTCCTTCTGGTTTGCAGTTCTACCGTCGGCTCTGTAATAACACAAAAAAACACAGTTAGGAAGCTGATGTTAATTGGCGATTAACTTTACTAACGTTAACTTGGCTGGCTATGCTGTTAGCAAGCTAACATTATTACAGCTACTTAAGCTTAAGCTGCCTAACATTGCAGAGCTTTCTTCACCAATTTTAGCAACCTGATGTAATGAAACAGACCAAAAGTTCAACAATCATGAAGACAAAACAATACTGGACACTGTCAACTTCCATAGATAAGCGTAATTTTACCTTTACCTTGATCTCCACATGGCTGTGCTTAGAAGGATAACTACTGGTTGCTGTGCCGTCCAAAGTCACGTTCAGGAAAAGCCGATCAAGTCTTGTTATTCAAAAATTATTATTGGGCTACAAGCAGTTTGATTCATAAAAATGTCCTATCATCATAGATAGCTGAAACATTAGCCTACACGGCTAGTACGATGTAGGTGGATAGGGACTCACTGAACTTGCAAAGAGAGGCATATTTCCACCACTTTACAGAAAATACTGTATTATGCTGATAAATTAGTTATATGCCGCTATGGTTAACTGACGGCATTAACTGTTAATTTACATGTGAAGGACGAATATTTAACTGTATGTTACAGTTAATTTGATATACTGTAAGATACCGTTGTAAATCCACTGTAAATTTACAGCAATTCATTGCAATGTAGGTATTTGATCCTAAACCAAAGATCTGGACAATGCAAAAACATTGATCTTACGGTGGAAAGAAGGGGAAAGAAGGGATCACCAAATTCAGTCGTATTCGTCCTCTGGGAAACATGAATTTCTATAGAAAATTTCATGGCAATCTATTGAATATTTGTTGAGATATTTCAGTCTGGATCAAAGTGTTGGATAGGCCTACAAAACCACATTGTTGCTCTAGAACTGTTATTTCATCAATTATAACCTTAACCGAGAGATGTCACTGTAACCAGTTGTAAAGTCTATCAAAACACTAAACATTGTATATGGAGTTTATTCAGGATTTATGGTGATATGAGTCTGCAGTAATCCAAATCAGGCACTTGTATTCACGAAATCCTTCAAATTGGTATATTTAAGTGTGATTCACATATTCACAATTTGACATTCATAAAATGTCAAATTGTGAACATGTGAATTGCCTATTACAGTTACAGTTTTTAGCATATTCATAAATATTAAGACTCACCTTACAGGTGTGCCAGTTGTCAGTGATACAAGTGCCTATAAACTATATCTTTCTTTCACATCTTTTTTAATTAACCACCTTTTTTAATTAACCCTGCGAAAAGGTGGGAAGCAGATGTGCGCTGTCAAAAATAAGTTCCATAATGATGGACGAGCACAAGCTTCATGACAACAGATACTGCTGATGTTCTGAAGTACAGCGAGAGAGTAGACAAAATGCTGCACATACCATGTGGGAAAAAAAAGAACGTAAATCAACGAGAACGTAATTGCAAAGCTGCCAGACGGACAAGTCATATTCATTTGAATACTAATTTGTGACTTTACAAGAGTTGATATAAGGTGAGTCAATCAAAATGAAAAGCAAAGCCAGGCACACCGCAATGACTTCAACATTTTTTTTATTGTACCAAATTAGTTAGCTGAACAAACACACAATAAATGATGATGACAAAACTGCATAATTTCCTGCAAAAACATGAGGCGCATATGCGCAAGAACGCGGGGTGCTCAGCAATGCAAAAGCAGCGTGCAGAACAATTTACTTTAATTGAAAACAACTGCAAAAAGCCAGCCTAGGCCCTGATCAGAGACAGCGCACCGCTGCCTCATTCACGTTTGGTGAGTAAATGCTCAGTAAATGATCGTACCTGACATTTTTATTTTGGTAGGCCAACCCCAGAAGTTTGTATCGCTCTCGTTCCCCCGACAAAAAGCCAATGGGATTTTTCCGTCGGATTTTGAATAATTCCATCTGTAAGTATCACAATGACAGAATGTATGTTTTGGTCGTTTCTGTCACAAAACATATTTTTTGCAGAGCGAGAGGCATATAACAGAAAAGCAGTATGTGCTCCAAGGTCAAGAGACAGAGATACATAATGTGGTTTAGGGAGCAGAAACGCTGAGGGGCTTATTGATGATGAGTCATCTTTAAGCCTCTTTTCATCCAGAAGGGGCTGAATTTGAAGAAAGCCAAAAGAATGCATTTTCCCTACACCGTCTGTTGCTCGCCATTAGACATGTTGGTCGATCTGTAATGGTTTGGGCATCCATCCGGTGAGAGTCATCGAGTCCAATGTTTGTTCTCCACAATTGCATAGCAACCAGGAAATATGAGGCCATTTTATCGGACCAGATGCACTCTAGGGTGCAAACAGTGGTCCGTAATGATGATATGTTACTTTAGGTTGAGTTAATTTATTTCATCCGGGATGGGCCGATTTTATTACATAGTTGTTTATTACAAATTTTTCATGAAAACATTGGCTTTTCCTTCATATCCACCCTGCTATCACTCACTTAAACTGAGCTTGAAACACTAACTTGCTTCATTTGCCTCACGAGTGAGATATTCTGCATAAAATTGTGATTTTAATATAAATGAGAGATTAGCGGATGTCCATGGGGGAGATTAGAAGTAAGGAAAGAGAGCATAACCAATGAAGTTGTTACAGCTGTTGCAGCTCTATCTGTTGGAGGAGGCAGAGAGGCTCTTCTTTAGCTGCAGCAGCAAACAGGGGAAAGTGGAGACTTTCGAGTTTTATCTCAGCTACTGAACTCGGGGCTGCAGGTTAAATACTGTTGGCGACTGGGGAACAAGCCCAGCAACAAACGTAGCAGTTAACAGGAGGAGGAGAAGATCTATTGAGTGTTGCAGAGTGTTGCAGAAAACTAGAGTGCACAAATTCTTTTTATGACCTGTATTTATTAGTTTTCTCTCAATATAATCCATGATTAGGTTGGTACACAGGACTTGTAATTTGCCTGTGAGCTATCAGCCTCAAGTACTGAAAACTGAAATTAGATAAATTGAATACACATCCGAGTCTGCGCGCTCATCCATTTCGTTTACCGGTACTCATAAAAAAGGAAGCAGGAATGCTGATTCTCCAAATTCCTTGTCTAATGAGCACTTTTATCCTGTTATCCTCAGATAGAAATAAAATGTGTTATCAAAACATTATTGCTGGCAACTCAAAGAACAGTATCTGAGTAGTCTGAATCTTTTAAATTCAGCCCGCAAACCCCCAAAAACTGTGATTGTGAACCATGACTGCACCAAATCAGCCCTGACCTTTTAATTCTAGATGAATGCCTTCAAATATAGAAGGTTAATCAGTAAAACCCTTTGGTGGGGTTCCAGATTAAACCCTTGGAATACTTTGCAATATAAAAGGGTTCTCGGTATAATCCAATGGATGGGTTTTAGATGAAACCCTTGGAATATAAAAAGGTTCACGGTAGAACTCCAAGGACAGGTTCTGGATGTAATCTTTGTAATAAAGAGTTCTCCGTACTACCCCTTGACTGGGTTGCTGTTAGCATCCTGAGATGGTGGGAAGGTTCTGAATAGAACCTCCATTGAGGATTTTGGGTAGAACCATTATACAATAAAATTGTTGTCTGTAGAACCTCCCATAGGGGGTTCTGGATGATACCTTTCACAAATGGTTCTAGGTAGAACCCTCCTGAAAGAGTTGGTGGAACAAAAAGGGTTCTCCTATGACGACAAGCTGAAGAACCCTATATGGTTGTAGTTAGCACCTTCATTTCCAAGAGTGGACTAACAGTCACATTGAATTCAAGCTAAGGCAGGTTTTCAATAAATACCAAATAAAGAGGTATGGAAGGTTGAAAAAACTGTCAAAACAGGGCCAATCTGAACAAGTATAGCTTCACTCATCTGATTTGGCTGTACTCTGCTCCTCCTCTGATTCCTGTCAGCACATAATGGACCCAAACACATCAAGCAGACAGCCTGGCAGTCTGATGGGACCAAAAAGGTCATGCTACATTTCAGATGCTGTGTGGAGAGGAACCGGCCGAATATTGGAGCTTGAAGATTCAATAAAGTCTGTTGTGGGTATATACCGTGCGTATCCCCACACAGACATCTGTCATGAAGGACTAAATGTAGCTCAAGCGCAAGTTCAGTCAGGAAGACACTCACTAGTAATCTCTGTCTTTCCTCTCCTTGTAATTACTCTATCAGCTGATTGGGGGCGTGCACTTTTAAGTAACCAACCAGATTCGGCACACCGGTTCCTCAAGCCAATCATATCGTTGCTGTCAATCTTTAAATAGTTTTCTCCTCTCTGCTGCTGTCAGTTGTCATTTCAGCGAAGCAGATGTGAAGCGATACTATTTCCCTTACATTTTAAACAACTAGTTGTGGGTAACTGAGACAATGACGGATTCCGACTTTCAGGACTTTTCAGGAAGAGTCGGGTCGCAACATCGTGTTTAGCCGGAGCCGGCATTCAGCTCACCAGGTGGCCGGCGCAGGAGCACTCGCCCAGCGCGGCGCAGCGGCTCCCCTCAGTCGAGCAAGAAGCCCTCTTGGCTCAGCTAGTAGTTTGCGGTGGTATCCTAGTAAGTCTAATGCTGCGTTCACACCGGTCGCGTTGATTTTTTGATGCACTGCAAAAAAGCGTCCAACGCACTGCACAATCGCGTCCAACGCGCCGCCGGTCGTGTTCACACCAGACGCCGCAAAATCTCGTAGCGCCGGAGAGGGGGCGTGGTTTATCGTCCTGGAAGCCTCGATCTGGCCGCCATTTTTTTCCGCCGTCAACCGGAGGAATAAGGACAATTTCTGCTCTGTACGTGTTGTGGAAGTCCCTCAAACGTCGGAATGCCAAACGCCGTCGTCTCTGGGTCCATAACAGCATCCGTAGGCGCACACAGCTCGGTGAATTTCACAGACTTCTCCAGGAACTACGTCTGGATGACTGCCGCTTCCAGCGCTACATGAGGCTAACCATTAGCCAGTTTGATGACCTGTTGGCTCGGGTCGGTCCCAGGATTTGTCGACCTACTACAGGCGTTCCATCTCAGCTGCGGAGCGCCTGTCCGTCTGTCTCCGGTGAGTGGCAGTTCCATAAAATGAATTAATGAAAGAATGAAATAAGTTCAGGCTTTGTCGGCCCACAACAGGGCAAGGAAGCCACTTTAACATAGTTTTTCTGAATGGAGTTTGGATCCATGATGGATCCGAAGTCCGACAATACTCAAAATAACGTAATCTTACGAAAATCACCAGCATTTAAGATGTTTATTATTCATGACAGCAGCTGTGCAGTCATATCAATAAAAAAACGACTTATATTAGCAGCTACAGTATGTTCAATAACTCTGTTAAATTGAATGTTCTTCTGTGCTGCAGATATCTTGCTACTGGTGACTCCTTTAGGACCATCGCAAACAGCTTCCGTGTCGGGGTCTCCACTGTCTCCGGTATTGTCCCAGATGTTGCCACAGCTATTTGGGACTGCCTTGTGGAGGAGTTCATGGCTGTGCCCACCACAGAGGAGTGGAGATCAATTGCTGTGCAGTTTGAGGAGCGGTGGAATTTTCCTCTCTGCTGTGGAGCACTGGATGGAAAGCATGTTGTCCTCAAAGCCCCTGCTAATTCCGGATCTCAGTTCTACAACTACAAGGGAATATTCTCATTAGTTCTCCTGGCAGTTGTGGATGCGAAATATTGTTTCCGGCTGATTGATGTCGGAGGCTACGGAAGAACCAGCGATGGTGGGAGTCTGGCCAACTCAGCTTTTGGTCAAGCTCTTAAATCTGGCACCCTCCAACTGCCTGCTGACCTGCCACTACCAGGAGCTGACCACCAAGGACTTCAGCCACACGTCTTTGTTGCTGACGGGGCCTTTCCACTGAGAAAAAATCTCATGAGGCCATTCCCCGGCCGCATCCTTCCAAGGGACCGCCGGATCTTCAATTACCGTCTCTCCCGAGCTCGGTTGGTTGTGGAGAATGCCTTTGGGATCCTTTCTTCTCAGTGGAGGATGTACAGGCGAGCCATTGAGGTCCACCCAGAAGTTGCAGAGAAGTGTGTGAAGGCTACATGTGTTCTGCATAACTTCCTGCGGAAAACCATCCCAACAACTGCAGTGACCATACCGGTTGGAGAGGTGGAGCCACTGCCAGATCTGGGAAGAATTGCTGCCAACAACTCTGCAAGAGAAGCCATCAGGGTGAGGGAGGCCTTCACATCCTACTTCTCTGCTGAGGGAACGGTCCCATGGCAAGACACCGTGTAATGCCCAAGCACATCCAAAACGGCTCTTTTAAGAGCCACCCACACATTACTACTGAGCAAACGTCCTGCAATGTTACTTAATATATGTTGTAGCAGTGTGTCCTTCACTATATATATATATATATATATATATATATATATATATATATATATATATATATATATATATATATATATAGTTGTATCCTTAAGTTTTCTTGTAAAACTA
Organism: Melanostigma gelatinosum; assembly: GCF_949748355.1. Classification (NCBI taxonomy): domain Eukaryota; kingdom Metazoa; phylum Chordata; class Actinopteri; order Perciformes; family Zoarcidae; genus Melanostigma; species Melanostigma gelatinosum. The sequence goes on from NC_136639.1 coordinate 23,772,523, forward strand.
CAATAAAGAACATGGACAAAGTAACATGAAATGAAGTGTATTTATTTATTGAAAATGTATAGAAAAACATATACAAAATACAAACTAATTGTTTTTTTTAAATTCCTGGTTCGTTCCCTGGAAAGATTGTCCCCCAGATGTCTAATCCAAATGTTCCAAATATTCCAAATTCAGCACCACAGTGCTGGCTTCATAAATTAATTTGTGAAATTGCAATTTTATATATTCCTTTTGCTGGCGTGGCAATCTTTCCAGGGAAGGAACCAGGCTCCTCATGAAGAGTTCATCCTCAGATTGTGGTGGAGCTGGTGGAGCTGGTGGAGCAGGGGTGTCTCTCTCCAATGCCTGCAGAAGGCGCTTCTCTATCTCCTGCTGCTTCTCGATCCCTCTTGGCCTTTTTGGGGCCCTTCTTTTTCCTGTATGACATGGAAACAACATATTTCGTGAAACTATTGCATCCCATCACTACAATAGCTTGTAAAGTAAATATTTGTAATTGTGAAAAACATACCATGAATGCATAAATTGTATCTGTTTCATCTTTGAACATGAACAATAAAACAATTTTATGACTCAAAAGTGCTGCTTTAATTAAATAGTAATTTGCCTTCAAAGCTATGACAGTATAGTGGTTTAAGATCCGGAGCCCAGGGTTCAAAGCTCCTTTATTATAACTTATTTTTGCTCATGAAACATTTTTTTTAATAAGTATGAAGACTATACAGAACCAGGCTTTGCCAAATGAAAAAAACAAACCTCTTGCACTGCTTTGGCCTGTCGTTACTACTTCAGCTGTAGTAATATTTTCTGTATGACTTAACTATGCTGTGCTTTTGTGTCTTCACTTCAACAAACCTCTCCTGTCAATCTCAGATGGCCCTGTTGCTGCCTCTGACATGTCGTCCTGGTCTGGTCCTGCATCTGTGAAGTACTTGGTTAATCCAAGGAGGAAGTGACGAGTTGCTGACGCTGTGCTGCTGTTTTTCCCTCCAATTTGCCTGTCACCTGATCCAGCTCACTTGTGCATAGTGTCTGTTTCACCCTCTTTTTTCTAGTTTTAATTGATCTACTAATAGTACGATGTCAGCCAACACGTACTAGAAGTTTTTTAGAACTTTTTTATAACTAGAACTGTTTTTGCATTGATCTGCTATGGCTTCACTCACCCCTCCATCCGACTGTGTCAGCTGCGCCCGCCTGGTGGATAAAATCACAGAGTTGGAGGGAAGAATATCCACGCTCTACAGGATCCAGTATGCCGAGAGCCTCATGGACACCATCATTTTCGGTCCATCACAGACTGACACAGCCAGCGACCGCGTGCATGAGTCCATCGCTTCCAGTCCTGCTGCCGCGGCACCTCCTACGGTCGCAGCTCCTGAGGCCTCCTGGCTACGGCTCGGAGCTAAGCCCAAAGCCCTGGTCAGCTCTACTCCATCACATCACGAGCCCTGGTCCCTGGTCTGTGCTCGCGGCAGCCGGAGAGGGAGACGCTCATCTCCTACACCCCATGGCTTCGATGTCCAGCTGAAGAATGGATTTGACGCCCTTGCCCTGCACGAGTTCCCTCCTCTGACTACGGACTCCCAGCTTCCTACATCATCCCAGCTGCCGCCTCGGGGGACCCACAGCCCCGGGTCCACCGACATCCCTACGCCAGTCATTCCTGAGCCCTCCTCTCGCCCCAGGACACGCCGCTCCATACCGTGCTTTACACCAGCACCGCGGCGAGCTTCGGTCGCCCGTTCTCTCAGTCCTTGATTGTCTGCTCCGCCACCACTGGTTGAATCCTCGCCTCCATCCACGCGTATTACACGCGCAGTGTTGCCGCCTCGTCCCCTCTTCGCCCCGACGACGCTGATAGTCGGGGACTCAATCATCAGGAACACCCGTTTCTTCAACGCGGAGACACACTGCTTCCCCGGAGCAACGGCTCCAGACATCCTGCTGACACTGCCTGGCCTGATGCGCGCCCTCCCGTCTTCCATTCGGCGAATTATCGTTCATGTGGGAATCAACGATACAGCCCTCCACCAGTCCGAGTTGACCAAGATGGATTTTACAAATCTTTTAAGCTTTTTAAACAGCTGTGGACTGTCTGTTTTTATCAGTGGTCCAAGTCCAACACTCGGCCGTGGATCACAGCGGTTCAGCAGAGTCCTCAGCCTCCACACCTGGCTCCAGGCCGCCTGCAGGACCAACAACGTGAGCTTCATTGACAATTTTAATCTGTTTTGGGGCCGCTCTTCCGCTTTTAAGAAGGATGGTATTCATTTTAACAAGCTGGGTAGCCGCCTGCTAGCGGCTAATTTACAGTATGCTGTTCACTCCCATTCACATGATTGACTGTTTACACCTGGATCCCCTGTCCGCTGTCACTCTTCCTCTACGATAATTCATCAGCCGCATTCATCCCCGACAAGCAACACCAGCTCCCCCTGGCGGCATGGAGGATCTCCAGCCTCTAACGTAACTTCCACTCCACGACCCATGAGCATTCCCGTGAGAATCACAGACTCGCGCTCACGCCCTAGTTATGGTCGGTTTCGAGGTGCTGCACGAGTGATCCGTCCTATTGCACATACCCCCAAAGCTTCCTGTGCTGATGACGACACAGTGTCTTCCCCCATCAAATTGTGTCTGATTAATGCACGCTCTATAACAAACAAGGCTCACATTTTAAATGACTTGTTCACAAGTCATAATTTGGCTTTTTTATTTCTGACCGAGACCTGGCAACAGAATATGGAATGCATCCATTTCAATGAACTCTGCCCTGTGGACTGTTCTTATGTTGGGACACCGCGTCTGACAGGCCGCGGTGGAGGCCTCGCCGTGGTCTGGAAGAATCAGTTTTCCTGCCACTTGGGGAGCACAGAATCCTATGCTACTTTTGAACTACAGCTGACTAAAGTGGGCCGGCAAAAGCCGTTTTACTGTTTTTTAATTTACCGACCTCCAGGTCCTGCAGGTCAGTTTTGATCAGAATTCACAGACTTTCTGACCTCTATTATCAAGCTAGACAAAGTGCTTCTGGTTGGTGATTTTAATCTGCATGTCAATGATACCACAGACTGTATAGCTACTGAGTTTCTCAATATTACTGAATCTTTTAATTTCACGCAACATGTTTCTGGCGCCACTCACAGGGGTGGTCACACCTTGGACCTTGTGTTTTCTCTGGGTCTTGATATTGATAATACCCGTTGTGAGGACCTATTGATCAGTGACCATAAATGTATTTTCTTTGATCTTTCTGTCAATGCTGACCCCTTGTGTCTGAAACAAACATTCCACTCACGCATTATTACTCAGAGTACAGCTGATCAGTTCTCGATGCACTTCTGCTGTGACTTTTACACAAATCTCAATGATGTTGAACACTTGATACAGTCATTTAATGAACATTGCACCACTTTGCTGGATAAAGTGGCACCTCTTAAGGAAAGGACCAGGGCTGCCTATAACACTACTCCGTGGATGACAGAAGCTGTGTGCAGCGTGAGACAGAAGTGTCGCAGGGCAGAGCGGCTCTGGAAAGCTACTGGGCTAGAAGTGCATCGTTTATATCTCAAAGACCTAAGAGTTTCTTTTAATACCACAGTAAAGGAAGCTAGAACTGCTTATTTTGCCAACCTAATCTCTTCTTCAAAGAAAAATCCCAAGATTCAGTTTGACACAATTAGAGGAATTGTTTCACCACCTGTCTCCACTGTACCATGCTATTCTGTTGACGATTGCAACAAATTCCTGATCTATTTTAATGATAAGGTAACAGGTATTAGGTCTGGCATTCAGCCTGGGATCTGTTCGGCTACTTGTAGCTCCTCGCAATCTCCTGCTGTTATGGGCTCTTTCCAGCCTATCAGCCTTCAAGACCTGATGGACTTAATTAACAAAACAAAGCCATCATCTTGCCCTCTGGATATAATTCCATCCTCTCTATTTAAGAACGTTCTGTTAACTATTGGCCCTGCAGTAACATCTATTGTCAATTCCTCATTGTCTACAGGAATTGTCCCTTCCTATTTCAAACATGCCACTATCCAGCCCATATTAAAGAAACCTAACTTAGATCCAGCTTTGCCCATGAACTACAGGCCCATATCAAAACTGCCTTTCCTGTCCAAACTTTTAGAGAAAGTGGTGGCCAAACAACTTACTGCTGCACTGGAGAGGCACAACATGTACGACAAGTTCCAGTCTGGGTTTCGTAAGCAACACTCTACTGAAACCGCTCTCCTGATGGTTTCAAATGACATTCTCATGTGTGCTGATGCAGGTGACTGCTCTGTGTTAGTTCTTCTGGACCTAAGTTCTGCATTTGACACTGTAGACCATGACATCCTGATTAAGAGGCTACGTGATTGGGTGGGCATAACTGGCATAGCGTTAGACTGGTTTACATCTTACCTCAGTGACAGAAGTTTCAATGTCTCTGTGGGTGCTTTTGTGTCTGTTACCTCTCCACTGTCTTGTGGTGTACCGCAGGGCTCGGTTCTGGGGCCTCTGTTATTTTCCCTTTATCTGTTACCTTTGGGACCGATCATAAAAAGCTATAATGTGTCCTATCACTTATATGCAGACGACATCCAACTTCATCTGTCATTCAAACCCAGCGAGGCATTCACATTAACTAGGCTCCTGGACTGTGTCAATGCCATCAGAGACTGGACGGCAGAAAACTGCCTGCAACTCAACGACTCTAAGACGGAGGTCCTAGTTATTGCTCCAGAGGAGTTTGTCCCCATGATCAGGCAGATTATTAGTCCTCTCTCCTCTGCTTCCCATTGCAACCTGCGCAATCTTGTATTTATTAGTTTTCTCTCAATATAATCCATGATTAGGTTGGTACACAGGACTTGTAATTTGCCTGTGAGCTATCAGCCTCAAGTACTGAAAACTGAAATTAGATAAATTGAATACACATCCGAGTCTGCGCGCTCATCCATTTCGTTTACCGGTACTCATAAAAAAGGAAGCAGGAATGCTGATTCTCCAAATTCCTTGTCTAATGAGCACTTTTATCCTGTTATCCTCAGATAGAAATAAAATGTGTTATCAAAACATTATTGCTGGCAACTCAAAGAACAGTATCTGAGTAGTCTGAATCTTTTAAATTCAGCCCGCAAACCCCCAAAAACTGTGATTGTGAACCATGACTGCACCAAATCAGCCCTGACCTTTTAATTCTAGATGAATGCCTTCAAATATAGAAGGTTAATCAGTAAAACCCTTTGGTGGGGTTCCAGATTAAACCCTTGGAATACTTTGCAATATAAAAGGGTTCTCGGTATAATCCAATGGATGGGTTTTAGATGAAACCCTTGGAATATAAAAAGGTTCACGGTAGAACTCCAAGGACAGGTTCTGGATGTAATCTTTGTAATAAAGAGTTCTCCGTACTACCCCTTGACTGGGTTGCTGTTAGCATCCTGAGATGGTGGGAAGGTTCTGAATAGAACCTCCATTGAGGATTTTGGGTAGAACCATTATACAATAAAATTGTTGTCTGTAGAACCTCCCATAGGGGGTTCTGGATGATACCTTTCACAAATGGTTCTAGGTAGAACCCTCCTGAAAGAGTTGGTGGAACAAAAAGGGTTCTCCTATGACGACAAGCTGAAGAACCCTATATGGTTGTAGTTAGCACCTTCATTTCCAAGAGTGGACTAACAGTCACATTGAATTCAAGCTAAGGCAGGTTTTCAATAAATACCAAATAAAGAGGTATGGAAGGTTGAAAAAACTGTCAAAACAGGGCCAATCTGAACAAGTATAGCTTCACTCATCTGATTTGGCTGTACTCTGCTCCTCCTCTGATTCCTGTCAGCACATAATGGACCCAAACACATCAAGCAGACAGCCTGGCAGTCTGATGGGACCAAAAAGGTCATGCTACATTTCAGATGCTGTGTGGAGAGGAACCGGCCGAATATTGGAGCTTGAAGATTCAATAAAGTCTGTTGTGGGTATATACCGTGCGTATCCCCACACAGACATCTGTCATGAAGGACTAAATGTAGCTCAAGCGCAAGTTCAGTCAGGAAGACACTCACTAGTAATCTCTGTCTTTCCTCTCCTTGTAATTACTCTATCAGCTGATTGGGGGCGTGCACTTTTAAGTAACCAACCAGATTCGGCACACCGGTTCCTCAAGCCAATCATATCGTTGCTGTCAATCTTTAAATAGTTTTCTCCTCTCTGCTGCTGTCAGTTGTCATTTCAGCGAAGCAGATGTGAAGCGATACTATTTCCCTTACATTTTAAACAACTAGTTGTGGGTAACTGAGACAATGACGGATTCCGACTTTCAGGACTTTTCAGGAAGAGTCGGGTCGCAACATCGTGTTTAGCCGGAGCCGGCATTCAGCTCACCAGGTGGCCGGCGCAGGAGCACTCGCCCAGCGCGGCGCAGCGGCTCCCCTCAGTCGAGCAAGAAGCCCTCTTGGCTCAGCTAGTAGTTTGCGGTGGTATCCTAGTAAGTCTAATGCTGCGTTCACACCGGTCGCGTTGATTTTTTGATGCACTGCAAAAAAGCGTCCAACGCACTGCACAATCGCGTCCAACGCGCCGCCGGTCGTGTTCACACCAGACGCCGCAAAATCTCGTAGCGCCGGAGAGGGGGCGTGGTTTATCGTCCTGGAAGCCTCGATCTGGCCGCCATTTTTTTCCGCCGTCAACCGGAGGAATAAGGACAATTTCTGCTCTGTACGTGTTGTGGAAGTCCCTCAAACGTCGGAATGCCAAACGCCGTCGTCTCTGGGTCCATAACAGCATCCGTAGGCGCACACAGCTCGGTGAATTTCACAGACTTCTCCAGGAACTACGTCTGGATGACTGCCGCTTCCAGCGCTACATGAGGCTAACCATTAGCCAGTTTGATGACCTGTTGGCTCGGGTCGGTCCCAGGATTTGTCGACCTACTACAGGCGTTCCATCTCAGCTGCGGAGCGCCTGTCCGTCTGTCTCCGGTGAGTGGCAGTTCCATAAAATGAATTAATGAAAGAATGAAATAAGTTCAGGCTTTGTCGGCCCACAACAGGGCAAGGAAGCCACTTTAACATAGTTTTTCTGAATGGAGTTTGGATCCATGATGGATCCGAAGTCCGACAATACTCAAAATAACGTAATCTTACGAAAATCACCAGCATTTAAGATGTTTATTATTCATGACAGCAGCTGTGCAGTCATATCAATAAAAAAACGACTTATATTAGCAGCTACAGTATGTTCAATAACTCTGTTAAATTGAATGTTCTTCTGTGCTGCAGATATCTTGCTACTGGTGACTCCTTTAGGACCATCGCAAACAGCTTCCGTGTCGGGGTCTCCACTGTCTCCGGTATTGTCCCAGATGTTGCCACAGCTATTTGGGACTGCCTTGTGGAGGAGTTCATGGCTGTGCCCACCACAGAGGAGTGGAGATCAATTGCTGTGCAGTTTGAGGAGCGGTGGAATTTTCCTCTCTGCTGTGGAGCACTGGATGGAAAGCATGTTGTCCTCAAAGCCCCTGCTAATTCCGGATCTCAGTTCTACAACTACAAGGGAATATTCTCATTAGTTCTCCTGGCAGTTGTGGATGCGAAATATTGTTTCCGGCTGATTGATGTCGGAGGCTACGGAAGAACCAGCGATGGTGGGAGTCTGGCCAACTCAGCTTTTGGTCAAGCTCTTAAATCTGGCACCCTCCAACTGCCTGCTGACCTGCCACTACCAGGAGCTGACCACCAAGGACTTCAGCCACACGTCTTTGTTGCTGACGGGGCCTTTCCACTGAGAAAAAATCTCATGAGGCCATTCCCCGGCCGCATCCTTCCAAGGGACCGCCGGATCTTCAATTACCGTCTCTCCCGAGCTCGGTTGGTTGTGGAGAATGCCTTTGGGATCCTTTCTTCTCAGTGGAGGATGTACAGGCGAGCCATTGAGGTCCACCCAGAAGTTGCAGAGAAGTGTGTGAAGGCTACATGTGTTCTGCATAACTTCCTGCGGAAAACCATCCCAACAACTGCAGTGACCATACCGGTTGGAGAGGTGGAGCCACTGCCAGATCTGGGAAGAATTGCTGCCAACAACTCTGCAAGAGAAGCCATCAGGGTGAGGGAGGCCTTCACATCCTACTTCTCTGCTGAGGGAACGGTCCCATGGCAAGACACCGTGTAATGCCCAAGCACATCCAAAACGGCTCTTTTAAGAGCCACCCACACATTACTACTGAGCAAACGTCCTGCAATGTTACTTAATATATGTTGTAGCAGTGTGTCCTTCACTATATATATATATATATATATATATATATATATATATATATATATATATATATATATATATAGTTGTATCCTTAAGTTTTCTTGTAAAACTACAATAAAGAACATGGACAAAGTAACATGAAATGAAGTGTATTTATTTATTGAAAATGTATAGAAAAACATATACAAAATACAAACTAATTGTTTTTTTTAAATTCCTGGTTCGTTCCCTGGAAAGATTGTCCCCCAGATGTCTAATCCAAATGTTCCAAATATTCCAAATTCAGCACCACAGTGCTGGCTTCATAAATTAATTTGTGAAATTGCAATTTTATATATTCCTTTTGCTGGCGTGGCAATCTTTCCAGGGAAGGAACCAGGCTCCTCATGAAGAGTTCATCCTCAGATTGTGGTGGAGCTGGTGGAGCTGGTGGAGCAGGGGTGTCTCTCTCCAATGCCTGCAGAAGGCGCTTCTCTATCTCCTGCTGCTTCTCGATCCCTCTTGGCCTTTTTGGGGCCCTTCTTTTTCCTGTATGACATGGAAACAACATATTTCGTGAAACTATTGCATCCCATCACTACAATAGCTTGTAAAGTAAATATTTGTAATTGTGAAAAACATACCATGAATGCATAAATTGTATCTGTTTCATCTTTGAACATGAACAATAAAACAATTTTATGACTCAAAAGTGCTGCTTTAATTAAATAGTAATTTGCCTTCAAAGCTATGACAGTATAGTGGTTTAAGATCCGGAGCCCAGGGTTCAAAGCTCCTTTATTATAACTTATTTTTGCTCATGAAACATTTTTTTTAATAAGTATGAAGACTATACAGAACCAGGCTTTGCCAAATGAAAAAAACAAACCTCTTGCACTGCTTTGGCCTGTCGTTACTACTTCAGCTGTAGTAATATTTTCTGTATGACTTAACTATGCTGTGCTTTTGTGTCTTCACTTCAACAAACCTCTCCTGTCAATCTCAGATGGCCCTGTTGCTGCCTCTGACATGTCGTCCTGGTCTGGTCCTGCATCTGTGAAGTACTTGGTTAATCCAAGGAGGAAGTGACGAGTTGCTGACGCTGTGCTGCTGTTTTTCCCTCCAATTTGCCTGTCACCTGATCCAGCTCACTTGTGCATAGTGTCTGTTTCACCCTCTTTTTTCTAGTTTTAATTGATCTACTAATAGTACGATGTCAGCCAACACGTACTAGAAGTTTTTTAGAACTTTTTTATAACTAGAACTGTTTTTGCATTGATCTGCTATGGCTTCACTCACCCCTCCATCCGACTGTGTCAGCTGCGCCCGCCTGGTGGATAAAATCACAGAGTTGGAGGGAAGAATATCCACGCTCTACAGGATCCAGTATGCCGAGAGCCTCATGGACACCATCATTTTCGGTCCATCACAGACTGACACAGCCAGCGACCGCGTGCATGAGTCCATCGCTTCCAGTCCTGCTGCCGCGGCACCTCCTACGGTCGCAGCTCCTGAGGCCTCCTGGCTACGGCTCGGAGCTAAGCCCAAAGCCCTGGTCAGCTCTACTCCATCACATCACGAGCCCTGGTCCCTGGTCTGTGCTCGCGGCAGCCGGAGAGGGAGACGCTCATCTCCTACACCCCATGGCTTCGATGTCCAGCTGAAGAATGGATTTGACGCCCTTGCCCTGCACGAGTTCCCTCCTCTGACTACGGACTCCCAGCTTCCTACATCATCCCAGCTGCCGCCTCGGGGGACCCACAGCCCCGGGTCCACCGACATCCCTACGCCAGTCATTCCTGAGCCCTCCTCTCGCCCCAGGACACGCCGCTCCATACCGTGCTTTACACCAGCACCGCGGCGAGCTTCGGTCGCCCGTTCTCTCAGTCCTTGATTGTCTGCTCCGCCACCACTGGTTGAATCCTCGCCTCCATCCACGCGTATTACACGCGCAGTGTTGCCGCCTCGTCCCCTCTTCGCCCCGACGACGCTGATAGTCGGGGACTCAATCATCAGGAACACCCGTTTCTTCAACGCGGAGACACACTGCTTCCCCGGAGCAACGGCTCCAGACATCCTGCTGACACTGCCTGGCCTGATGCGCGCCCTCCCGTCTTCCATTCGGCGAATTATCGTTCATGTGGGAATCAACGATACAGCCCTCCACCAGTCCGAGTTGACCAAGATGGATTTTACAAATCTTTTAAGCTTTTTAAACAGCTGTGGACTGTCTGTTTTTATCAGTGGTCCAAGTCCAACACTCGGCCGTGGATCACAGCGGTTCAGCAGAGTCCTCAGCCTCCACACCTGGCTCCAGGCCGCCTGCAGGACCAACAACGTGAGCTTCATTGACAATTTTAATCTGTTTTGGGGCCGCTCTTCCGCTTTTAAGAAGGATGGTATTCATTTTAACAAGCTGGGTAGCCGCCTGCTAGCGGCTAATTTACAGTATGCTGTTCACTCCCATTCACATGATTGACTGTTTACACCTGGATCCCCTGTCCGCTGTCACTCTTCCTCTACGATAATTCATCAGCCGCATTCATCCCCGACAAGCAACACCAGCTCCCCCTGGCGGCATGGAGGATCTCCAGCCTCTAACGTAACTTCCACTCCACGACCCATGAGCATTCCCGTGAGAATCACAGACTCGCGCTCACGCCCTAGTTATGGTCGGTTTCGAGGTGCTGCACGAGTGATCCGTCCTATTGCACATACCCCCAAAGCTTCCTGTGCTGATGACGACACAGTGTCTTCCCCCATCAAATTGTGTCTGATTAATGCACGCTCTATAACAAACAAGGCTCACATTTTAAATGACTTGTTCACAAGTCATAATTTGGCTTTTTTATTTCTGACCGAGACCTGGCAACAGAATATGGAATGCATCCATTTCAATGAACTCTGCCCTGTGGACTGTTCTTATGTTGGGACACCGCGTCTGACAGGCCGCGGTGGAGGCCTCGCCGTGGTCTGGAAGAATCAGTTTTCCTGCCACTTGGGGAGCACAGAATCCTATGCTACTTTTGAACTACAGCTGACTAAAGTGGGCCGGCAAAAGCCGTTTTACTGTTTTTTAATTTACCGACCTCCAGGTCCTGCAGGTCAGTTTTGATCAGAATTCACAGACTTTCTGACCTCTATTATCAAGCTAGACAAAGTGCTTCTGGTTGGTGATTTTAATCTGCATGTCAATGATACCACAGACTGTATAGCTACTGAGTTTCTCAATATTACTGAATCTTTTAATTTCACGCAACATGTTTCTGGCGCCACTCACAGGGGTGGTCACACCTTGGACCTTGTGTTTTCTCTGGGTCTTGATATTGATAATACCCGTTGTGAGGACCTATTGATCAGTGACCATAAATGTATTTTCTTTGATCTTTCTGTCAATGCTGACCCCTTGTGTCTGAAACAAACATTCCACTCACGCATTATTACTCAGAGTACAGCTGATCAGTTCTCGATGCACTTCTGCTGTGACTTTTACACAAATCTCAATGATGTTGAACACTTGATACAGTCATTTAATGAACATTGCACCACTTTGCTGGATAAAGTGGCACCTCTTAAGGAAAGGACCAGGGCTGCCTATAACACTACTCCGTGGATGACAGAAGCTGTGTGCAGCGTGAGACAGAAGTGTCGCAGGGCAGAGCGGCTCTGGAAAGCTACTGGGCTAGAAGTGCATCGTTTATATCTCAAAGACCTAAGAGTTTCTTTTAATACCACAGTAAAGGAAGCTAGAACTGCTTATTTTGCCAACCTAATCTCTTCTTCAAAGAAAAATCCCAAGATTCAGTTTGACACAATTAGAGGAATTGTTTCACCACCTGTCTCCACTGTACCATGCTATTCTGTTGACGATTGCAACAAATTCCTGATCTATTTTAATGATAAGGTAACAGGTATTAGGTCTGGCATTCAGCCTGGGATCTGTTCGGCTACTTGTAGCTCCTCGCAATCTCCTGCTGTTATGGGCTCTTTCCAGCCTATCAGCCTTCAAGACCTGATGGACTTAATTAACAAAACAAAGCCATCATCTTGCCCTCTGGATATAATTCCATCCTCTCTATTTAAGAACGTTCTGTTAACTATTGGCCCTGCAGTAACATCTATTGTCAATTCCTCATTGTCTACAGGAATTGTCCCTTCCTATTTCAAACATGCCACTATCCAGCCCATATTAAAGAAACCTAACTTAGATCCAGCTTTGCCCATGAACTACAGGCCCATATCAAAACTGCCTTTCCTGTCCAAACTTTTAGAGAAAGTGGTGGCCAAACAACTTACTGCTGCACTGGAGAGGCACAACATGTACGACAAGTTCCAGTCTGGGTTTCGTAAGCAACACTCTACTGAAACCGCTCTCCTGATGGTTTCAAATGACATTCTCATGTGTGCTGATGCAGGTGACTGCTCTGTGTTAGTTCTTCTGGACCTAAGTTCTGCATTTGACACTGTAGACCATGACATCCTGATTAAGAGGCTACGTGATTGGGTGGGCATAACTGGCATAGCGTTAGACTGGTTTACATCTTACCTCAGTGACAGAAGTTTCAATGTCTCTGTGGGTGCTTTTGTGTCTGTTACCTCTCCACTGTCTTGTGGTGTACCGCAGGGCTCGGTTCTGGGGCCTCTGTTATTTTCCCTTTATCTGTTACCTTTGGGACCGATCATAAAAAGCTATAATGTGTCCTATCACTTATATGCAGACGACATCCAACTTCATCTGTCATTCAAACCCAGCGAGGCATTCACATTAACTAGGCTCCTGGACTGTGTCAATGCCATCAGAGACTGGACGGCAGAAAACTGCCTGCAACTCAACGACTCTAAGACGGAGGTCCTAGTTATTGCTCCAGAGGAGTTTGTCCCCATGATCAGGCAGATTATTAGTCCTCTCTCCTCTGCTTCCCATTGCAACCTGCGCAATCTTGGGATTTTCTTTGATCGCTCCATGTCGTTTGACCCTCATGTTAAGCAGCTGTCCAGGTCATGTTTCTTCCATCTAAGAAATATCAGTAAACTGAGATCTGTATTATCAACGCCTGAATTAGAAATGATCATACACACATTTATCTCCTCTCGCATTGACTACTGCAACTCACTTTTCACATCACTCAGTGTATCTGCTCTTAACCGTCTGCAGGTCATCCAAAACGCTGCCGCCAGATTACTCACCAGGACAAACCGACGGTCTCACATCACCCCCGTACTCCGATCTCTCCACTGGCTTCCTGTAGCATCTCGGATACACTTCAAAATTCTCACCATCACTTACAGAGCACTTCACGGTCAGGCTCCGACTTATGTAGCTGATCTACTTTGCCCCTATTCACCCGCCCGCACTCTCAGGTCAAATGCTCTAGGTCTTCTGTCAGTCCCACGCACATGATTTAAGACCCGTGGTGACCGAGCCTTTGAGGCAGTGGCCCCGAGGCTCTGGAATGCTCTGCCTGCAACTCTACGCCTCGCAGATACTGTGGATACTTTTAAAAGCCAGCTAAAAACCCACCTGTTTAGGCTGGCGTTTGTGTAAAAGTAAACCCATGTCCTAGACCTGCTCTTAATATTTGTTTTACATTTTTATTTTATTTTTATTTTATTCTTTAACATTTTTTATTCACTCTGTGTATGTAATTTATTGACCCTAGGGTCACATTGTGTTTTTTATGCTTTTAAATGTCTGCTCTGTTAAGCACTTTGTGATAGTACTGTCTGTGAAAAGCGCTATATAAAAAAAATTCATTCATTCATTCATACTCTGCGGTACTGTCTCCCTCGACCCTCCCCATGTTACCGCTACTCTCCCTGGGAGTCACGAAGGGGTTGAGGAAAGACATAACCGCAGAGTACTTCCACTTCTTTGATGGCCCTGCTCCTGAGCCACTCTTTCTCTCTGTCTCCTCTCTCCTCTTTCTCAAATAGGTGTCCCTGAGAGTCTTCCACTTCCGTCGGCAAATCTCATCTGACAAGGAACGCATAACGTATTTAGTGTGAAAGCCGGTGGTTGGGCTAGCTTTCATGCTAACATGGTTCATATAGCTAGTTAGTAAATTACAACCGATAGCTAGAATCAAGTAACAAAGACATAATAATAACTTACCAGGTTGTCCGACGTCCTCACCTACTTTCCTCCATGCCATATCCTTTTTAGTTCGGTCGCGGTAGAGATACGACAACTTATCGTAGAGCTCGGGGAAGCCACAAACCGCAACTATTAATTTGTCCTCCATTGTTGTTTGCGATTCAGCACCGGCAGGAGCTACGGCACTGATGACGGGGGCAGCAACTCAACGCTGATAGGCTATCGCGCCACAGCGTCACGCGATTATGTCGCTGAAGTTGAAAAATTTCAACTCGCGCGTTGGCGATTTTGCGGCATCCAACGCGTCCACCGCACTGCAATAACGCGTCCAACGCGCGGCGCCATCGCAAAATCGCGGCGCGCCAGTCTCATCGCGTCTGTGCATAGACTTTGTATGTAATCTCGACGCGCGTCAAAAAATCAACGCGACCGGTGTGAACACGGCATAACAGTTCTCGCGATCAGTCGATCCATCGCGGGGCTCATCCGAGCTCCGCAGGCGGCGTCCCGTACTCTCCACCAGCACTCCTGGCCTCCATTGCAGACAAAGCCGTCATTTCCACCGGGTAGCTCCATCCGCTCCATCGATACTGGTCTTCAATCTCTGGTAAACGATGCAGCTTCTGTTATACTGTTAACAGCGGCGCCACCAGCCGCCATGGTAAATCAGCTCCACGGGACAGTTCAAGGCAAGGCAAGGCAAGTTTATTTCTATAGCACATTTCAACAACAAGGTAATTCAAAGTGCTTCACATAAAACCATTGAAAGCATCAAAACACAAGGCAAAAGAAAAGGAGATTTCAAAAACAATTAAAAAACAGTGTAAGAAATAAAATGCAGTAGTAAAATGCAGAAATGCAGGAAATTTAATAATATATTAATTGAACGTGGTTCAATTAAAGGCAGCAGCAAACAGAAAAGTCTTCAATCTTGATTTAAATGAGCTGAGGGTCTCAGCAGACCTGCAGCTTTCTGGGACTTTGTTCCAGATATGTGGAGCAGAAAAACTGAACGCTGCTTCTCCATGTTTAGTTCTGACTCTGGGAACAGAAAGTAGACCGGTCCCAGACGACCTGAGGGGTCGGGATGGTTCATAAGGTAGCAGCAGATCAGAGATGTATTTTGGCCCTAAACCATTCAGTGCTTTGTAAACCAACAGCAGGATTTTAAAGTCAATTCTTTGTTGGACAGGAAGCCAGTGCAAAGACCTCAGAACTGGAGTAATGTGGTCCACCCTCCTGGTCTTAGTGAGGACTCGAGCTGCAGCGTTCTGAATCAGCTGCAGCTTTCTGACGGACTTTTTACAGAGACCTGTAAACACACCGTTACAGTCGTCCAGTCTGCTGAAGATAAATGCGTGGACAAGTTTTTCCAAATCCTGTTGAGACATAAGTCCTCTAATCCTTGATATATTCTTCAGGTGATAGTAGGCTGATTTTGTAATTGTCTTGATATGGCTGTTCAGGTTGAGGTCTGAATCCATAACTACACCTAGATTTCTTTTGTATTTTGTATTTTGGCCCTAAACCATTCAGTGCTTTGTAAACCAACAACAGGATTTTAAAGTCAATTCTTTGTTGGACAGGAAGCCAGTGCAAAGACCTCAGAACTGGAGTGATGTGGTCCACCCTCCTGGTCTTAGTGAGGACTCCTCGCTGTTGAAACGGAGACTTTGTTTCCGCTCCTAGTCATTTTCCGACAAATGAGGAAGTCATGGGGCTGACACACGTCTGGAGCTCCGGAGCGTCGCTCTCATTTAATTAGTATGAAAGCACCTGTCCCAGTAGTGGAAGTGGAGCGCATTCATGAGACTACAAATCATTATGAGCCGAAATAAACATAACTAAGCAGCAGTTAGTTAGCAGTGAGTTTATCCTCGTCGTAGTGATGGGCGCGATAGGTACTCGCGGCAAGTAATCACGGCAGGCGCGTGATGCGGGTAGGCCCGCAAGTGATCACGGTTCGGTCATGCACCTCCGAATTCAATCTGGCACGGGCGGTTCTCATGATCAATTGTATCACAAATAGTGCACTGATAAAACACTATTGTAATGTCTGGGGAGTATAGGAGATGGGCCAATTATTTTGAGAGGCTTCAGAACAGCAGGGTTTTCATTTTGAGTAAATGTTTGGCAGCCACATCCAGTAGGTTACAGGATATTTAACCTTTGTTTCTTTATGATACATTTAATACTTTATTTTTCCCTAACAGGGCTTGGCTAAGGCGATCAGTAGTTTATGAATATGAGGTTACAGATGACTACAATCCCTCCTCGGCATTGGGGAGGTAGGCCATGGCTTGTGTCAGCTATGCCAACGTTCTATGAGTAACACGCCTCTGTTATTCTTCACAGCCCATGTTGTTGGTACGCCTCTGGTGTTTCAGAGAATGACAACGCATAGAGCAGGGTGTTCAAAGGAACTTCAACAAGCCCAGTTTGAGAGAGGTTCCTCATGCAAAGGTCCGGAACATCACGGTCGGTCTAACGTGCGGGATGATTTAGTCCCATATAAATTGAAGTAGCCTAACAGTTGTATCAACGTTGGTTGGTTCGTAGTCAACAGCTGATTATTAAATCAAGAAGTTGAAGGAATATGTCGTGTAAAGTAAGGGATGCATTCATAGATTAAATTACATAACATAAGCGTTTAAGAACTTTCAGCTTAAAAAGATAAAGTACCTAATTTTAGTAAATTAATGCAACTGTATCGTCATGCAGCTTTAAATTCAGTACAATCAGGGTGAAGCGATGTAAATGGAAGTATTACATCGTACGTTGAAGAGGATTGTGTGCAGCAACATTATTTGTTGTTATTAAACATTTGGTTCAGCTCTATTCCTCTTGTGACATCATAGTTGGGCAGTGAAATCATGTGATAGGATTCTGATTATTGGGCTCATATCGGTGCCTCTATTATTTTGGATTGAGCGGGTGAGTTTGCTCAAAGTTTTGCTTACTGGCGCTTCACCTGGCTGCTTGGAATAATCATAATGGTCTCTGGACATATGAAACACACGGGGTTAAACTGCATGGGAGGAATGAACTTTTAAGAGTCTGTCCATAGGGGTTAAGGCTGAGTTATAAATGTCCACATTCTGTGTTTGGGAGGCGGCCATGTGTAATGTCGTAACCCGGCTCCCAAGCTATGACAAATACGGAAGGACACGAGGCAGGATGGGATTTAAAGGTAGTTATGATAACATACTAAAGAGCGGCTACCAATGGTGAGGTGTGACAGTCAGTAACATCAGTAAGGTAACGAGAATGCAGGCCTGTTGAAGTGTGGGGCATGGTCAGCGGAAGTAAAAGACCACATCTTTAAACGGGCAGCACTGGCAGAGAGGAGTTCAGGTGCACAGAAGAGCAATGGAGTAGGGCTGTTATTCCTCAGAGCTCCAGGACCAGGGGCTCTGCAGCCAGTAATCTGCCACAACGGCGCTATTGTGACTCCTGACTGGGACGGTTAAGTGGCCAAACCATACGTGGACATTTATACATAAAGTAGATCAGCTCCATTCAAGCTCATCCCCTAGGGACGCGCTTTTCCTCTCCTGCTCGTTGGACATGGCATCTTCCTTGGCCTAAGATGCACAATCTACCTTGATGATGGGTGCCGCGCTGACCTGCGTGTCAGGTCGCTGTGCGATCACTTGAATGGTGTAACAAGCTGAGTTTCGCTGATTCACTACAACGTCGACATGGATGCAGACCATCCGTGGGTTTTGGGGGATTCTGTTAAGGCCAGTGGTTTGCTAGCCACAAAGGGTAACTCAAGCGCTTTAAAGCCTTCACAATGTGTACGGTAAGTCATGCATAATTCAGGCGTCATGTTGACCTTGTTTCTGGCATTGTGGCTCGTCATGCAATTTGTCTAATAGCATTATCTCATTCATGCTAAATGTATTATCTCTAGAGCTACCTCTCGCATGCTGTTGTTCAAGTGGATCTTCGCGCATCACGGTATAAGGCTTTGGGTCTTTGGGGCTTTGGGGCTTTGGGCCAAGTCTGTTGGACTCACACTATTCTGGTCTAATGGGTACGTGACTTGGCTGGTAACTCATGGCCTAAACACTCCAAATGCGGAGGGGCTTGCACAGTAGTTGTGGCTTGGATACACTCTACTATTCTTACTCCAGCTATACTCAGGGCACTCTTTTAGAATAGGGGCTGCTACTTCGGCAGCTAACTAAGGCATCTCTGCTACTACCCTACAACAATTGGGATGTTGGTCATCCTCTACCTTCACATCTTACATTCGCCCCGATCTCAACACCGTCCTCGATAATCAAAGATCATTGACGCCTTAAAATCCAGTAAGGAATGCATATAACTGGTGGTGGTGACATGTTTACATCGATTGGTGTATTGTTGGTAGGTCACATTATTGGTATTGGTTCATAGCAGGGGATAGCATTATACCCTTCTTGAAAGGTTCCTTATAGTAACACTAAGGTATGGTTCACATTATATTGTGCAAATGGATATCCTATCAGCACTGTATATTACTGTGCTCTGCGTTTATCTTGCTCTATTCCTCTGGTGTGACTCGACCGTTTTCTCCATCTGATTGGTCTAACACTGTTTCCCAATCTCCTGGTCTCACGTGACCTGGCTTATCGTGACTGTTTTCCTAGGTGAACGTGACCTGGTTTAACGTGTCTGTGTTTCCTAGGTGACCGTGACCTGGCTTAACGTGTCTGTTTCCTGGTCCGACGGGACCGTTTTACTTTCCTAAAAGAAAAGGTGGGTCTGAGGTGCCCCGTTTCTAATTTCCTGGTCCGTATGATAAGAGACACGTCCAGAGTTGAAAAATTTCTAATTTCGCAGTCAGATATGACATATTTTCTGTTTCGCGGTCCGAGTGATGCGAGACCTGTCAAAGTATGACATACGTTCTAGTTTTCCGGGTGAGCTCACCCGGTCTGGTTGTGCTGAGGCAGTCAGACCCCAAACATGTGGGGGCCGTAAGACCCCCAACCGTGCTGCTCTACGTTCTGCTCTGCGGTCTAAACGTGACCCATTACTATCCTACGCTGCGGTCTAAATTTGACCCCACCTATCCTTGTCTGCGGTTTAGCTTGACCCTCACCTATCCAGTCCTGCGCTCGGACCCTCCGCAGGGCCGACCCCGCCATATGTTACGGGATCTGTTGAAATCCTACCATACTCCACTAGGGGCTATCTAGACCCGCACTATCCTTTGTCTGCGGTCTTCCAGACCCCCGTATCCTAGTCTGCAGTCCATCGTGACATTCCTATGTCCTTTGCTTTGACTCAACCGGTCCTCTTACCTCTGGTCTAACATCTACTTCTTCACGTTCTACCCTTAGAGTTCTCTCATGACTAATTGTCTATTTTCTTAGGAAATTCACCACAGCAGTAGGTAAGGTATGTATTTATTTATTTATTCATATAAATAAATGTCTTTTTGGGGATTAGGCCTGTTGGACCTCAGTATCCCTACCCTCGGTGATAGTACTTCAGGATGGAGTCCAATCGCCAAAGACTTTGCACTTTTCATATTTGACGCTTGTATAATAAATCATTGTTAACTTATGAAACAAGTCTCTCCTGATTTAAATGATGGCTGGCTTTTGAAAGTGTGGAAAGCCTCTGGGTTTTGTAGAGTGCTAATGATGCTCGCAGTTCAAGATGCAATAATGTTGCAGCTTCAAAATAAAAGGGCCCTTGTCCTTCATTCACTCTCAGATTTGACTGCTACTGGTCAGAGGGAAGGGGGCTTTAATTATCGCTCCTCAATGTCAGCACTCTGTTGTGAGTGTTTGATGCCAAATCTTTCAGTGTGTTTTAAAGTTTGTCACAGTTTCAAGCAAGTTAATGATTAAGAATGCAATAATGTGAAAGGGGTCGCTCATAGTGATGAACTTAGAGAGAATTATCGCCCGAATATATAGCTTCCCATCAGCTGTACGGTGGAGGTTCACTTTCGCCATAATTTGCACTATAAGCCGCAAGCTCACAACATGTTGAGAGGCAATCGAATTGTCCCAATCTCAAATCTTGCACCTTTACGTAAATGTACTCAGCAAACACAAGCAATATGCCAATTAATGTGTCCCAAGTCTTTTCATTTGGACGTTTGCATGACCCAGCACCTGCTCTTAATGCGGTGACTAAAATATTTTGCAAATGTCGCCTTTAGACTTGACAGAATCCTCCATGCCGTGGAGAATTACAGGTTAACTTTGCAAGATTATTACTACTAAATATTTGAAGATTTATTTGAAATCTTCTGATAACATTTTTGGAAAAGACGTAAAATAGAAAATACAATCTCTATAGTAATTTAAATAATATAATTCTTATATATCTAGACCAGAAGTACAAAGATCATGAGGTGCTCTAAAGCGACAAAACTGAGTGGATCTCTGAGTTTCTTTCAAAGAATGAACTTTAATGCCCAAATGTGCAAAGCAGCGCCCACCTGTGTTGCTCTTTTACAGTAAGATAAAAATGTACCCCACTGATTTAATTTCTATTTTTAAAAGCATGTTGCTGTTAGACCGTATAACTTTCTCAAAGGTTCTCTCACTTTATAATTGCAGGACAGCTAAAAGCACTTTTCCCCTCGTCTGTGGTAGTTATTTATCATGAGACAGCTGGTCCCCCTGTTGCCGTCAGGGACTTGTGCATTATGCTAAATAGTCAAACGTATAAGCACCACATGTGGGCTCGTGCCAGCTGCTGAGTGTTATGAAATTATGAAAATCACTTTAAATTATATGATTAATTTTAACAAACTTTGTGCCTGCTGAGGTTGTCGTTCATAAGTAATCAGTGTGCAGCTCACATAGTCTGTGAAGTGTGCAGATAATATTAACCCCTTCATGTAAAAGTGTGCCTTTTTGTAAGAAAACTGTGATCATATCATGTATTGTTATTACTTTTTCAATCTTTTAGAGCGGTTTCATTTTCCCATTTGCCTATCTATTCTTCTATATTCAAATCCAGTGAAGTTATTGTGTAGCCGCCATTGTTTTATTATTTTTGCCTGGTGGATGCTGTGACGGTTACAGGAGTACGAAAACCAAGCACCTCAAGATTAAAGTGAATATGACAGCTTTTTTTTCTGGTGCTTGTCATCCACAGCTTTCTTTTGGACAGCGAGGTGTGATGTGACCGGTGCCAGAGGTCTGAATCTTTGTCAGATTGACAGCCTTCTAATTGGAAAAAAATATTACCCATTGCCTGCCATACCAGATCAAAACAATGTGGTTGAGCCAAGAGGTCGCACTGATTTGTTTCTTTGATTTACGAGAAGAAACTGGACAATTCACTGAGCAAAATGATGTAAGGCCAAAACAATGTTGTCACACAAGTATGATAAAAGCATATGCGCTTTCCAGATGAGGGAGTATTGGGGAAAATCGAAATGACTAATTAGTATGCTTTTAAATCATTAAAGAATCTTATACATTTAACAGAAGCTCATCTCCTCTGTAGTGTTTAAGGCCTGTGTCCTTGTGTGAACTTTCACTGACACTAGGTCTTCAGCAAATGTTTAATCTATTAAGAAGCAGTTGATTGCCGAAAGAACACTTCAGCTGTTTGTCCTGAATAAGAATGATGACAAACGTGTAGAAAGCGTCAATACATACGCAGGGCTGATTTGCGATCATGACTTACGAGAAAGTGACCTTTGTACTAGAACGAATTGTTAAAGTGTCCAGATACGTACTACATGTGACTACATGTGAAACGCGAAATGTGTGTGTGTGTTACCCTGTGCCAGCCCACTGCATGTTGTTTACTTAGTATAAATACCAGAGACTCGGAAACAGATCTTCGAGCGGTCTTGATGTACATTCTGTATGTGGATCAACCCTGTCTCCTTCTTTGCAAAGAATAAATGTCCATTGATGAATGATTTTTACACCAGTCTCGAGTGAATTTTTCTAATAGGGAGACACAGCTGTGAAATGGTAACCCTGCTCATTTTCCCCATGAGACAAGATTTCTACGAGAGTTTCAGCAAGTGTTTCAGGTCTTTGCTGAACTTGAGACAGAATTCACAGTTTTTCGCATGCCATTCACAGTCAAGGCTTCTGATCTGCCCGTTGACATCCAACCTCAGATCATTTTGCAACATGATTCCGATTTAAAAGAGAAATTAGCCTCTTGGGCTTGGACACTATTTTTTTTATCAGTAGCTCTTACCAGGGGTAGCCGAACTTGACAGCCCAATCGCAAAATAGTTGTTCATGTTTGGTACCATTTACTTTTGAGAACAAGCTTTTTCTGTAATGAGCATCAATAACACAAAGCTGGGTTCCAGGCACACACACAACACTTAAATGACATTGTGAAATTGGCAACTGCTCAGGATTTGACACCTAATATTGATGCTATTGTGAAGGCTATGAGGTGCCAGGTTTCAGGAGCACGTTAAACAATGAGTAGCCTACTTCATGTGAAATGTTGCTTCCGAGGCTTTTCCACCCTGCCCAGAATATAGTTCTCTGAAATTGATACATACCGTACTTTCCGGGCTATAGAGCGCACCGGTATATAGGCCGCACCAGCTGATTTTAAAAGAAAAAAAAGAATGTGTACATAGATAAGCCGCACTGGTCTATAAGCTGCAGGTGTCCCCGTTGAACAGCAAGATGCTTTTAACAGTACTAAAGTTGTCTTCTTCTATGAACATTGTTGGGAACCTAAAGGAGCGTGTTTGGGTTATCAGCATTTAAGAAACTGAATTCTTGACATCAATAGAATTATTAATGTATGTAACAATTATTAATGATTATTAATAACAACGGGGCACCACCCTGCGAACAGGGACCAATAACCAAACGATAAAACTAAGTCTCATAATTAGTAGTCACTCATAATGTCAATAGTCTGCGTATGACTATACATTCAGTGACAGTGAAGGTTTTTAAGTTCGAGCACAAAGCTACTACATACAGGTTCATCAAATACATATGCACAAGTAATCACAGACGACTGCTCCTTAAAGTATAACAGAGTTTATTGAATCAAAATAATAAATGATCAAATCAATTAATATTGCAACCAACAAACGTTATCATACAATTTTATATGCCTAAACGAAAGAATGAATAAAATGGATGAGGGTGTGTGTATGTGTGTGTGTGTAGGTGTGTGTGTGTGTGTGTGTAAAGGAGAGTCTTTAAGCTACAGCTAAAGACTACAAAGATGGCGGCGTCGAGTGACGCTGGCCAAAAGGGGAGGGGCCTTAAGATACTACAGGTAAACTACCACCAGATGGCGGAGTCGAGTGACTCGGACCAAGTGGCGGTGAGACTGCTGTATGTAATCACGTGTGTTCTGGGCAGCACGTGTTGTGAGGCGATCATTTGAACGGGGTTTCCCCCAGGGGCAGAGATAGGAGCTGTGTGTGTGTGTTACGTGAGAGGAGGAAGAAAAGGAAAAAGGAGCGAGAACTCGACGTGAATCACACTTCGGCGTGCGATGTTGTAGGGAGCCTGAGTTTTCTGGTTCTATCACGCATAAGTATACCGCTGTCGTCTTTGAACTGCGGGTCATTGTATCCCACACGGAGTGGGATACAATGAATGAAAATAATCCCCAAATAAAACAGTCATAGCAGTTAATACACAAATACAGCGGAGCTTCTCTGGTCCGTAATGATTGCGTAAATACCTCGATATCACGCGACAGTAACTTAAACACACAAAAACACGGGAATATCAACATATAAATGAATGGCCTGAATTAAATTTACGTTAATTTAAGCTAAACTATGCCCAGATACCATGAACCTTACTTGTCGATGCTTCGCGTTGCAACGTTGAGTGTTCGTGGGGAAGTTGTTCCTCCAGAAGAAGAAAAAGGCGTCAGGCGACTGGGTCTGTCAGCGCGGCTGATGAGCAGCTGTTGTGTTCGGTCCGTTGTGGCGTGGCTCTGGAGCAAACGCAGGTCCGATCTGTACTCGCTGCAGGGAGGACAGTTAACTTCGGAGACGGCGTGTCTGCGCGTCTTACCGGGAATCATCGGTCACGAGAGGAGCGAGGGCTCCTCTGTGCCGGTTTGTGCACAAAAAAAGGGGGGCAAAGCAAAAAGCGGAGAACGGATCGCGGATGCGGATTCGTTACGCGGGCTTTGTGGGCCTTTACTCAGAATGGAACACTGTCGTTTCGTCCAGCGAAATGGCTCGTGAGCTGTCAGGGTTTGAGGAGGGGAGAAGGCCGTTGCTTCCTCGTGGCCTCCGTCGTGCTGGAGGGGGGAGGAGAGGCCGATGTGTCTTCATGTGTCCAGGACGAAGGTCCGGGCGAAGAGAGCGTTGTGTGCTCCCTGTTCGACGGAGATCGAAGGGGAAAAGCATTGAGGTGTGTACTGCAGGTGGTTTTGTAGAACAGTGGTTGAACCACAGGGGTCCTGGGGTCTCTTGGCTCTCGGCCAATGAGATTGCAGCGGTGCATTCAGGTGACCATGGTTTTTTTGGGGGGGGGGAAATTCACACCCTAGTGTGAAATTCCTTCCGAGGAGGTTTGCGCTCATCAAACTACAAATCAGGATGAAACCTTTGCTTGACAAAGTGAAGGCCTGATTCTCTTTGTCCACAGCACATGTTGAAGCCATATGGTCAGACCCCAACAACATCATAACATGTTACTAGCTTCTAAGCTAATTTTAACATTACGGCCAATGGGGAAATGCTATTAGCATTAGCGAATATATAATATATCTTTGTACATCTTTTCATGCAGACATACTTGCATTACAGACTAAGGTCTCTCACGGCTACCAAACGAAAAGCAATGAGGCAATAACTGTTGTTGCTCATAGCTCTGAATAGCTGTTGTGCTAGCAGCAACTGGCCAAGCCAGTTAGCCGTAAATGCTATTCAGAGCTATGAGCATAGAAGATCAGTTTTCTGAAGTCTGCCAGTGGATCCTAACAGCGCGGAACAGTGTGAAAGAATCCATCATCACCAATAGGTTCTGAAAGGCTGGGATACTATGAGATTAAGGGGACAGCGCAATGAGGACAACAACGCAAACTCAAGGGCGGATTTGCCCCGGTTCATGATGTGGTGTGTTCAAGGACCCAAATGCAGACTCATTTTTTCCAATTTTATTTTTACAGTTCTACAAAACTTGTTCTACAAAACATTTCTCTCACTCAAAAACACGCACACAAAAAAACTCTTGAACAAGTTTTGTAGAACAAGTTTTGTAGCTTAGCTTAGAAGCTAGTGAGTCGGACATGTACTGTTAAAAGCATCTTGCCGTTCAACCTTTTTTGTTAACAGTCCTAGTGAGAGGTAGGTCAAAGGTACTTCATCCATATTGTAGCGACCCTGTCAGTAACAGCTGGTAGCAGAGGGGTTGCTGGTAGCAACTGTTCTGTGTCGGGAGCTAGTAAATGTTGTGTTAGTTGTTGTTGTGGCGGAGAAAAGCTACGGAAAAACCCGTATATAAAGCGCACCGGACTATAAGCCGACGCCTCAAAGCGTGGGGTAAAAAGTAGCGGCTTATAGTCCGAAAAGTACGGAAGTGTCATATTTAAAAAATACTGAATGTTGTGTAAAATCAGCAGCTTCAGCTCAAAATAATCTCTAGCTGACTTCAGTTCCAAAATACATGTGACTGACGTTTTGATGAATTGTCATGAAATTTGGTACAGTCATTCATGTTCCCCCCAGGATGAATAATCACTTTGGTGGTCTTCTGAATTTTATCTTTGGCCATTATCAAGTCTTTGTTTTGTCAAATACTTTGTTTTATGACCAAAAACCTGCAAAACTAATGACATGATGCTAATTCCATCAGTCTCAGCTGTACTTTTAATTCAGTCATAATTTGTCAGGTGGCAACTTCTGGCTCGAAAAAGTGAAGCCAATGCGGAAGTGCCTCAAACCTAATGCGGAAGTGCCTCAAACCTGCATTCATTCTAATGGCCATCAGGGGGCGACTACTCTGGTTATATAAAAGTCTATGAGAAGATTACCCTACTCACTTTATTTTTTACCTCAGTAAACATTGTAAACATGAGTTTATGGTCTAAATCGCTAGTTCTTCTAAATCTTCTTTATTACAGCATAATGTTCATTTAGTAAATGATGGTCCAATTTAGAGTAAAAGAGACCATGAAGCAGGGTATGCTTTAGGGAGTGGACTCTTTCACAGTGTGTTTTCAGTTCGTGAAAGTCAATTGTAACTATTTTAGTCACCCAAAAATGACTTGTTCAGCACTCAGTTGTGCTTCACAATCTCTTGTCATTCCTGGTTTCAAAAACCAACATGGCAACCGCCAAAATGCAGAACCGGAGGCTTCAAAACAGCAGTGCACAAGCCGATGGGTGACGTCACGGTGAAAAGGTCCACCTCTTATGTACAGTTTAGGTAATTATTAAATGTGAGCATGCTAACAAAAGCTAAAATAAGATGGTGAACATTGTACCTGCTTATTATCAATGAGCGTCGTTGTGAGCATGTTCGGATGCTGATGTTAGTTTTGAACTCAGCACTGTTGTGTAGCCCATCAGAGTTGCTAGCACGGCCACAAAGTCAGTCTTGCTGGTTTGTTTTCCCAGTTCAGGGTGTATCTTTAGCCACATCCACGAGCAACACAAACTGTTGGTGGTGGTAAAATAACAACATAAGACGTATCATGCCAATTTGATTGGCATCTGAAGGCACAATTTGATGTGCCGTTAGATGTACTTTCTTTCCTTCGCATCTCATTGTCATTCTGTCAGCCTGAGAATTGGTTCTACTTGGCCAAATACCATTGATTTGAAAGGTTTGGGAGGCAGTGTGATTAACTGTGGGATGTTTGACTATTATGTTCAAATCTAACACATCACATTTGTACTTGGTGCTTTTTGTAATGGTGGAAAGACAGGTGGTGATTGGAGTAAATTTACTGTGTGCCTGTGTGCTGCTGCTCCCATGATGCTACAAATAACTATGCCTTAACAAGCTCCACAGCCTGCATGCAGTTCCACTCCCGTGGAGAGGGAGACATCCTGATTGGCTCATGCTTGCTATAAGCCCACAGTCTTCCCAATTAGGGGCTTGGAGTATTGAGGTGGGGGACATGGAGCCCGGCAAGTTGGGAAAGTCACTAGATTGAGTCTGGCCAGCTTTCAACAGCTTGTTGGGTTTTTTCATGGAGAAGATCGTTGTTACACTGGAAATATAGTGTTTTGTAAGGCAAATTCCCTCTTAGTTTTTTGACAGATGGGGATGTAATGTTATCCCGGAAATCCCGGAGCAGATAAACAGTTGAGAAAAGTGGAAATTTGCCAATGCTGAGCCAGTAGCAACATTTGCATATGCTGCAATATGGAGCTTTTTGGCATTCAAATCGCAACATACAAAAAAAATTGGGTGGATTCCACATTATCAACCCATGCAGGTCTTGATCTCCTTGTTCACCTGGAATTGGCACACAGTGATGTTCAGGATGTTTTGTGGCAGAGACATTTGCTGAGGGGGAGACATCTGGTGATGATGAGCAAGTGGAAATGATCTCGTGAAGGAAGCCAGAAAAGAAAGGGAAGTTAAGTGGGAGGCAAAGACATACAAAAATTGAAAACAAAACAAGTTCATTAACAAGCTCATCGAGATGATGCAGCCTCTCACATGACACTATTTATAAGAGGCAGGTGGCAGACATGTGAACATTTTTACAGGTCTGGGAAGCCAACCTGCACGCTCCGCTTCTGTTTTTGTTCCAAACCTGTCATTTGCTCATGTGAATACTCATAACTCCTCTCTTTTGGAGTACATTTACTGTGAGCCAAAGGTTCTCAACCCTCAATACTAAGTACTTACAGAGACCCCCACTTTACACAAACAAGTCTGAGCAGCTCAAGAGTGACCTGCCCTTCATAGAGCGACCTATTTCTGTTCTGAAGATGTAAAACACTATCCAGGAATCCCAAAAAGTCCTCCTTTTATAACTCCGCTCCTGAATGGCAAAATAAAGCAATTGTATGATCTGAAGTCTCTATCTTAAGGAGGAGATTTGTCAGGGTCTTCAAAACTGAGAAAAAAAAATTCACTTTTGAAAAGTCGATGTTGAAAAATGGTTTGTTTGGGTTTAGGCACGAACACAACATGGAAAAATCATGTTTTGGGTTAAAATGATGATAATAACAACTACTCGGTTATAGGGCTGTATTGGGACGAATCAGGTGATATGATAGGCTAAATCTAACTGTAGAGAAACTGTCATTGTATAAAGAACACACCAAAATATGCATAAAATTGGAGTAAAAGTATTTTTTATGCAATCAGAACAGTTGGATCTGCATTTGTCGTCTTCACAGGGTATGGTGTAAAAGGGCTCCATTGTATCATCGTATTATGGAGGTTTTCATTCCATGCAACACTTACAGGGAGAAAATTGCTTTGCAACTGAAATATCATATTGACTGAGTTATTATGGTTGCACGCGTTGAGTTTGGTGGTACAATAATGTCGGTGAGTTGAGAGGGAGCCACTCGTTAACGGTGCACCTGCATTTGGGGCTTAAAACACAACACAAAATGAACCACTAACTGTGTTTACATAATGTTTATGCGCATTTTGAAGTGTCGCATTGAAAAAAGTTGTATTGAAACAACTTGTTAATGCTCGCTTAAATCATTTTTGCCTTTTTCTTTCGAAAAAGAGTTCATGTGCTAAATGGATTATGGAAACACCTTCATTTAACTTACATGACTGATCAGCTGTTTCTGCTTTCCCCGTCTTCTTGCCATAGCGTGTGAATGATTGTCTTCGTCTCCTGACAGCATGAAACATGGATACAAGCTGACATGAAAGAACTATTAAAACATTTCTAAAGTTCTCCCAAAAGTCGCTTGACAATTGACTGGAAACACGGCTACTGCCTGACATGAATCATTGCAGGTAAACTATTAATTCAAAATCCATGAAGCCTTTTTGAGAATCAATACAGTGTCAGAAAAACATCATATCTCGATACTCAAGTGTATCAATATTTGTTCACACCTCTACTTGGTTAGATCACGGTCATGTTTGAAAGAAACCCACGTTGACTGTCGATACAGAAATTGAACATCGGCCTGCTTTGGCAAAGTTGCAGGAAAAAGGAACAATTCGGACAAAAATGTACATAATTGTATGTAGCAGGAAAGGTTTTCCTTCAGTCTGTAATACAGTATATAGCCCTACAGATTGATCTTATATCAATATCATTAATATTTTTTCAGATGGTTCTGCAGCGTGTTCAACCGTCGCCGCAGCAATGAATAGAAACTGTAGGTTTATAAATATATTTTACTTGAGGGTTGATAAAAATGTGCTTCGACGAGATCTGTTGAAAAAAGTTTTTTCAGTGCGTGGCACTTCGACCAAAAATATATACCGTGTAGATCAGGGGTTCTTAACCTGGGGTTCGATGAGTCACTCTCAGGGTTTCGGCAGACACACACTGCGGTCAAGTGAGCCGCCGCTTTAAAAATGAATGACCGTCTATTCCTTCAGGGGCGTTCACACCAAGCGCCCCGTTCGGTGTGAACGCAGCATACGTTTTAGCTTTCGCCGTGCTTTTTGGGCTACCCAAGCCACCGTAGGGCTATCCAAGCCACTGTACCGCTAAAGCTAAAACTTATGCTGCGTTCACACCGAACGGGGCGCTCGGTGTGAACGCACCTTAAGGAATAGACGGTCATTCATTTTTAAAGCGGCAGCTCACTTGATCGCAGTGTGTGTCTGCCGAACCCCTCGGCAGACACACACTGCAAGGTACTTTACATGTAAAGTCAATGCACAGACGCGAATGGTTGCGAATGACGCAAATGGTTGCGAATGACGCGAATGACGCTGGAAGCGGCCGTCATTCAGACGCAGTTGTGCGACTACGGATAATATTATGAACCCAGACACAACAAGTATAAAACAGAATAGTGGTTCGTTCAATGGTGGATGAAGGAAACCGTACTGTTTTTAGGGAGATAAGGCACGGAGATAAGCCCCGCCCCCTTGCAGGCGCGAATGCCGCGAATTACCCACATACATTTTCAAGCAGCAGCTCACTTGGCCGAGTATCGGCGGCTGACAGCTCACTTGACCGCAGTAAGACACACGCAATATAGCCCGGTTCACACTAGCAATGTCGGCCATTTTTGTCAGCTGTCAAAACATTTTCTACAGACAATTTGGCAACACACAATTTTTTTCAAAATAAATTCAGCCCACGTATTATTCGTGACGTCATGCCATGACTGCAGCTGATCACACCACATTGCGCTCTGTTGTTGTATGCCATTTGTGATTTTCAATCCCTTCATACTAACTATGTCGAGCAAAAAAAGAAAGTGGTTGGACGAATACGTACAATATGGATTCACGTGTAAAGAGGAACGTGATGGGAGTCAGCGTCCTCAATGCATGATTTGCAATGCCAAGTTGAGCAATTCTAGTCTAGCACCGGCAAAACTAAAGGAACACTTCCTAAAGCTGCATGATGGGAAATACAAGAACAAGACCAAAATTCAGCCTCCAACTCGATGAGACCACCGACGTTTCCAATCTCAGCCAGCTTGTTGTATTCGCGCGCTATATGAAAGACGACGAGATACAGGAAGATTTTTTATTTTGTAAGCCTCTTACAACAACAACCAAGGCAGTCGATGTGAAGAAACTCGTGGACGACTTCTTCAGAGACAACAATCTTCCGTGGAATATGGTTTCTGCAGTTTGTTCGGACGGAGCTCCAGCCATGCTGGGACGACACTCTGGTTTTGGAGCGCTGGTGAAATCCGATGCACCACACATCATTGTTACACACTGTGTTCTGCACAGGCATGCGTTGGCAACAAAAACCTTGCCTCCAAAACTGGCAGAAGTACTACAAATCGTAGTTGAATGTGTGAACTACGTGCGAAATAGTGCTATGAAGCACCGCATCTTCAAAGTGCTCCGTCAGGAAATGGGCTCTGAATTCGAGGTACTTCTGTACCATTCTAACGTTCGGTGGTTATCCCGGGGAAAGGTGCTGAATTGGGTTTTTGCCATGTGGAATTAGCCCTGTTTTTGCGAGAGCACCAACATTGTCACGCAGATTGCTTCGAAGATTCTTTTCTGTACCGATGGAGCTGAAGCAAGCGATTGCCATGCACTTAGATGTGCTCGCAAAGTCCCTCGACGGATACTTCCCCCCACACAGTCATATCCAGCATGGGTGAGACAGTCGTTCACGTTTAGTGTTGCAACAGCAGATGTCAACGATGAATGCCTCGACGAAATCATTGAACTTCAGCAGAGCCAGCTTCAACAGCAACTCTTCGGAACAACAATGCTCTCAACGTGTTGGTGTCACCAAATCGTACCATACCCTCGTATTGCCAAGAAAGCCCTTGAGATACTCACACCGTTTGTTACAACGTATCTTTGTGAGCAATCCTTTTCGAGGATGGTGGACATGAAAACTAAGAAAAGGAACAGACTTTGCTGCGAAAATGATGTGAGAGTGGCACTTGCCAAGGTGAAGCCGCGCATTTCTGAACTTGTATCTGAAAGGCAACAGCAAAAGTCACATTGATTTGCAGTAAATATTCACTGAGTTATGTTTTTGTGTGAAATTCATGTTTTGTTGGTTTTGTTCTTTGCACACAGTGATTTTGTGTGCAACTCATGCATGGTTCATTTTCTGCACTAATAAGATATATACCTATGTTTTGAAGAAATCATATTTTATTTTTCCAATTACGAAGGGTTCGGTGAATGCATTGATGAAACTCGCAAGGTTCAGTACCTCCAATAAGGTTAGGAACCACTGGTGTAGATGAATAGAAGGAGAGAGTCAGGTGTAGGTAACATTTCAGTGTTTCACTTTGATTTACTTTGTGCAGATGCACACGTCAGCATTTTGTTCAAGCCGACTTCTTCAGAGCGTCTTCCTCCCACTCGCAAAGTGAAACTATCAAAAAAGATCATACACAGATCCCTCCAACAATATCTATAATCTACCGGCAGGTTCACAAACAACCAACCAGTACATCACCGCATGCCGACATTGGGGATTTCAGTCTTTTTAGTGGGGATAGAAAAGGCAGCGAGAATAGATAATTCCACTTCTTCTGCAGGAGGTAATGAACGCATCCTTTAGTTCACTCCTATATTCACATTTCACTCATGAATGCATTACAAAATGTGATAGGGGACCGCGACATTAAATTAACAAGCAGCAAAAAAAACAGATCGAGGGGAATTCAGAATAATGAGTCCCTTTTCACTGAGAGGAGCTTGTGTGACTCACAGGGTGATGAAGTGAAAATGAAGTTGATTTCAATGCCGCCAAGATGAAGGAAATCATTTTTGTGACTCAAAAGCAAACAGCAGAAAGCATGCTCCAATTAGTGTCAATGGTGATGGTGTAAAGGATTTTTAGGAGTTCAAATGTCCGAAGACCTCAAATGTTTCACAGGCTTTTGCAAACAAGCTTAGCGTTTTCGAAAAAACACCATCTAACAGGCAAGATTTCCATATTCCAGTCTAGTGAGAAAACTAAGCACTGTTGAGGGGGAGGCTTATAGACAAGGCCATAAAAACAGCACATTAAACAGCTCTGGAACACAGTTGCCATCTGTGGATGTTCATTTAGGTGCCGTGATGGGGAGATAGTCACAGATGTAAATTCAACAGGGCGACAGACTGGTAGCTCTGCTCTCATCAGGTAGATGCAATCACTGGAAGTGCCTCTCAGACAGAAATGCAAACTATTTTAGTACCAGCAGTAAAAGTTTTCAAATTTGTTGCACCACAAATACTTTTCCATCATGATGAAAATTTGCTGCTTTTCTGTGTTATTTCTCGTCTTAAATTTAATGAATTGGGGTTATGGATTGTTGGAAAGGAAAAAACAAGACATTTAAAGACATCATCTTCGTATTTTTATCTTTTTTCTTTCAGGCTGGTCTCATCCAATATTGGTAGCTATACCTACCAAAAAGTAGTTCTACGTAATTTGTAGATATCTATATTGATATAAGTCAATGTTTATTTATTTGTCACGTAACTTGTGTAATGTAGTTACGGCACTTCGGCACTTATTTTAACCCAAACGACCATCTTTTCCTAAATCTAACCAAGTAGTTTTGTTGCCTTAATCGAACTCATTTTTAAAGACTATATGCATGTAACGAGTGGAAATTGACACGTCTCGCTGGTATTTGTAGCAAAACGCACAAAAATGGGGTATAACTTTTTACATATGCATATTTTGACATTACATTGACCAAAAGATTGATCATGCAATAAAATCAATAATCGACAGATTAAAGGGTAATGAAAGTAAGTTGCAGTTGTTTTGTTTTTAATGTTAATGGTTAAAATGATGTATTGATTCATCAATTAAATAGTATATGTATATATTGTATCTATTGTTTGTATGTGTAACTGTATGTCACTGCTATCAATATATCAACATTGTCCATAATACAGGACCTACTGTCACGGGAGTTCACAGGTAGGACCCAAACGCAAGACCACAGGAGACAGAAGTGAATAGTAACAGGTTTTATTTAGACTGTGCGTGCAGGTGTGGAGCCCGTGGTCCGACACCCGAGCGGCAGATCGACGGTGTGAGGCCCGTGGCTCGACACCGGAGGGCTGGTGGGTTGACGGCGTGAAGTCCCGTGGCTCGATACCAGAGAGTAGCCAGATCGACGGTGTGAGTCCCGTGGCTCGACACCGGAGGGCTGGAAGCTTGACGGCGAGTGTAGTCCGTTTACCACAAGGCGGGTAGAGCGGCGGAGTGTAATCCGTAGGCCACAAGGAGGGCAGAGCGGCGGAGTGTATCCACAAACACAAGGAGGGCAGAGGATGCCACGGGGTTTCAGCGGGTGAAAGACGGTACGACCTGACAACCCCAGACTGCAGGACCAGAGCTTATATAGTGACAGGAGACTCATTAGTCTGGTGTGTCAGGCTGCAGGAGGTGATCGGCTGGAGTGTCCTCAGCTGTGCACAATCAAGGGTGCGGCCATGGGAGGTGTCTGGAGGCAGAGGACAAACAGAGCACATGGCACATGTTGGGCGCTGAAACACACACCCCACAGAGAGAAAGCCGGAGCACGTGTGTCCGGCTGCTTTGTGCAGTCGACATGCTCCAATAAGAAATCTACCAAGACTGGTTTACAATTATAAGGAATTTAATTCCACTGATGCAAGTACGATTACAGTTAAACATTGGAGTACATACTCCTACGAAATATTACAATATTAACCCACTTTGGAAAAAACTACCTCTGGTCCCAGGACACAGCCGTCCCGCAGATCCACACACTAGCAAGAGACAGAAAAACACTTCTACATATTCGTTCGCGACTCCTCCCCTTCCATCTATCTCAATTTATATTGGCTAACTTCTCTATGCACTTCAGTAAACGCCTGTCTCCATGACTCCCTTTCGCTGAGTTTCTAACACATTCAATGACTGTCAGTTATTGTTTAATCCCTTCTATAATAATCCTTCAGTATGAAAGTTAAACTTCTGCAACTTGGCAGAAGCTTCATGTCTTTTAGCTACTAATCCTACATCACTTTATGTTTATCTTAATGAATCATTAAATTGCAATTAAACAAAAAATAAAATCTCAAGATACTCATCCAAAACAATCCGTCTATTTCCCAAATTTCCAATATCTCACCGGATGTTTTAGAAGTCCATCTGGGCCTTTATCAGGTCCTTCAGGATCTCCGAGAGGATGGTCAGGAACCGCTCGTGAAGTCCCTCTGGTGGCCTCATCTAGACTGAGGCCATCAGAAGCTCCAATTCTCCCTCATCCTCGACACATAACTGGTTGCCCTGGACTGGTGTCTGGCTCATCGTTGAAGCAATAAACCCCTGTAGAAGTCCACGGATGCAAGGGAACCCCCATCCACAGACGACTAGGAGGCCTACGACGACAGCACACAGAGTAATTACGATTGACAAAAATGTATGTTTCCCCTTGCCAAACATACTTTCCCACCAGTCGGTGAATGGATTTGTGACACCAGAGTTCTCCGCTAGCTCTTGGCTGAGTGCTGTCAGTCCCTCCAGAGCCCTGGTCACCGATCCATCAGGAGCTGTGTTATTTGGAATGAAAGTACAGCACGCAGACCCAAACATCTGGCAAACGCCACCGATCTCTGCTAAATCATATCTAATTCCATTCTGTTCTGCAAGGTCATTAGACTAGTCTTCGCCAGCTGTGCATGCAGTCCTGATATGGCAGTTTACAAAACGCTGTTGGTTATAGTAAATGTAGTTGATCCAATCGACATTTTTATTAATCGTCACCCTCTGAGAGAAAACAGATTCTAAATCTGCTGCTATTTGATTTCTGGCTTGAAAGTTGCTAGACACCCCCCTTGGCACTCTTATGACATCTTATGTACACTTGGTCATCACAAGCTCCCTTCAGGCTACCGGCATCTCTTTTGGATCTTCTGTTAGCATGTGGGCGTGGAGAGATGAGTTCTCTATAAGTTGCATCATTGACAGGCAAGATATAGAATGACAATATAAGTTGCACCAACGCACATCTACCTGTCCAATCTTCAGGCAGGATTGGATATATGGTTCTTCCTCCACACCACCACCATAAATCAGCTCTAGGTGCTGTCTGTCTTAACACACTGTTATATAGATAGTCGCTAGCATTGTGACTATTGCTACAATTTGCTATAATTTGCAATAATACTACCTACATTGGGCCCCTTAGCTGTATCTGAGACTATACAATCAAATGGACCCTCTGAAACCTTGAACAGAGGTGGGGTATTATATTCTACAGGTGGGTAATCCCAGTGTAGCCCCTGACAAGTGTGATGGAGGGGCAAAGTGTCATCAGTAAACAGAGTTAAAATACAACTAAATTCAGGACTTAGGGGTCTAAATCTTGAAGGAACTGGTGTTGCTAGGGGTCTAGGTCCTGAACACACAATACAATCTGTACTTCTCTGATTTGAAGCCGTATATTGTACCCACCATAAATTCCCATCTGCCATTCCAGTTTCCACCCCCGGTACCTCATTCTCTGAGTCAGTCGTATGTCGAACCTGGTCTTTTTGACAGGCTTAACAATAATCCTAATGAGCCCTTGTGGGGCAGGACTATCAGTAGTTGCCTTACCCTGTATTACGTAGAGTCCTCCGTCAGTCAATTTTGGGTCTGTTAAGGTAAGTCTTAAAGGATTACATCTACCCACCCCCTTTCTACACATGTGATAAGAAGCTGGGGCATTTAACATCTTTAGTCGGTCTTTAAGGCCTGGGTTGGGGTCTTCTCCTAAACCCTCGCCGCCTGTGTTCATCGTTGCCCATCCCCAGTCTTCACAATCAGTCATAATATGATAACAGCTTCCCATACTTATTTGTGGCGGGCCCACACTGGTCAGTTATGATGCACACAGTTTTGGTCATCCAACCGTAGGTGTGTTCATACTTGGGACAGGAAACTACTTCTCAGAAGTCGAACTGGACCGTTGATGTTGTACCTTCTTTGAACATAAGAGTGAGAGTTACATTTTCATAGGTGAGTGTCGTCAGAGAAGCCTCTCTACGTGGTCGGAGATCGGTTTGATTAGCTACTGAGGCTAAATGTTGAATCTTGATGTAGTCATGCATGTGTTCTGGTTCCTGTCTGTGTTTAATTCCCCATACTAAGAGGGAAACTACTGACATCAGGAAGCAAATAATTACAGACTTCCATAACCCTAGACCCTGAGTCTCCTAATGGAAGGCCTCGCTTAAACTGTGGGGGAAACGTCATTCTCAGTGCTGTCTAAACCCCTCTTTTGAGGTGTCTTTAGCTTCAAATTTTTCCTGTTTGATGTTCAATCCTGTCTCTGCGAGTGTCTTACTCGTTACCTTCGCTGCTGCACAGTGAGTGAGGTGGTGCCAAGTCGCTCCCATTTTACCTTTTACCTTTACTGCGTGTGAGGTTGCCAATACTACCTCCCATGGACCGGTCCACCTTGGTTCACTCCACCTGCGCTTGTGGACTTTTATCCACACCAGACTGCCTGGTGACACGTCAGCCTGCTTCCTTTCGTCAGCTGCTGCTTCTGCATTTGTCACCTGAGAAAACAACACTCGGCTCATGTTAGTTAGAGCTCTCGTATATTTCTCAATTTATAGAGTTAGCAAGTCTAGGCTAAGACCTATCACTGAGTTAGAGGACTTGGATTTTGCTGTATTTAAATTCAAAAGTTGTGGTTTATCATGACGTTATTAATCTCAAAAATTGTGAGTAGCACCTTTACTGAAAACTATTCTAAATGTGGATCTACAAAAAATGTTTGACACCTTACCATATCCCCCTTCACCACGATATCTCTGCTGTAAGAGATCACGTGGTAATCATCTATGTATCTTGGCTATACACTGAACCTCCCCATGGTCCTGGTGACAGCATGGGCATCTGTTGATGTCTCATGGGAGGAGGTCCAGATGGACCTGGTCGTAGGTACTGCTGATGTTGTGGTGGGAACGGAGCATGTTGTGGTGCTGCACTGATCGGTCCTCCTGCTCTTTTATGAGGGCAATCTCTCACCCAATGACCTTCTCTCCCACATACGTAGCACACTCCTTTACTTACAAGACCTTCATGCCCCCCTTTATCGTTACCTCTCCCTCTGTTGGACGCACCACTTCTGCATCGTGGTGGGGGCTGATGGTACACCACCGTGGGGGCTGGTACTGCTGGATTTTGTTGCTGCTGGGCTTCTGCTGCTATCATCTGTTTCTTGGCCTGAAATTTTCTATTTAATTCTCTGTCGACCTCTGCTACTTGCAGTTTCAGCAGTCGCCGCTGCATTCTCTTTATATCCTCGTCTTCTTTACTTTCTGCTCATCTTTCCTCTATCTGCTGTTGCAAATCTTTTCTGATGCGTTCTACTTCTCTTACTTCACATTTTAGTCTTCCCACCAGTTCTCCTACTTCCCTTACTTCACATCTTAGTTTTCTTACCAGTTCTCCTACTTCCTTCCTCTGCTTCTTTAATGTAAACATTATGCAGCCTAGGAGTATTCAAATGTGTGTATTAAATGTGCATGCTTGTCATCACATGAATCAAAGTCAACTCACCCTCTGTGCTGTATTGTGTGCGGTCGTTGACTCCAAAACTGGGATCCACTGCTCCACTTCCCAGATCTGGATCCACTGAACCACGCACCTTGACTAAAACAAACACAAAACTGCCCAAAGTTCAGCAGTAAATGTTAGCATACGTCTGTAGTGTAAGAGAGGTCAACGATCTCTCAAATGTTAGCGCCGTCCGTGTCAAAATTGATTCTTAGGAAAGATGTAAAATAGTAAATGTACCAAAATTAGTCAATACTGGATATGTGAAGGAATCTCGAATCCAAAATTGAAGTTAGAATTCCGAAATCAAACTCAACATCAAAATCAAGATCACAATCCAGTTCCAAATCAAATTAAAAAACAATGAATAATTAATCAATTAAATATTAAATTCAACTTCAAAAAATCAATAACTGTCTTCAAAGATATTCAATCAGAAATACCAATGCAAGTCAAACTGTTGAACTGCACTTACACTCTGGTCTGCACAATAATGAATCTCATTTACTAATGAATCACAATTAAGTTCAAGAATTGAAGAAGCACAACTGAAACCATTAATCTTTGTTAAAATGCTGAATTAAAACCAAAGTCAACAACTAAAGTTATAATGCTTAATTAAAACTAAAGTCAGGATGTAAGCTCACAGGTCATGGACAATGAATCTCTAAAAAATTCACAGATTCTAAACACTTATTACTATCATCTAGCAGTTACTCCTCCTCACCGCTAGGTAATGGAGTTGCTTTTCTGGCGTTGTGCTCTTCTACTATCTTTTCGCCGACAGGAAGTTATCCTGATGTTATGCCAACGGATATGCTAACAGCTATGCTAACGACAAAAACGGAGCTTCTAATAAAGCATACGCACACACAAGTTTCACCAAAATCCCACACTTTAATTCCACTGGTACGCCCTCTGGGTCCTCTCACAATCCACTGGTTATTTTCTTTTATAAGCACTTTTATTTTACATACAGAGTACCGCAAAACCGGAGCTACACGTAGCTAGCGTTAGCTCCTCACAGCGCGGCTACAGATCATGCAATGTTATTCATCATTTTAAACGTATTTCCACGCTGCTAAAACACAGACTAGTCACACGTATTATTGGACTTATTGTCCGGTTTTATTTAACCTCAAATCCTCCGGTTTAACAGGCTATTAGCTCCTCCAGACCCGAGTTCACCGTTACGTTATGAACCGCGAGTTTTACACTGCCAGCGACACAACCACTCCCCCAGTCCGCCTAGTACCCCCAAAAGCCCATTATTCTACTTCTTCCGAATCACCCATGTTGTGGTGCTGCACTGATCGGTCCTCCTGCTCTTTTATGAGGGCAATCTCTCACCCAATGACCTTCTCTCCCACATACACACACCACAACAAACAGGGGAATGACAGGACACATGAGGAGAGGAGATCAGGGGAAACACACACCGGGTCAGACAGGGATCCTGGATCCTGACACCTACAAAGTGATACATATCTTTATATATATATTGAGTATATAGTATAATGTGAGTATATATCGAGGTTGTTCTTAATTATCTTGCAAATGCTTTGGAAAATGAAAATATGATGGGAACATGCAATGATACATTTACAAAATAGGAGTTAAAGTCAGCTCATGGGGGATGACTTTTGCTGATTGAATGTATCAAATGCTGTTTGAGCAGATTTTTAATGTGTTCCTCGCCTAAGGTGCCGGGTTGATTGTAAAACCCGGTCAGCCTCGCTCATGTAACGCTCCATGTCGTAATTTTTTTTACACTGAGCTCAGATAGTCTTTCTGCAGCCCCTGCACACACATTTACAAGCAGCTACAGATAATGGACGAATCCTAAAATGAGAAGCAGTTTCACAGCACTACACATCTACAACTAGCAAGCGTGATCAACAATGTCAAAGCCTGTGTCCTTGTGCCGAGAAGCATTACATTGATGTGGCCAGTCAAAAGAAGCAGCTCCCGCAGTGTTATTTGTGCAGCATTTTTATCTTGTGTACATCGGACACGAATCACTCTCTGAGCCACAGTTGATTTTCACTTCAGAAGAGAGCATATATTGCTGGTATGAAAAGAGAGGCATTGCATGCTTCACTGGGGACGCCATTACGTAAGGGTGATTGAGTCAAATCAAGCTATTGTGGCTCTGCAGCCTGTCATAAACAAATCGGTAGAAGCCAATCATCCTCTTCGGGAAGCGCTCTTTAAAATTGCTGCTCCAGAAGTCAGTGACTGAACCACCATTTTTCGCAGGCATAATAACTTTAGGCTTGACAAATTAAAAGGCAGACAGGAAACGAACACAGAGGTTTCATAATGGCAGCATAATTACATACATTTCCATTTCCAGTGGTGTATAGTAACTTCGTTACTGTACTTAAGTAGTTTTTTGGATATCTGTACTTTACTTTACTACTTATATTTCTGTTTACTTTTACTTTTACTTCACTACATTTTGCAAAGAAAACTGATACTTTTACTCCGATACATTTCCCATGCAACCTTCGTTACTCGCTACAAAATCAAATCTATCTTTAGAAACAAAATGAATCATGAGAGCAGCGTCGGGGACTGTGGTGGAACACAGACTGCAAGCCAGCAGGTTTGGTGAATCAGTGGTCCTGGCAGCAAGTTAAATCATGGGTTAATCACGTTAATGCGCAATAGAGTGGTCTCGTGTGACGTCACAGTTTAGCTGTCGGCCATGTTGGAGTACACACAAAGCCACTGGCATGCACGGCTGAGTCGCATAAACTATCGGTGGTGAACTTTTGTGCTGTCTTTGGTTGTGGCAGCAGAGCTGATAGAGACAAGAAATCATTCTTTCGTTTGCCAGCGGTTATTACACATCAAGGAAATGACACGAAGGAGCTATCCAAGCGACGTCGCGAGAAATGGCTGTCACGCATCTCTCGAGATATAAAGGAATGGAATTTGGCGTACACTAGAGTATGTGCGGATCACTTTATAAGTGGTCAGTGATTTTATTTACAAATTCGTTTGTGAACAGTATTTAATAAAGGAAATTCAACTTGGACATGAGGTTACCGAAGCTTCATCGGCCCGTGACAGCAGTCGGTACCAGAGACGCGTCGAGCGTGTACAACAGGCGAAACACATAGATGCAGCCTCAGCATTGCTTGATATGAGTTTAACGTCAGATCATATATATATATGTTGGGATCTAAAGGAGCGTGTTTGGGTTATCAGCATTTAAGAAACTGAATTCTTGACATCAATAGAATTATTGATGTATGTAACAATTATTAATGATTATTAATATAAACGGGGCACCACCCTGCGAACAGGGACCAATAACCAAACGATAAAACTAAGTCTCATAATTAGTAGTCACTCATAATGTCAATAGTCTGCGTATGACTATACATTCAGTGACAGTGAAGGTTTTTAAGTTCGAGCACAGGCTACTACATACAGTCTTATCAAATACATATGCACAAGTAATCACAGACGACTGCTCCTGAAAGTATAACAGAGTTTATTGAATCAAAATAATAAATGATCAAATCAATTAATATTGCAACCAACAAACGTTATCATACAATTTTATATGCCTAAACTAAAGAATGAATAAAATGGATGAGGGTGTATGTCTGTGTGTGTATGTGTATGTGTGTGTCTGTGGGTGAACAGGAAGGAGTCTTACAGCTACGCTAAAGACTACAAAGATGGCGGCGTCGAGTGACGCTGGCCAAAGGGGAGGGGCCTTAAGAACTACAGCTAAAAACTACAAAGATGGCGGAGTCGAGTGACGCGGACCAAAATGGCAGTTAGGCTGCTGTATGTAATTCACGTGTGTTTCGTGAAAGGAGGAAAGAGAAAAAAGGAGCAAGAACTCGAAGTGAATCACGCTTCGGCGTGCGATGTGGTAGGGAGCCTGCTTGCTGGTTCTATCATGCATAAATATACCGCTGTCGTCTTTGAACTGCCGGTAACTTATGCCGTGATAAACCACGCACCTCAGCTCACTCACCGAGTCGAGTTAATGAAAAGAGAACTTCCACCCGGAGTGGAAGACAATGAATGAAAAGAAATCAAATAAATCCCAAGCAAACAGTCATAGTTGATACCCAAATACAACGGAACTTCTCTGCTCCGTAATGATTGCGTAATACCTCAATATCACGCGACAGTCTTAAACACACAAAAACACGGGAATATCAACATATAAATGAATGGCCTGAATTAAACTTACGTTAATTTAAGCTAAGCTATGCCCAAATGCCAAGAATCTTACTTGTAGATGCTTCGTTGCAACGTGGAAGTGTCCGTGAGCAAAGTTGTCCTTTTTCTTCGAGAGGAAGGGGGGGGGGGTGCTTCTCAGCGCGGCGTTGAGCTGGCGCTGTTTCGGTCTGTCGTGGCGCAGCTCGCTCTGGAGCAAACGCAGACGTGATCTGTCCTCGCGGCAGGGAGGGTGATCTAACTTCGGCTGATGGCGTGGTCCGTGCGTCTGACCGGGAATCGTCGGTGAAGGAGGGAGGCGTTGTCGTCTTTCCTTCGCCGGAATGTGTGCACCAAAAGAAAAAGGAGCAAAAAGCGCTGAACTGATCGCTGAAGCAGATTCGTTATCGCGGGCTGTTTCATCCAGCGAAACGGCTTGTCAGGGTTTGAGTAGGGTTGAAGGGCCGTTGCTTCCTCGTGCGGGGAAAGTTGGTTCTTCTGTGGCCTGGACGGGGGTGTCCGAGCGAAGAGAGCGTGGTGTGCTCCCTGTTCGACGGAGGTCGACGGGAAAAAGCTGGATTCTCTGTGGCCTGGACGGGGGTGTCCGAGCGAAGAGAGCGTTTGCGTGCTCCCTAACTCAACCGAGGTCGAAGGCGGAAAAGCCTTGAGTTGGGGGAAGCAGATAGTTTTATAGAACATCGGCTGAACCACAGGGGTCCTGGGGTCTCTTGGCCTTCGGCCAATGAGACTGCAGCGGTTACCATGGTTTTTTGGGGGGGAGGGGGAATTCACACCTGAGTGTGAAATTTCACCCAGAGGAGGCTTGTTCTCATCAAACTACAAGTCAGGATGAGACCTGTGCTTGAAACAGTGAAGGCCCGATTCTCTTTGTCCACAGCACATGTTTAAGCCATATATCAGAGCCCAACATCCCCCCTTTGTTCTGAAGAGCGAGATGTTGGCTTCGGTCTTTAGAGCAAACCAAGGGCTGGCATGTGCATCCATGTGGTGGGGAAACCTGAAGAGGTGAGACAGTCCAAGTGTTCCTGAGACCAAAAGCAGTGGTTAAAACAGGCAGTGTTCATTGTTCATAGAGTTCAAGGTTCATAGTGGTCAAGTTCATGGTGTTCAAGTTCAGAGTTCATTGGCATCTGGGCAGATGACTAAGGTGGCATCTGGGCAGATGACTTTAACTACTTCTACCTACATCTACTATCATACACAATTCAAATCATAGGTGAGCAAAACATTATTCCCAAATAATTCAATTGCTATTATGATGTTG
Organism: Melanostigma gelatinosum; assembly: GCF_949748355.1. Lineage (NCBI taxonomy): Eukaryota > Metazoa > Chordata > Actinopteri > Perciformes > Zoarcidae > Melanostigma > Melanostigma gelatinosum. The sequence continues at coordinate 23,816,382 of NC_136639.1, forward strand.
TGATATTCTAGCATTGTGGCACAGTGTCAAAGAAAGTAACAACCCAAATAAACAAAAACACAAAAGAGAGAGAAGGAAAGAATAGAAAGACAAGAAGCAGGTGAGGGGCAAACAGTGGTTACTGGTTCAACTCCTAGACAGGACTGGAGTCCGTCGGCGGAGCAGTCGTAGGTTGGCTACGTGGTGTTATGAATAGGAGGGAATCCAGTTAGTCTGTCGCTTCTGGATCTATTGGTACATGATATGTGCGTCTATCTCTCTCTGATCGGTAGATTTAGAGCGAGTCCTGTGTCTAAGTTTTAGAATCTATCGATATTGGAGTTGCGTTGCCAAGACTATAGGCCAGAGGTACCTGTGAGGGTTGCATAACAGTAGTGGTAGCAGATTTACAGATTTCATTAGCACGGCTAGTGTGACTAGCTAGGCTGGTCTTTCGCTGCTCCCGCTGTTGACAGCTGAGCCTTCTCGGATGAGGTCCTGGATTAAATCTGACTGCTACGGCAGAGGTTATGTCTTCTTTGGTTACTTCTGGTAGAGTCTATAAAGCATGCAAAGGGTTCTCTATGAGAGTGGAGCATCAGTTTACAGTCGCAATGAACGTTTCAGGTCATGCAACTGTTCTGGTTGAAGTTGGCTGTGTTAGCGGTTAGTGTATGTCTACAGGGTGAGTTGAAGCATGCAGTTAAACGTTAGTAGTCAATAGTAAGCCGCCATTCTGCCGGTTGGTTTCGGCACTGGCGAGATTAGAGTGAACTTCCTGTGAAGTGCATCTCTCTAAGTTTTCTGTTGTCAGAGAGCCCACCCCCCTCGCGCTGTTCAAGTGGCGAGGGCAGATATCCCACGTTACCGCCAGCACTCAGGGAAACGTCGCGAACAGTTTCACTCTGGAGTGTGTCATGGCGGGCTGGTGATATCTCCCTCCCCCCACCCTCCTAATTAGAGATGGAGACAGGTCCGGCGCACAGGTCAAGTTCAGTTACCTACGGCACTGGCGACTTGACAGGCCCGGCCGATGACTCGGCTGAAAGAAGGCGGTGGCTTCGTTGAACAAGCTGGAGGTGGCTCATGCTGACAGAGCAGGAGAACAAGGCTTAGTTGACGAAAGATCTTACGAGCTGCTCGAAAGAGTGCTCGAAGGGCCTCTAAGGTTGTGGTACCCTAGAGGTGTATGCGAAAAAGTGGGGGAACACATGAGGCTCGTTTCTGACCCGGAGTCGGGTAGAGCAAGAGTGTTATGACCCCCCAGTAAGACTGAAGAATATGTATAGATATATACATAACGGGCATTGCCTTTGCGAACAAGGTCGCCCAAGAAGGTTGAAGAACGAGGTGCGAAATGGGAGTGGTCGTTTCCGGAAGTGGGCTGAGTTCTCTTCCCCCCCCTACCACGTCGACTTGGCAGCAGGGGGAAAGGTCACTTGGCTTAGTCAGGTGGGCTGCGAGTCAGCGTTACCTGATGTGTTGCCCTTGAGGGCGTCTTTCACCCCCCTGGTTCCGTTGGTCTTTCGACCGCCAGGGTCGTTTGTTCCTCGGGGGTGACCAGGGCTCGCTAGGCCAAGTCCTCTCGTCGTCTTCCGACGCTAGGTCGGAGTCGCTCGACTGTTGGATGCCTAAGACTATGGCGGTGTCTTCGTACCGATTTGTCGGCCGTCCGCGTGTCTCCCATGCCAGTTGCGCGTATTTCCTAATCTCTGGCATGGTGAGGTTACTCGTTCTGCAGTGCATGGTAACATCGTATCTCACGTTGTCGTGGAGATTGTGCAGGAATAGCGACTTGAAGGCATGGTCTTCTTCTAGACCTGGGGCGTTACGTCCTTGGAAGTACGCAGATCTCAAGCGCCTGACGCAGTCTCTCGGAGACTCTAGCCTTTCCTGGGAAATGGCAAAGGCGCCGAGGGTGGCAGAAGCTGGGTCGGTGTACAGGGAGTACTCCTCCCTAAGGGCGTGACAAAGGGATGAATAGCGGTCGCGGATGCTCGGCTGGAGCGTTTCAATGAAAGCGTGGACGCTTCGCGCAGTGGTTTTCCACACTAGCTTTAGCTTTTCGCGCGATGAGGGGCGCGATAGGTCGAGGAGGCAGCGATCGATCTCCCTAAGGTAGTCATCGATGCTCGAGTCGTGATTATCGGGATTGAAGCGCTCTACGTCTTTTGCCAGAGGCTCAATCTGTCGAGTACGCAGGCCTCCAAGGTTGATGGGGCCTGGGCCGTCCGAGTCGTCTGAGTCTCCATACTCGCGATGGTGGTAACGACTATCATCCTCCCTCCCTGAGGGGGATGGGGTCAGTTCTTGCCGCGCGCGTGAACTGCGTGGAGGATTGCGTTCGCATGAGGTGGTTTTGAAGCCACCTGGGCCGTCTAGGACCTGGTGTTGGTCCTCTCTCCTCCTGGTTGGGGAAAGCGTTTTCAAGAAATGCAAGGTGGTTCGGGTCTCGGGGAATGAGGGAGCCGAGACCAAGAAATGACTGGGCTGAAAGGCTCGATAGGGGGTAGCAGTACCTACCGGGGTTGCTGGAACACCTTGAAGCGCTTTCAGTTTGTCATCACTCTCTGATGCTTTAGAGAGTTCTAGGTTGACCTCTCTGAGGTCACTGCGCAGGCTACTATTTTCTGACTGTAGGGCTCTACAGTCACGTGACAACTCCTGAACCTCTGTTCGGAGTGTCCGGATCTCGCGTTGCTGCTCGTCGCTCTGTGCCCGGGATCGGGCAGTTTGCAGCTGCATTTTCTGATGATAGATGAGCAGTATTTCGCCGATTACGTCCTGAATCAGGCGCTCTCTGTTACCTGCTGGGTTATTTACATAAGCCACCAGCTGCTCTAATTGCTCGTCGCATAGGACAGCAGTGTATTTTGCAAAGTACTCTCTTTCCTTTGCTGTGAGTCCAAGGACATCAGCCACCGCATCTCGTAAGGCGGTGTCTTCTGGAGCTACAGCTCCAGGAATGGGGGATTTCTCGTCGCTCATTCTCTCTAATGAGCACGACTCCCAGTGGTTGTTAATTCCCTAGTGTTAGAACGGAAACTGTTAGTGTTTACGGTCCTCAGTGAAATGTCTAGTTCTGTGACTTACGATTTCTACTGTTAGATGTTAATTACTGTTAGTGTTACGGTTCATGCAGGCGCACAGTGAAATGTCTAGCTCTGTGACTTACGTTTCTACTGTTGCTGCTCTGAGGTATCACTACTGCTTTGCAGCCAGAGGTGCGAAAATGCTAATGTTGTTTAGCACTTTGGGCCTGTGACAGCTGTGTGTAACTTCTTTGAGGGATTTAAGAAAACAAGCAAGGTATTACAAATAACGATCAAATCTACTACACAGCTGGCTGTTAGTTTAAGAAATGAAACGAATAATTAAACCTGGAAACGAAATAAAATTTCGAGAAGGGAATTAAAGATTAAGATTAAAAATCTGGATTTAAAATCCAAAATTTAATTACAATAAGACAAGATTTTGAAGATCAAAGCCTACCTATTTTGGGAAATAAGTTTCAGGAATTTGGATCATTCAAAAGAGGAAAAAATAATAATAATTTTTCGAAAAAAAATATTTTTTGGAAAGTTAATTATTCAAAAATAATTATGGATTAATGTGCATATATACTGTAACAAAACTGGAATAACGTAGCCTCACACGGGGCACCATTATGTTGGGATCTAAAGGAGCGTGTTTGGGTTATCAGCATTTAAGAAACTGAATTCTTGACATCAATAGAATTATTGATGTATGTAACAATTATTAATGATTATTAATATAAACGGGGCACCACCCTGCGAACAGGGACCAATAACCAAACGATAAAACTAAGTCTCATAATTAGTAGTCACTCATAATGTCAATAGTCTGCGTATGACTATACATTCAGTGACAGTGAAGGTTTTTAAGTTCGAGCACAGGCTACTACATACAGTCTTATCAAATACATATGCACAAGTAATCACAGACGACTGCTCCTGAAAGTATAACAGAGTTTATTGAATCAAAATAATAAATGATCAAATCAATTAATATTGCAACCAACAAACGTTATCATACAATTTTATATGCCTAAACTAAAGAATGAATAAAATGGATGAGGGTGTATGTCTGTGTGTGTATGTGTATGTGTGTGTCTGTGGGTGAACAGGAAGGAGTCTTACAGCTACGCTAAAGACTACAAAGATGGCGGCGTCGAGTGACGCTGGCCAAAGGGGAGGGGCCTTAAGAACTACAGCTAAAAACTACAAAGATGGCGGAGTCGAGTGACGCGGACCAAAATGGCAGTTAGGCTGCTGTATGTAATTCACGTGTGTTTCGTGAAAGGAGGAAAGAGAAAAAAGGAGCAAGAACTCGAAGTGAATCACGCTTCGGCGTGCGATGTGGTAGGGAGCCTGCTTGCTGGTTCTATCATGCATAAATATACCGCTGTCGTCTTTGAACTGCCGGTAACTTATGCCGTGATAAACCACGCACCTCAGCTCACTCACCGAGTCGAGTTAATGAAAAGAGAACTTCCACCCGGAGTGGAAGACAATGAATGAAAAGAAATCAAATAAATCCCAAGCAAACAGTCATAGTTGATACCCAAATACAACGGAACTTCTCTGCTCCGTAATGATTGCGTAATACCTCAATATCACGCGACAGTCTTAAACACACAAAAACACGGGAATATCAACATATAAATGAATGGCCTGAATTAAACTTACGTTAATTTAAGCTAAGCTATGCCCAAATGCCAAGAATCTTACTTGTAGATGCTTCGTTGCAACGTGGAAGTGTCCGTGAGCAAAGTTGTCCTTTTTCTTCGAGAGGAAGGGGGGGGGGTGCTTCTCAGCGCGGCGTTGAGCTGGCGCTGTTTCGGTCTGTCGTGGCGCAGCTCGCTCTGGAGCAAACGCAGACGTGATCTGTCCTCGCGGCAGGGAGGGTGATCTAACTTCGGCTGACGGCGTGGTCCGTGCGTCTGACCGGGAATCGTCGGTGAAGGAGGGAGGCGTTGTCGTCTTTCCTTCGCCGGAATGTGTGCACCAAAAGAAAAAGGAGCAAAAAGCGCTGAACTGATCGCTGAAGCAGATTCGTTATCGCGGGCTGTTTCATCCAGCGAAACGGCTTGTCAGGGTTTGAGTAGGGTTGAAGGGCCGTTGCTTCCTCGTGCGGGGAAAGTTGGTTCTTCTGTGGCCTGGACGGGGGTGTCCGAGCGAAGAGAGCGTGGTGTGCTCCCTGTTCGACGGAGGTCGACGGGAAAAAGCTGGATTCTCTGTGGCCTGGACGGGGGTGTCCGAGCGAAGAGAGCGTTTGCGTGCTCCCTAACTCAACCGAGGTCGAAGGGGGAAAAGCCTTGAGTTGGGGGAAGCAGATAGTTTTATAGAACATCGGCTGAACCACAGGGGTCCTGGGGTCTCTTGGCCTTCGGCCAATGAGACTGCAGCGGTTACCATGGTTTTTTGGGGGGGAGGGGGAATTCACACCTGAGTGTGAAATTTCACCCAGAGGAGGCTTGTTCTCATCAAACTACAAGTCAGGATGAGACCTGTGCTTGAAACAGTGAAGGCCCGATTCTCTTTGTCCACAGCACATGTTTAAGCCATATATCAGAGCCCAACATATATATACATGTATATAATATATATGTATATATATATATATGTGTGTGGGGGGGATGAAGTTAGGAGTTAGTTGAAAGTGAATTCCTACACACACGCACACAATGACGTGCATGTACAATGTAAACAAACACACGTGTCTGTTTGCACTGAGTAAACATTGAATATTGCTAAATATCTGACCAGATCTGTATATATTTAACCTTCCAATGACGAGATGAGAATTGTCGACGACCGTTGCTTTGACGTCTCGGATCCATCCACTGACAAACTGATTATAAGCGTTGAGCCCTTTGTAGCACTCCAACTCGTCTTTTGTGTAAGGACTGGGGGTGTTCACGAGATACGTGTAGATGTTGGTGTAGTTTACCGATGGAAGATAAGTAGGATCGGCACTGAAACGATCTGCACTCATCGTATAGGGATCCAAGTTACCAATAACCTTCAATTTGGCCAGGTAGCGAACCTTTAATGCACTATCCAGTGATTCAAAGTATGGTATTTTCGCCGCACTTCCTTGTTTACTCGCCGCCATGTAGGATCAGTATGTACTCCAACATGGCGGACAGACCTCGTAACTAAGGAGATCGTGACGTCGGTGAGACCACTCTATTGCAAACGAGTGCTCTCAAAGCCGCGGTGTTTTGATTCCCAGTGATGCCCAGGATGCTACATGCTATAAGCTAGCGGGCGACTATGAGTATAATTCCACTCTACGATGACTGATTTCATGATGGAAGCAGAAATGGAAGCACCTGCTACTCCCGCAACAAATGACGGTGGTGACGAAGACCAACACCCGTGGATCGCTAGCGAGTTAGTGAGCTGAGGAAGTGTTGACAGTTGTGCAGCACTAGTTGGCTAACGTTAGCTGTAGCTAGCCACCACACCATAGGATTGATGGGAGCCGAGACAGCGCAGCATTAGCGTTAGCATTAGCATTAGCATTAGGGAAATCCTTCGCAGCAGTGCGCAAGCTGTCTGTGACGCTGAACACACCTCTACCTGCCTCAGCGGCCTGTGAAAGGCTATTTAGCATCGCAGGACTAGTCTTCAGCCCAAGCAGAGCGAGACTGAATTCTCGCAATTTTGAAAACCAACTTCTTTTGAAGATGAACAGGACATTTTTCAGTTTCAAGTAATGACTGGGTTGTTACTTTCGGTGCTGCTTTAGTATTGATCATGTTTTGATATTTGAGTCATGTTGTGGATGATCAGATGGAGTTATGATGGTAGCAGTCGCCCAATTGCAGATTCAGCTTGAGCAAAACCTTTGTCTATTGTGTTCAAATCAGGCCCATAGGAGTTCACAAGGCAGGTGTCCTTTCTCTAAACACTGACCTGATGCATCATGTGGATTGCATCATGTGGATGTATTGAACACAATATTATGCATTTGCCCTCTACATCCTCTAGTCGGAATGAGCAGACTTATAAACGCACCGTTACAACTCCTTCATAGTGTCATATTGCTTTTCGGAGAATTATGATGATAAGTTCATCGTAGATGCAAAAGTATACTTATGTACAATATGTTATGTTGAACATTGTTGCTCCTGGATGGATCACAGCCAACCCAATTATTTTCAACACAGCTCCATGTCTTTGGTCATGGTGGCCACAGCACTTAAAAGAATAAACTTCATAATTCTCAAAATTCTGACCCTTTGCTTTTTTATGAACAGCATTTATTTGTACTTTTACTTTCAATGAACAGGTTATGATGTTCATTTAATGTTCAGGTTGTGATGTACATTTAATATCAGAAAATTACTTTTGATACTTAAGTACTTTTGTACTTAAGTACAATAAATATCAGATACTTTAAGACTTTTACTCAAGTAGTATTCTAATAGGTGACTTTTTACTTTTACTTGAGTAGTTTTCCAGTAAGGTATCTTTACTTTTACTCAAGTATGGCTTTTGAGTACTTTATACACCACTGTCCATTTCATACGGCAGATTGTCCAATCGTGAGAGTCCGCAGTCCATTTTGAAGCATAACGATTAATCTGCTTTATGGGTCAGATATCAGCTGCAGAAATTACTTATTTATGTTAGACAGTGAGATAATACTGGACTTATCATTCATCATTCATGTATGTAATGCATAACTAATGAACTAATGCCTACATAATGTCTGTGCAGTGACATGCAAATGTTTGCATCTGAAGACCAGTTTGATAATAAGAAAAGGAAAGAACGATAGCTTCATATTTCTAGGCGAAATGTACTGTTCTGCTTTCAGAGAGGCTGAGAACATGAACGGGTCTGAAATTAACTTGTATGTAACTGGAATCCAACTAATTTGGTTGCATATCAATTAATGCATGAATTAACTGTGAAAGAACACTCTGTAATTTATGATATATTAAGATTGAACGAATCTTGGTGCGAAAGGCGTAGCAGGCTGAGCTATGGTGGCCGTGGGTATTTGTAGGGTGTGGCCGGAAGTGGCCCCGTGGAGGTGTGGCCCTGCTCCTGAAATTCAGCTAAGGTTTATCTCCAATTCACTAGCTTAGGGCCCCACCTCGGCGATTTGGCCGGCTGGAGAGTTTTAGGGATGGTTGGTGGAGGGTAGCCTGAGCGAAGCGGTTTGGGGAAAGGCTAGTTTGAGGGTCCACTGCGGCTCCCGGGCCTTGCAGACCCCCAAAAGCCTGCCTGCGGGAGCAGTGCCGCCTGCCCGTTGCGCATGTCGGTGGCGCTGTGGCGAGTGTAGAGTTGGTAGGCGTGGGAGGGCCAGCGGCCCAGCTTTGATGGTGGTCTGGGACTCCTCTGCTCGCTGCGGTGGTGGCGGCTCCTACGCGGGAGGAGTGGCCAGGGAAGGAGCCGGGATTTATCCCGGAGATGGTTAGGATTCCCCTGAAGTGCAAGAGGAACCAGGATCGGTCGGCGATGCGGCCAGTCTCTGTGGTGAACAGTGGTTCGTGGGGGGCGGTTTGCTGTGTTTTCCTGTTTTGTAGTTAGCGCATGAGGGGTTCGTAGGGGCTCAGGTGTGAGTTGGATTTGAAATATAATACGGGGACCGGCTCTTCTCTTCTCTTTCTTCGAGGCTGGTCTCCGGCAATGTCGTCCGTCGTGAAACCCCCCAAAAGACGGCAGAGGGAGCGGCATCGTTGTTGGCCAATTGTGTGAGTTCATCGCTGGAAGTGGGCGGGGTGGGGGCACTGGCATCCCGGTGCCAGATGTCCCGGTTATGGTCACTTGCTGTGTTTTCTGAAGTAGGCGGCGGGGGCACTGGCGTCCTGCGTTCCATTGTTGCTTTGCGTTCCGTGCTTGCTGCGTCTCGTTGCCTGCTGCGTTGCGTGGCTGCGTCATGCGTCGTTCCGGTGCTGCGTTCCGTTGTTGCTTGATGTGATCCGTTGTTGCTTGCTGCATTGCTGAGTCGTTACTTGCTGCGTTGTTACGTTGCTGCGGTCCGTTGCACTGTGTTGCTGCATCCCGTTGCTGCGTTACGTTGCTGAGTTACGTTGTTGCGCTGCATTGCTGTGTTCCGTCGTTGCAATGCGTGGCTGCTGCGTTCTGCCGTTGCTGCATTCCGTTCCATTCCGGCGTTGCTGCGTTACGTGGCATGGCTGAGTCGTTCCGTGACTGCGTCATTGCACTCCGTGGCTGCGTTGCTGCGGTCCGTTGCTGCGTTGTTGTGTTGCTGCGATTCGTTGCTGCGTTCTGTTCCTGTTGCTGCGTCCCGTTGCCTGCTGCGTTCGGTTGCTGCATTGTTGCGTGGCTGCGGTCAGTGGCTGCGATGCGTGGCTGCTGCGTTCTAGCATTGCGTAGCATGGCTGAGTCGTTGAGTGGCTGCGTCATTGCACTCCGTGGCTGCGTTGCTGCGTTTCGTTGTTGCTTGGTATCTGCATGGTGGAAAAGCGGAATGGGGGAGGGGGACAGAGGAGAGGGAACCTGGCAACCCAGTGCCAGGACTTAGGGGGGGACAGAGGCAAGAAGACCTGGCAGCCCGGTGCCAGGAATCTGCCTAGTAGGAAAAGCGGAATAGGGGACGGGGACATAGGAGAGGGAACCTGGCAACCCGGTGCCAGGACTTAGGGGGGGACAGAGGCAAGAAGACCTGGCAACCCGGTGCCTGGAATCTGCCTAGTGGGAAGAGTATGCGTAGTAGGAAAAGCGGGATAGGGGAGGGGGACGGGGGAGAGGGAGCCTGGCAGCTCGGTGCCAGGACTAAAAGAGGGGGACAGGGGCAAGAAGACCTGGCAACCCGGTGCCAGGAATCCGCCCGGTGGGAAGAGTATGCGAAGTAGGAAAGCGGCATTAGGGGACAGAGGAAAGGGAACCTGGCAACCCGGTGCCAGGACTTACCTGGTGCCTGACGTGACTTTGGGAAGGTTTGGAGGAGTTGGCACGGTGTGCTAGACTCTCTTTTCCCTTTCTTTTCTCTTTCCTTGTGGTGGTGGAGGGGGACGCTGTGAACCTGGCAACCTGGAACGTCGAGGCCGATGGGGCGAGGCTTGGTGGTGCGTGATTGCGTCACTGACGGCACGCCCGTGTGTTGTTGCTGGAACGTCCGTCGCTGCGTGGCGAGGTGTCATGGCGGCTGCGAGGAGTTGGAGCAGTGTCGCTTTCTTGTCGCGGCGCTTGTGAGGGATCCCCCTCTCCTGAAGCTCCGTTAAGAGGCGCGCTACGGTCCAGGCGGCGATCCTGGGCGGGTCGGTTCCGCTGGGAGATGCGGTCAGGGCGCGAGCGCCATGGCGGTGGCTTCGAGCGCGGCGTACTGGGAGGCTGGAGTCGCCGGAAGCCGGGCTGTCGGAGGTTTGTCCCCGAGCGCTGCGTCCGGATCGAGCGGAGGAGGAAGGGGGAGACTTCCGCGTCAGTTGCCCGCGTTCGGGGGCAGCGGATCGCCGTCTGCTACGGAGACTTGGTTCGCTGGAAGATGACGGTCGGTCTGGGTCCCCGTACTGGCGGATTGCCCGGAGGGAGGGATTCCGGTCGATGGATGTGGCTGGTCGGCGGGTTCGGCTGCGTTGGGCCGCCGGGGCGCTCTCGGAGGCGATCGGTGGCGTCTGGAAGCCCTGCCTCGGTGGAGTGCGGCCCCGGGCTGTGTGGGTGGGGAGGCGAACGGTTCGTCGTCATCGGGAGGCCCGGTTAGTAGCAGGTCCATGCTGGCGAGGTAAGGGGTTTATTTTCCTTTTCTGTTCGTTGTTTTGCGGTGCTGCGGGGCGTTCTTGCGGTTTGGTGCGAAAGGCGTAGCAGGCTGAGCTATGGTGGCCGTGGGTATATGTAGGGTGTGGCCTGAAGTGGCCCCGTGGAGGTGTGGCCCTGCTCCTGAAATTCAGCTAAGGTTTATCTCCAAATATAGTGTAGGAAAAAAGTTAGGTTACTTGTGGACAGTATAGGACCTGCTTCCGCGGAGCATAACTGACTTTTTAAACCATCTCGAGGAGAAAGAAGTGTGTGCATGAGTGGGATGGGACTTTCTAGGTCAAGTGAAACCCAGGAACGCTTTCACTTAGAGCAACACGATTTGCTTATCTTGAGTTGCCAAAGCCATAATCACATTGTCACTCTGCAAGGCTGCACTATTTATCGGCTTTTCTATTCATATAAACAGAAAATTACCACGAAAAGTAATCATCCTCCAAAGTCATGAAACAAGCCGGGCCATGAACCTCGTTGCCGTCCTCCTTTGGAGACGGCTTACTGTTAAGGGGATTTTAAACATCACTTTGACTGCTAGATGTGTTGTTAAAAGAATAGATTTACAGACACATCTCCAAGTTTTGAGTGGCTGCATGTGGAAGTAGGTGACATAGTGGCTCAGTTGTTACAGCATTTGCATATGTTACCACATTTGTGCACGTATCTTTTGGATGTTGTCCAAACACATGCGGGTCGTTCTGGATTGGAAACGTTATTTTGTCCATAAATGTGAGTGTGAGTGACTGTCAATCTGTGTCAGCCCTGTTATTAAGTCCTGCCCGGTGCATGTTGGGAAACAAGCCCCTGCAAACAAACAAGACAATGAATAATGCCATCACAGCCATTCTTAATTTTCCTCTGTCTGTTTCACTTGTCAGTTTGTATTGTTATGAAATGCCAAAATGTCTGCAGGATTTTTGCATTAATTTATTCGCTCACTCCCTCAGTCTTAAAATGATTATGAATTCCATTACGCTTCCTCAGCCCTTTTTTATTGGTACATATTTTATTGGCACATATTCCACTTCAGTGTTTTTGTTTTGTTTTGAGACTCCTAGTAACTAGTCTGCGGCAAACAATTACAGATGAATAACAGCATGTATATGCTGTTGCAGTGCAGTATACACAAGTGTACATCTCAACGCTATACAGAAAATAGGCAAAAGGTAATTTTGCTTTATGCACTTCATGTTGAATGTTAAAGGACAACTAGAAAATGCATTTCCTGCTGAAAATGCGTTGGAATGCTGAAAGCTGAAATGAATCTCAAAAACATTGCTGAAAATAGATATCCAATTTTAAAAAAATTGCAAAAAGCTGAATCATTCAAAAAGTTGAAAGATTACAAATATGAAGTTATGTCACCCCTCTCCTGAAAGAGCTGAACATTTTGATATTCGAACGGTTTCTGTAGCTTAAAAGAATTCCAGCAGTAGTGATATTTGTTGTAGTAGTTGTAGAAGTATTATTCGCAGTATAAGTATGAGTAGCATTTGAATAAGTACTAGTTGTAGCAGTAGTGATATTTGTAGTAGCAGTAGTAGTAGAAGTTGTCGTCGAAGTATTTGTAATTAGAAGAAGAAGTAGAAGTAGTAGTATCAGCAGTTGTACTAATAGCTGTAGTAGTATTAGTACTGGTTATTAGTACTGGTAGTAGCAGGAATACCAGTATTAGCAGTTGTGGTATCAGTAATAATAGTAGTGGTAGTGGTAGTAATAGCAGTAGTGGTATTAATAATATTTATGATAGCAGTAATAGCAGTAGCAGTAGTAGTAATAGTAGCAACAGCAAAAGTTGTAGTAGTAGTGGTAATACTAGAAATATTAGCAGTAGTAGTAGTTGTCGCAGTATTAGTAAGAGCATTCATTATTTCAACAAAAAAGCCTAATTTTGAGCAAAACGTTTAAATACAGTTAATCCATGGGGCTTTTATTTTCAAAGGGTGGTGCTGGGTGGGGGGGGGGGAGAGGAGACATACTCATCATGTTTGACACACAAACAGAGGTTATTAAATGCCTGGCTTCATCACAAGCATTTCAATTAGAATTCACTCTTCTGGGCTTTTATTTTGAAATGGGGTGTGTGTGGGGGGGGGGGAGTCTAAAAGTCTCTAAGACCTGAATGACTGTATGAGAGAGAGACATAGACAGGGAGAGAGAGAAGAAAGAATTTGTGAGAGAGAGAGAGAGAGGAAAGAATTTGTGAGAGAGAGAGAGAGAGAGAAGAAAGAATTTGTGAGAGAGAGAGAGAGAGAGAGAGGCAGAGCGAGAGAGAGCAAGAGGCTCTGATAGCTCTGGCAAACTTTCTCATTTGGAGATTGTCCGATGTTTTATCTTTTACAGCTTACATGACTGTTGTCCTGCTCTGCCATGTCTTTCCTCGTCTCTCCCTCTTGTGTCGCGGTGTGTGTAAATGTCACTCGAATCAGGAAACTTATCAGAATACTCATGTCTGATTGGCCGAGATGCAACACGTAACAGCTGCAACAAATCATGTGTGCGGCTTTTATTTTAAAATGGGGTGTGTGTGTGTGTGGAGGGGGGGGGGGGGGTTGGAGGAGGGGGGAAAGACATCTAAAGATCCCTAAGACCTGAAAGACTGTATGAGAGAGACAGACACACAGAGAGAGAGAGAGAAGAAAGAATGAGAGAGAGAGAAGAATGAGAGAGAGAGAGAAGAAAGAATGAGTGAGAGAGAGAGAGAGCGAGAAGAAAGAATGAGTGAGTGAGTGAGTGAGAGAGAGAAGAAAGAATGAGAGGGAGAAAGAGAGAGAAGAAAGAGAGAGAGAGAGAAGAAAGAGGGAGAGAGAGAGAGAAGAAAGAGAGAGAGAGAGAGAAGAACGAATGAGTGAGAGAGAGCGAGAAGAAAGAATGAGTGAGTGAGTGAGTGAGAGAGTGAGGGCGAGAGAGAGAGAGAAGAAAGAATGAGAGGGAGAGAGAGAGAAGAAAGAGAGAGAGAGCGAGAAGAAAGAATGAGTGAGAGAGAGCGAGAAGAAAGAATGAGTGAGTGAGTGAGTGAGAGAGTGAGGGCGAGAGAGAGAGAAGAAAGAATGAGAGGGAGAGAGAGAGAAGAAAGAGAGAGAGAGCGAGAAGAAAGAATGAGTGAGAGAGAGCGAGAAGAAAGAATGAGTGAGTGAGAGAGTAAGGGCGAGAGAGCGAGAGAATAATGAGTGAATGAGTGAGAGAGAGGGGAAAGAATGAGTGAGAGAGAGAGAGAAGAAAGAATGAGTGAGAGAGAAAAAAGAAAGAATGAGTGAGTGAGTGAGTGAGTGAGAGAGAGAGACACCTCTAAAGATCCCTAAGACCTGAATGACTGTATGAGAGACAGAGAGAGAGAGGGAGAGGAGTGTATGTGCGCGTGTGTCTGTGAGTCTGTGTGTTTATAAACATCACTAATTGGCTCAATCGCGAACACCTGTGTGCCTGAAGCCATTTGAAAATATTCTCCATAGAGATCCTATTGAAAAAATAAAAAGCTTAATAATTCAAAAAGTTTAAAGGTTAGAAATATAAAAAGTCATAGCACACCTCTGGTGAAAGAGCTGAACATTTTAATAGTTGAACGGTTTCTGTAGCTTAAAAAATGAAGGAGAAGAGGGGCACGGAAGAAATAGAAGAAGTTGAATAAAGAAACAGGATAACAATAGTTGGAATGCTTAACAGCATTCCAACAATAAAGAAACAGGATAACAATAGTTGGAATGCTTAACAGCATTCCAACAATTACAGGTTTTTTTAACACAGGTCTTATTCTTATAACCTTGGATTGACGTTTGTTGAAATTACGAAGTAGCTCGGGGAACAGAGGCTGGATGTCACGTCACCATGATTTTCTTTTAAAGCTATTACGAGGAATTTTCATTTCGTGTTAATTTTGGGGGTCACTGTGGACAAAAACTGTAGTGTTTCGCTATAGCGTTGCCTATAAGGCCTGGGCGGAGCACCGGGGCGAATCTCTGCTCTTGGCCAGAGGAGGAGCCGCTGATTCTGGGCGTGGATATCTCCACCGGTGGCTCCAACTGCAGGTCGAAGGCGGCAGATATGGGTCTGTCTGCCGCTGGTCGCTGCCGGAGGCCCCACTGGAGTCTGAGCTGAAGGAGTTTCTGGTCAACCTGCATTATTTCGTCTGATTTAAGGCGGAATCCGACCCGGTGGCAATGCCAATCTTCTTGCTGATGGTCTCGTTTACTTATGTAGCTCATACAGACCTGGCCATTGGGGGGGAAAAGGGAAAAGGAGCCGCTAAGGAGGGCTTATAAGTTTGTTCCTCCTGAACAAAAAGTTCAAACTTCCTCATTGTAACTGTAAACTAGCTGACTGCCTCAGACAATCACAGCCTCGTTTCCAGCGGTGAATCTTGGGCGGGGTTCAACACAAACTTGTTTAACTAAATTTAGCGTAACGTATGTTTAAAACAAATGAGTTTCTTTCTGAGCTTATTGGGAATTAAAGTCTCTATTACAATAAATCAAACAGCTCTTCCCCCATTTCAAGCTGCCACATCAGTTTGAGTTTTCTGGAGTCCCAACAAGATATTGCACAGCACTTAACAAGTGCTCCTCCAATGCTCTGCTGTAGACTTGAATGGACAGCCTGTAACCTTACGTTTCATTGGATTCTGTCAGGCATTAAGCTAAATGACTTCTACCCTCTCCCCCCCCAAACACTGTAATAGTGTTTAAGGACCTTTGTTCGCCAAAGGTCAGTATCTGTCAAAGACATTGGCAGTTAAATTAGAAATACGCCAGTCTTACTCTCGCTGGACCGCTTGTGGTGGTGGGCGGTCCCATCAGGTCTATTAGCCAAAGTGCAAGGACAGAGCTTGATCCTCAAAAGCGCGTTTGAGTTTGTAATCGCATTTTCTCTTCATACATCGGGGACAAAGACTCTGACCTTGTCTCAAATCGGTGGAAACTCAACAGTTACAAAGAACTTATAGGTAGAAAGTTTTTTGTGTTGTCTCCATCAGGTAGAACGGGAAGGAAATGTAATTTTTCATTGCTTTGTGTCTGATATTGCAGGGAGAATGTCGTGGTCCTTAGGGCAGTGCACTCCACAGGTCCTAAAAAAAGAAATAAATGAGAAATGGAGGGCCAAATTTTCTATTTAGGCAAGTACTGATGATGTGTCACCGGCTCCAGGAGAAGGCCGAAGTAGAGGGTAGAGGAGAAGGTGAGACTCAAGGGTTGGTTTGGAGGCAGGGGGGTTTGTAGAGTGGCTAAATGCAATTTCCCAACCAGTGATTTTAACATTGAGAGAATAAAATGGATTTCTAGCACCATTTCTGCACTGCCAATGGAGGTGAGTACTTCCAAAGTGGATAAAAGGATTCAAAAGGTTACAATTCTTTTTTGCCTAAATCAAATCCCAATTGTTCCAAAATTTGGTGTACGAAGTATTCCACCTATTGAGAATCGCTCACCTATAACATTGTCGAACTCTTGGTGGACAGTTTGGGATTGGATTTAGAAAAATAGATGCAGTTGAACCGGAGATATATTACTCTATTTTAATCTTATTCAAGGTTTGCTTATTGACCAGGCGGCAACCTCCGGTTCTGAAGAGTGAAGCCACTGCAGAAGTGTCTTAAACTTGCATTCTCTTTAATGGCCATCAGGGGGCGACTCCTCTAGTTGCAAAAATAAGTCAGATTGTATAGAAGTCTATGAGAAAATGACTCTAGTTCTCACTTGATTTATTACCTCAGTAAACATTGTAAACATGAGTTTATGGTCTCAATCTCTAGTTTCAAGTATTCTTCAACAGAGCATGATGTTCATTTGGTAAATGATGGTGCATTTAGAGTCAAATAGACCATAAAGCAGGGTATGCTTTAGGGCGGGGCTACCTTGTGATTGACAGGTAGCATAAAATAGCATACATCTTGACCAGAGACGTATACGGCGTCTCTACGTCACTCCTCCGCTGTACAAATATGGTCACTTCCTTTCAGCAGTGTAGCCTTGGCCCTCCAAGGCAACGCCATTAAAAACAACTTGTGAATAGATTAAACTGAGCTATTTGGCACTTCTCAAAGAACAAAATTTGTATCGTTCAGGATCGAGTGGAAAGACATATTTATATCAGTCCTAGACGATATCAGTCCAGAGGCAAAACGGAACGACACACACACACGTTACCGCTGTGGTGTGCGTCGCAAAAAGTGTCAGAAGTGCCACAAGAGCCTGCACTGCTCGGCAGTGTCGGCGCCAAGTTGGAGCATTGAAGTCGATCATCTCCGTCAAAATAACGCGGTAATTAACAGGGTGAACCGATTGAAACAGTCCAACACCTCCGTCGTCGCCGTCAGTCGCTCGGGTTCACCACCATACTGTTTTTTCCTAGAGACAGCAGCGTCTGCCTTGCCAAACACAAGGCATTGCAGAGAGCTCGCCATTTCTCCAGGCCATCCATCATCGTGACACGGCATGCGCTGAGGTATGCTTAGGTGAGCCTGATTAAAGTCAAGGATACCTCCCAACCCACTCCGAAAACGAAAACGAGAGGGAAAGGGAGGACTGGGGCCCCCAAGCTCCATCCATCTCCCCGCTGCTTTATTCATGTTCTATCTGGTTCACTGGCTTCTGCTTCGTGTTCCTACTCCATTACCTGAATTCTACAGCAGGTGCTGGTGATGTGTTATTATATGTTCTGCAGCGCCTTCCTTTACCTGCTTTGTGTGTGTGTGTGTGTGAATGATTGGGCATGAATAGGTTAACACCCAGCCATCTCACAGAATCTACCTTTCAAATAATAAGTAATAATCAGTAAGGGGATATCATAGAATTGTTATATAACAATGTTAAATATTAAACTTCTCTGTGGATCTGAGGCTTGCATTATCTTTTTTTGTCACCCTATGCTTTATTCTAGGTATTTGATTCAATCTTTCTCTAGCTCATTTTGTTGCTGAGTATTTTAAGTAAAAAAAATATATACTGTTACAACTTTAAGTCCTGTTCTTTAATTTTTACTCAAAATTACAAAATGATAAGCATCGCAATATATGTTGCGTGCCAAAGGTAAAAGTACTCATCCAGATTGGCCCATTCCACAATATAATCTATTATGAGATTTTAACTATTGTTACATCAATTTTGACATCCTTTTAATGTTGATGGTCAGTTTAATTGTGATTACTTTATATACTGCTGGGTAGCTGATCAAAAAACTTTTAACTTTTAAAACAAAAGCATTGTCCTGTAAAAAATATCACAATGGAGATTCTTGGCTTCTTTCAGGGGAGGCATCCTCACATTAACAAATGTGTAATGTGATTTTTATTTATTTTTTCAGGTTGAGGGGTGTTTTAAGTACATCAGGATTATTTTGGCAGAGGACATAAAGTGTCTAATGGCAGCCAGGCCCGGTTTGACTCACACATTATTGTGAAGGGTTGTAGCTACAGCAGATCCTGTTAGTTTCAATTTTCTTACTGCTGCTGAGCACAGCAGACTGAACAGAATGATAAGGGACCGGAATCAAGCCTAATCCTTCCATCGCCCCACTGCACCCCAACCCCTCCATGTCGCTGTTTCTCAAACTAACTAACCTGGACCAGCTGATCTGCCATCACCCCTAGTTGAGGGAAGAACCTTCAGACTTCAGAAGGGGCCCTTTGTGGTACAGCACAGTAAACACAATGTAGATACAGCTAAAACGCAGAACAGCGGGGACGACAATAATTCCGTAATCCTGATCCAGCCAATAAATGTTCCTCGGGGTGTGATGCGATTTAAATTTTATACATCGACAGATTGTCATGTTTTACTAAGATGCAAGCAGGGGTTGAAAAAAAAGCTAACCTTCATTTTTTCCCCTTTCTGCTTCTGCTTTACCTTTTGCCCAGGCAGCACAGAGGGTTTGGAAAAAAGGCAGCCTCGGTAAAGCCTTCCCTTGGTGTATTTTACATTATGTGGCGATGCAGAGATGGCAGTCTAAGCAGTATAATCTGGACCCCCTTCCATCTGCCTGGATTGTGACCTGTGCTTGTGCTTTGAAGAAATATGGCACACAGAAATGTTACTGCAATTTCAATACCGGAGAGTATGATTTATTTATACGTTTTTTTTTTTTTGTCATATGCAGACTGGCACACCTTATTTCCCCTATTTTGTGGTGCATAAATGCATGCAACAGAATGGCTGCGTAGCAGTATGCTCCGGAACTCTGTGCCACTTCACTGTTAAGCGGGGAAACATTTCTATGTGAGTGATTCACCTTGAATCAAAACAAGTGGAGCTCATTTCTGAACAACATATTTTTTTGCGTGTATGAATATATCGTATATGTTTTCTTTTTACAACATTTGGATCCACCAATTTGCCTGGATGGACACATTGAATGAAATACTACTCGCTATTGTAACACTCCAAGGTAGGTATAGTTTGCTGGATGAATATGCTTAACTCTGGGCTAGTATCAGATGGGTTATATGCAGTGGTGGCTGGTGGAACATGTTCTAGGTAGGGCTGTGCCACATCCAATCAATTTCAGCAAACATCCCAGTATGATTTAATGCAAAACAATTAAGGTATCAAACACATATTACTACTTTGTTAAATATTTAACTTTTGTTCCAACATGAAAAAAGCAGTAAATAACACTTTGACAAACACGTCAGGACAAGTTATTTGTGTCACCCACACAGGGAATTCAGTATAATATAATAATATATAAATCATATCATAATATGCTGTATAATACAATGATATATATACATCATACAATGATATATATATATCATATAATAACATGCTGTTGTGGTGAACACTAGATGGAGGCATCTCACCTCAGAATGGACACTGGTTGGGTGGTAATGGGCGGAGCCTGAGAGGGTACATAGGAACGCACCTGTACCTGTATGCCGGTTAATTTGTTTGGAAGTAAATCTCAGAGACTCCATACTCCTGTCTGTTCGTCTCATTTACATGCTTCCACACTGTATAATATAATAATATATATATATATATCATATGATAATATAATAATATACATATCATATAATAATATTCACTATAATATAAAACACACACACACACACACACACACACATATATATAATTATTTATTTATAACTATATATCATTTCTCAGCAGGTGCTTCATGTCCCTCACTCGCTAACTGTCTGTGCTGGATCTGTCCCCGTTGTTTTAAAAACATGACGTCATCCAGCTAACCAAACCTGTCTGGTGTTCAGCTAGTGGAGAAGCTTCGCATGTACTGCTTCCCTTTCCCGCTAGTCTGCTGTCTGATTGTGCAGTTTCTCCGCCAAAGTTCTCCTCTCAAACGGCTCTTGGAGGAGCAGTGCTCGCCTGTGGAGACTAGTCAGGATGGAAACGCGCAGCTTGGGGAAGAATCGATTCTGCCCCAAGCTGAATCTATTTGAGGACGCTGATTGGCTAAATTGTAGGTCACTCATTTATATCTTTAATCAGCATTAAATCATCATTGGCTAAACTGCTTCATAGACCCGCCTCTTTGCATGCAGATTGCAGATTGCATGCTGGGTGTGTGATTGTGTGTGTGTGTGTGTGTGTAGGGGTGCTGCCGGCTCACAGATGGAAACCATGAGTGTGAATACAGATCGCGAGGAGTAGTATAAATATCAGTCAGCGATTATTGACTTTAAGTGTTTGAGTAAATTTAACGTGTTCTGTGAAGCATAGAATATAGTCTGGATCGGCGATCTCAGAGCGAGGGCCGGTTAATGATGGAGGTGGGCCAGCCCAAAACCCCGTCGGCCTACCGGGGCTCGTGGTTCTCGATTTTCATAGCGCTATTTTTTGAAGTATTTTACAACTTTCACTCATTTCTTTCGGTGCTTCAGGTAGTCCACATCTTCATGGTGGTTCTGGTGGTACAACTTCATTTTTGGATGGATTCCCCCGGTATCCCCTATGGACAGCCCACTCCTGGATGTCTTTGGACTGTGGGAGGAAGCCGGAGAACCCGGAGGGAACCCACGCTGCAACGGGCAGAACGCTCAAACTCCACACAGAAGGACCACCCGGGATCGGGGATCGAACCCGGGTCTTGCTGTGAGGTGACAGTGCTAGCCACTACACCACCGTGCAGCACTTTGGATACATCGAGTCACTAAATTATCATTACACTTTTCACAATGTCCTTTGCTAATTCTGTGTATTTTAATGTGTGGATGCAATCCTGCTTTGCTGCCAACTGTCATATTTAACTAACAGGACTATTACTATTACTATTATCTCCGCAGGGAGGATCATAGGATCGATCATGTGTGTGTGTGTGGGTTTGTTTGTGAGTGTGCATCTATGTGTCTGCTCACGGCTAATCTCGCATTCTGCTGCACCAAACTGCATAGTATTTTTGGGTGCCCGGTGATGTCTGCATGCTCATGGTCCTCTCGTGATTGCGGTCACTCACACTTTGTCAAAACACTTTTCATTGCCTGTTTTATGCATGCCACTGCCTGCTGACTCCTCACTCACGATTCTTAACAGGGCCACACAGCTGAGTGCAAATTCCGATCCCCTTGCGCTACTCTGCAGCCAGAGACACAGTGTGGGGTAAAACAGTTTGCACATTTATATTGTTTTGGACACAAATCACAAATTTGCCTCAGAGGGCTTACTGATGGTAACTTATCACTATAAACACAAGCCTGTTCTAAGTCTTTAGTCCTGCCTGAAAACACTAGAAATAGAATATGTGATTTGTCTGACTAATAATTCTAAAGACTAATTTGGTCTTTTGAGAAATTCAAGGCAAATAAGAAACAGAGAATCTGACTTGACGCTGCCTCTGTAGTCCCTAAAGGGACAAAACGGCGCTGTGCAATTAGTACAAAGTTGATTGAGACAAAGGAAATAAATAATTAAAAAGCTTTGACAAAATGTGCAGCCTAATGTTTGGCCCGGACCTCTCCCCTCACCAGCTGCAGCAGGCAAAGGAGCTTGTGGAAGGTAATCAGGATGTCTTTTCATGCCTCTGTGGCGAGATTAGGACGAACTGTCTTAGAGCGCACAACAACGCCACCCTAGGAGTTGCACCTAAAGATTCACTTTTCCCTGATCTGTATCAGGGTCCCAAAGACACTCAGGTTCATTATACAAATGAGCAGGAGACGTGGTTCCAATACAAAATAATCTTTATTATACTAAACAATGTACCGTTTACAGTTCATACACGAAATCCAAGAGAGCCGTTATACATTTAAAACGAGGAGGACTGCGGCTTACCAGTGGCGAGGTGGACCAGTGCAGGTGAGGATCCCGAAAGAGGAGGCACCCCGATCACCCGTGTACACAACACTCACACACACAACCACACGTGAGGGTCTCAACCCGGGGCACACCAAACGACACCGCACACAAAGGGAGACACCACCACCTGGAAGCACCAACCCCACCACCTTGGCTTAGCAGCTCCTACAGGGACAAAGAACACAATTATAAAAAGGCTCTGGTTCTCAAGAAAGGAAATAAAACAAAAATAAGCAAAAAGGAAAACAACAATAGCTTGGGTTGGCTGATCAGCCACGGGGGTGATCAGTAACCCAATCTATACACACTAAAAGCCAGAGTGGGCCTTCACATCCGTTGGTCAGAATACACGAAGTGAATGGCTCAGGCTAAAAAGAGGTGGTTTTCATTAAAACAAGGGTGCTGCTAACAACAGCACAAGACAGGGGCGCAGTGCTGACAACAGCAGCGTCAGACTCTGTAGGCGACACAGCGCCGGTCAAAGTACACAAATCCCGTAGGCCAACGCAGTTAGTTGAACAAAGGCCATAGACAAAACACCGGTACACAAAACAGCAGCGTCCTTAATTTACGCCGAGTTGGCTGTAGCCGCAGCTCTGGCGGCGTTCCGCTTGAACCAAACAAAAGTCCCCTGTAATACGGGATAGCTTAGAATTAATAAAAGGATAATTAACACAAAGTATATAAACTAACAGAATAAAATCACCTTACCGATCAGGCAATGTGCGTCGGCTCCAGAAAGGGGGAGGAGGGCATGTAGCGTAGCTACCGGCAGCTATACAAGCAAAACACGGTCACTAACAGAACACTACAATATATTTAAATCAGGACCCAATCGAGACTCACCGACAGCTCCGCAGGTGAATCACCTGTGCAGGACGAGGGGAGCCCCAGAGATAGTCTAAAAAAAGAATGAAAGCCAATATAACGCCAGACCAGTATGACCGGGAGAAACAATGCTGCTGCATTCCTGCATACCTGCACAGCGGCGGATGTCCGGCAAACCAGAAGCGGGACACGCGTTTGACGTCAGGAGGGAGCAGAGGGGATCCCCGGCGCATTTATGCGATGCCCGCCCACTGCGATTGGCCTGGTAATTAAAAGGACACCGAGGCCCTGCGAATGGTAACGCTCCCTTCTGCTACATTCTACCCCTCCTTCTTGCATCGTCGCCCCGACGATGGAACAGACAAGACTAAACATAGTTTGAACTAACTCCAGGGCCTGAACACAGCAAACATTGCATTAGACACCGGACCAGGGGGGGTTGCAGGCCTGTCTGTGATTCTCTCCACTGATCTGGGAAGATGGTGCACATTAGAATGCTGACCAGCAGTGGACCGTATGGTCCGACGTACGGCCACTTCACCACCATCATGTTGACTGGATGGTGGGCCAGCCCAGGAGGCAGATGGTTGATTCATCCTCACAATAGCGGGAGCCACTACGGGATCTGGCACAGCGGACACCGGGTCGAATGGTGGGGGTAGCAGCCCCAAGGTGGTTTGTGTCGCTGCAGTCGGTCTAGCAGATGTCAAGATAGGGGTTGCTTGAAGACATTCCTGCTGCTGCAGCATCAACAAATCACCATCGGATGAGGACTCGTCCTCAGAGAGTGGCACGTCCATGGAACATGGGCTACTGGTGGAGCCACGACCTGGGGAGTCAGCTCCAACCACGACTTTTAGCCGGTTCCGATGGACTTGCTTGATCTTACTGTGGTCATCCACAGGTGCAATGGTGTAAACTGGGCCACCATCCTTAGGTGCCTTCAGGACTCTATGCACCACAGGACACCACAGATCCTGGATTTTATGACGTCCCCTCACACTAAAATCCCTCAACAATACCAATTGACCTTTCTTCAAAGGCGCAATTCGAACATGCTGGTCATAGTTTCTTTTGCGACGCTCGGCCGCCAACCTCAACCTCTCCCTAGCTCCCTCAAAGGCTACCTGCAGCCGAGTCCGGTGCTCCTGGATCCACTCGTGGACATTTCCCTCCACCGGATCCTGAACTCTGCCCAGCAGGAAATCGACCGGCAGCCTGGGTTCCTGACCAAACATGAGGAAGAAGGGAGATTCACCAGTGGCCTGATGGGGAGTGGTGTTATAACAGTATAGAACCTGTGGTAGGCAAGAATTCCAATCTCTCTTTCGAGAGACGGGTAGAGTGCGCAGCAAGTTGTGGAGAGTTCTATTGAAACGCTCACATTGCCCATTACCGGCCGGATGGTAGGCGGTGGTGCGAGACTTTTCAATGCCGTAAAGACCACACAGCTGCTGGATCAGGGAACTTTCAAAGTTGCGGCCCTGGTCTGAGTGTATACGGGCAGGAACACCAAACTTGAAAAACCACTCTGCGACCAAAACCTGTGCCACTGTAGAGGCACGTTGATCACGGGTGGGAATAGCCAGTGTATATTTACTGAAAACGTCTGTCATCACCAGAACATTTTCCAATCCATTATGGGCAGGTTCCAACAGAGTATAGTCAATGGCTACAATCTCATTAGGACGGGAAGCCAATAAATGCCCCAAGTAGCTACGAGTAGCTGGCTGGGTGTCTTTGGCCACTTGGCATCTTTCACAGGTCTGACACCAGTCTGCCACCTCAGAAGACATACCTGGCCAGTAGCAGCGAGCTCGGAAGAGCTCCAACGTTCTCTCCACACCTTGATGACCGTGCTCCTGATGAACCCCTGTTAGAACCTCGACTTTAAGACAGCCGGCAGCAGCAGTTGGAACGTTGCCGCTGCACCATCAGGGCGGAAGATCCGATGACAAAGGACCCCATTCTGATCAACCAGGCGGTCCCATTGTCGGAGCAGCACCAAGGCCGGCTGAGATAAATGTTTCCGCTCCTCATGGTTAGGATGCTGCTTCTGTCTCCAGAACAACGAGACTGCCTGGATAACTGGGTCAGCCTGCTGGAGAGAACAGATGTCAGACAGTGTGCGATTAGGCAAGACCGTGACCGCAGCCTGGGTTGCCTCAATCTTCCCCAACTGCAATGCTCGCTGTAACGGTTCCGGAAGCAAGGTGCCAGGGACCATGGCTTCCATGTCCTGCTCACCTGGTGGATGCTGCCGGGAAAGGGCATCAGCGTTCCGATTGCTTTTCCCTGACCTGTACTTTAACTCAAAGTCAAAGGATGCAAGTTGGGCCGCCCACCGCTGTTCGGTCGCCCCCAGTTTAGCAGACGACAAGTGGCTCAATGGATTGTTGTCGGTGTAAACAAGGCACTTTTGGCCCAGCAAATACTCCCTGAATTTCTCGGGCATGGCCCACTTAAGGGCCAAGAACTCGAGTTTCATCGAGCTATAGTTCGACATATTGCACTCAGTGGGTCTCAGACCTCGACTGGCGTATGCTATCGGTCTAACTTTACCTCCGTGCTGCTGTGAGAGCACCGCGCCTAGCCCGCCCAAACTTGCGTCCACCTCCAGAATGAAGGGCAAGGAGAAATCAGCATAGGCCAGGACAGGTGCAGTGGTGAGTTTGGCTTTTAACGCACCAAAGCTACACTGGCACTGTGAAGTCAAACTAAAGAAATAATTAATGAACTCATGTTGCAAACCGGAAAGGAACCTTTCGGCAGTCCGAGTTGCCGCACGGACTATAAATGAGGTGGCACACAACATCAATAAGGAAGGAAGGAAGTGAAGCGAAGCCGCAAACTGAAGCCGCAAACTGAAGCAATGCTTAGCGCAAAAACATCCAACCCCGTGCAAACAGATCTACAAACGCCAGAGAGGCAGCCGGTAAGACACCAAGCCCATCAGGAGACCCAGCGGACAATTGAAAGTTTTTCAGCTACCTGCTTGCTTGCAAACTACTTGCTTGCTTGCAAAGTACCGACTTACCTGAAACCTTGAAATCACAAAATAAAAGAAGATAAGAGGAAAAGAAAAGTGTGGTTATTGAGTGAAGTCCAGCAACTCTGGGTAGATGTCCAACTCCTTCAAGTGGAGATTGAACAAAGAAGGGGAGAACTTGACAGTGAAAAACCGCCAGTACCATAAAGCTGGCCAGGAAAAAGTACAGGAGCTTAAAGCTGGAACAGCAGGAGCAAAAAACCTGGAAGCCTGGAAAGGAAAAAGAGTGGAGGATAAAGCACTGTTGGGAACGTAGAGGGGCGTGTTTGGGTTATCAGCATTCAAGAAACTGAATTCTTGACATCAATAGAATTATTAATGTGAGTAACAATTATTAATGATTATTAATAATAACGGGGCACCACCCTGTAAACAGGGACTAATAACCAAACGATAAACTAAGTCTCATAATTAGTGGCCACTCGTAATGTCAATAGTCGGGTGCGACTACACATTCGAAGTGACAGTGAAGGGTTAAGTTCGTACACAAGGCTACTACATACAGATCTTATTACACAAATATGCACAAGTAATCACAAACGACTGCTCTTTAAAATATAACAGAATTTATTAAATCGAAATAATAAGTGATCAGATCAAATAATATCACAACCAACAACGCTGTCATACAATTTTATGTGCCTAATATCTAAACAAATGAATAAAATGGGTGATGATGTATGTAATACAAGTATGTGTGTGTGTGTGTGTGTGTATGTGGAAAGGAAGGTGAGTCCTAACAGCTATCGCTAAAGACTACAAAGATGGCGGCGTCGAGTGACGCAGACAAACAGGCCTTAAAGCGTTATAGCTAAAACCTTCCACCAGATGGCGGAGTCGAGTGACTTAGACCAAATGGCGAATGGAGAGGGGGGGGGGGTCAGCTATATGTGGTTGCGTGTGTCGGCGCACACGTGTGTTGGAACAATAGGTGAGAGTTTCACCCACAATCCGGAGCTCTATGTGTGTGCAAGTTACGGAAAACAAGAGGAATAAAAGGGGCAGAGAGAGGAATCAGAGTTTCTGTGTGCGATGTCGCGTCGTAGTGAAAATGAGGATCGCCGAGCGTATCTCACACAAGTTGCCGTTGTCGCTTCGCGAACTGACGACACTTATGCCCGATAGTCGCGTTTCCACACTTCACTCACAGAATCGACTCGAGGAAAGAGAGCAAGAACAAAGATGAAATCAAATAATCCCAAAAGCAACAGTCAAACAGGAAACGCACAGTACGACGGACCTCGGAGCTCCGTCGACGATTGCGTAATCTCTCAGCAAAACGAAAACAATGACTTTAACACGACAAAAACACGGGAATAATAACATATAAATGAATGGCCTGAATTAAACGTAAGTTCATTTAAGCTAAACTACGCCCAGACACCGTGACTCTTACTATGAGATGCTTCGTGGCAAGGTTGTAGAGTGTTTGTCGATGAATGGTTTTCCCTCCTCCAGGAGGAAAAGAAAAGCGTGAGGCTGCTGTGGTTTCAGCATCGCTGGTGAGCGGTTGCTGGTTCGGCCCGGCTCGCTGCAGAGAGGAGGGCCTGTGGTTTCCCACGTCGGCTGAGACACGTGTCGGTTCGTATCTCTCGGTAATGGTCGGTGAAGGAAGATTGTTTGGTCTTCCTAGTACCGTGGCGTGTACACGAAGGGGGGGGGGCGGCGCGTTGAAGAACGGATGCTTTCCGCGGGCCAAGGCCTTAACTCAGAATAGACGTGGTTCTTTTTCGTCCAGCGAAAGAGCACGTGCGTGCTGAGATGAGTGGGGGTTGAGGTCGATCGGGTCCTCTGGTGATTCTTCTTGAGACTAGACGGGAGTCCAGAGCGAAGAGCGATTTTGGCTGCGTTGCCGCTTATAAGCGGGTCTCTGCGCACAGCGGGAGACGGCTTGTCGGCCAATGAAAGGTCCACCTCCGCGGTGGACCGAAGGTGGAGGTGTGGTCATCTCCAGGGGGCAAGGATCAGACCCCAGGTCATTTGTGAGGAGGGGAGGCCCATGTGAGGGACTCAACCAGCCAGGAGGTGGCGCCAGAACCCCAACATCCCCCCTTTGGTCTGAAGAGCGGGATGCTGGTCACGGTCTTTAGAGCAAACCAAGGGCTGGCACTTACATCCATGTGCAGGGGAAAAATTGTCCATATATTCCTGAGAACCTGAAGAGGTTAGACAGTCCAAGTATTCCTGGGATCAAAAGCAGTGGTTAACAGGCAGTGTTCAATGTTCAAAGTTCAGAGTTCAGAGTTCACTGGTGTCTGGTTGCTAACGAAGGTGGCATCTGGGCAGATGGCTTTAACTACTTTTTCCCTACATCTACTATCATACACAATTCAAATCATAGGTGAGCAAAACATTATTCCCAAATAATTCAATCGCTAATATGATGTTGTGATACTTCAAGCATTGCGGTATAGTGTCAAAGAATGTAACAACCCAAATAAAACAACAAAAAAAAACACAAAGGATAAAAAGAAGAGAGGTAGAAAGAAGGGAAGCAGAGGAGGGATACAGTGGTTACTGATTCTACTCCTAGACAGGACTGGAGACCGTCAGCGGAGCGGTCGCCGGGTGGCTAACACGTGGAGCTCCGTATAGGAGGGAATCCAGTCTGTTCTGTAGCTTCTGGATGTATTTATACATAATATGTGCGACGATTGCTGTGATTATCCAGCCACTAAGAAGGAGTCCCAAGGCTAGCATGCTGAGGTTGTTTGCCTGATAGGGGTTGTACCTAATCAAATGGTTGAACAATGTGGTAGTGAGTCCAGTGGGTTTGAGGCTGAACTGTACCAATTTCGTCCCTTCGGTTAGAAGCTGCTGTTGAATGTTATCATCAATGGTGAGGTTGTGACCCTTGAAGGCGTCCATAATCTCAATCTCTACATTGTGTGTGTCTGGGTTGAGGTAATGGAGGACGATGTCATTGATGTGCAGTGTGGCTCCTTGTGGAACTGTCAAAAAGAATGTCTGATTTGGTAAAGTTAGCTTAGTGGCGGTGTCGTGGCGATCGTAGGATACGAGGACTTCGGTGGCGGGGGTGCTAACCAGCCATTTGTTGCCTGCTCGTTCTACTCTTGTCTCCGTACCATCATCCTTGACGGACAGACTACCTCGGCACCTCTGTTCAGGGGACTCGGCTCTCAAGCCGCAGAGGTAGCCTGTTACGTCTCTAACGAAAGGGTTGCTCGGGCAGACCCAGTGGATGTCTTTAGTTTTTGTACACATGCCTAGGTTGGGGATGAGGTAGAGGGAGAGATCGTCATCATGGTAAGCAAGGATTGGCGGTGTTGTGAGGTGTACATGTGTATCACCTTTCCAGAATCCGACATTCAAAACAGACTTCATTCGATATACATTTTGTCTCTCTATGATTGGTAGATTCAGAATGAATCCTATTTCTAGGTTCTTTGGATCTACCGAAATCGGGATGGCGCTGCCAAGACTATAAGCTAGATGTACCTGTGATGGTTGCACAACAGTAGTGGTCGCAGATCTAAGGATTTTGTCAACAAGGTCCAAAGGGACCAGATAGGGTGGGATTTTCCCACTGGTCAAGCTATTGACCGATGAGCTGATTTCTCTGATGAGATCCTGCATTAAATCTCGTACTACTCGTACATAGGTTATGTCTTCTTGGACTATTTCGGAGAGAGTAGCTAAGGCATGCAAGGTGTTATTGAGGAGAGCAGAATGTAAGTTTACAGTGACGATGGTTCCCTGAAGGGTTTTACCCAGGCCCTGTAACTGTGCTTGTTGGAGTTGGATTCGCTGTTGGATCTCTGGCATTTCTTTGTCAAGTTCGCCCATGTGTCTTTGGAGCGCGCTCAGGCTAATGGAGTTGGCGGCCGAGAGGCCGATGGAGAAAAGGGACCCAATGGCCGATGCTGCGACGAGCAGACCGCCGAGGAATCTCTTAGGTCGGTGCTTACCGCTAAGATCCTCCTCAGTGACCAAGAACTTGTGTAATTGGTCGAGGATGTGAGCGGTCGTCTGCTTGGCCCGGTCGACTGTGTCGTGGGCTTGGACTCCGCTCAACCTTCCTTCGGTCAGCCGTGGGGGCAATCGGATATGCTTACGGTACACGTCCCAGGGGTCTAGTCGTACATAGACTCTCTGGGTGTAGAGGCCGCAACGGGTAATTAGGAGTCCGGGTGTCCCTTGTAGGACAATCCCAGTCGGTGGGCCTGGTTCCACCATTTCTAGCGCTTGGGTGAGTTGTAGACCGAAGAGTATGCCGAGGATCCAAGGGAGCCCCATCTGTGAACACACCAGAATCTAATTACTGTGGGGATAATGTATTCTATGTTATAGGTTAGTGCATGCCGACGGGGTGAGTTGGGGCATGCAGTTAATTCCTATCTCTACTGGGGGGAGATGGCCGTAGCCTCTCCTTGGAGTGAACCCGGTTTGTAGGGTTTGATCTGGTTCGCATGGACCCATTTGTATGCCGGTGGCTGTTTGGTCTTAGGGACCCGGATCCGATACGCTACCGGTGAGAGTTTTCCTACGATTTCGAAGGGGCCTGTCCAGCGAGGTAGGAATTTCTTTGAGATTCCCACTGGGCTGGTGAATCTAAAGTAGAAAACCTTGTCGCCCACCTGGTATTCGTGGTGCGATGCCTTCCTATCGTAGTAGGCCTTAGAGCCTTTTGCGCTGTCTTCCAAGTTCTCTTGGGCCCACGCAAACGTATCTCGGAGGTGCTCACGCAAGTCTGAGACGTACTGATGTGTAGTGTAGGCTGTCGCGACGCTGACATCCTCGGGGTGGTACAGGAGGTGAAGCGGGAGAGTCATCTCCCTTCCCGTCATCATTTCAAAGGGTGTGACCCCCGTGGAACGGTGCGGGGTGGACCTAATGGCCATCAGTACCAAGGGGAGTTTCACGTCCCAGTCTCTGCCACTGCTGTTAACATACTTCTTGAGCATGCTGACAATGGTGCGGTTGGCCCGTTCGACCTGACCGGAGGACTGGGGGTGGTACGAAATGTGGAATTTGGATTCAATTCCCAAGAGATCGTACACGCTAGTCATGACGTGGGAGGTGAAATGGGTACCTTGGTCTGAATCGATGGAGAGGGGTAAACCCCAACGGCTGAACACGTGGTTCAGAAGTAGGACTGCAGTCGTCATAGCCGTGTCATTGGGTGCTGGGAGGCATTCCACCCATTTAGTGAACGCGCATGTGATGGTGAGGAGGTATTTGTTACCTCTCGAGGACTTAGGGACTGGACCGACCCAGTCGATTTGGAGGTTGGACCATGGGAATGTGACCCCCCTTGCTTGAAGTGGGGCACGACTGATGGGGCGGGATGGCTGGAACTGGCAACAGACCAGACATCCCCGTACGTAGGACTTAGTGTCCCGCATCATGGACGGCCAATAAGCGACTTGCTTGAGGGTGTTGAGAGTTGCCTTGTAGCCCCGGTGTCCTCCTGTTAAGGAGTCGTGAGCATGGGTCAACATCACCCCCCTATGGTCAGTTGGGACGACCCAACGGGACGGGCCCTGACCCTCGTAGGAGTAGACCAACAGACCCTGGTCTATCTTCAGGTGTGACTGGACGGACTTAAGGTCTTTCAGTTCTCGTGAGTCTAACGGTGGCGGTGCCACCTGTTGTGACGGAAGGTTCAGTATCTGGTTTCGAATACTTTGAATAGCCGGGTCTCGTTCCTGCATCGTGACCAAGTCTGTGTCGCCTGGTTTGCGTCCCAGGTGCAAAGTCTGGAGGCACGACTGCGGATTCTCTGCTTTCTCTTTGGTTTGCCGCCGAGTGATCGCATTCACTGCATACGTTTGGGGGCTTGGGAGCCAGCTTTCCTGGAACTCCCAAGGCGTGCCTTGTTCAGCCCCCACTTTGGCGAGGCGGTCCGCCTCATCGTTCCCGTCCCTATCAGGGCCAGAGGTTTGGGAATGACCCTTTACCTTCTTCCAGTAAATTGTCATCCCCTGGGTTGTCACCAGCTGATCGCATGTGAGGAAGAGCTCTGAATGTTTGACCTCTTTGTTTCGAGCATTTTTCATGCCGTTCGCCTTCCACGTGGGGAAGTGAGAGATGAAACTGGCGAGCATAATTCGAGTCTGAGCAGATCACCAGCTGTACAACCGCTTGCCTAGTGGCCTGTTGGACTGCGATGAGTGCTGCTGCAATCTCTGCATATTGGCTCGACTTTGAGCCGAGTTGGTAGCAGGGCGGCTCGTTCGTTTCGAAGCCCACCCATTTGATACCGACTCCAGCTCGGATCTGGCTCTCGTGATGGAATGAGCAGCCGTCCACATAGACCTTCGGGAGGCCTTGGCAGGTGTTCTCATCGTAGTAATGATGGTTGGATGGAAGCGATGGGGTTGTGATGATTGAAGATTGGGAGCTTGGCTGTTCTTCACAGTCGCAGTGTTGGCACTGCGCAAGACCCTGGCCCAGAGCCATCTTGTGGTTCTGGGCGTACTTAATCTCAACATCATAGCCTTGCAACGCCATCATCCAGGATGCGATACGACTGTTAGAGACTCGACCCTCTCTCAGTCGCTGACTGTTCAAGAATACGACCGGTTGGTGGCAAGTCTCGATGATGACTTTCTGACCTCCGATGTAGCTACGGAAATGTTCCACAGCCCAAACGGTGGCAAGAAGGGCCTTTTCGCAGTCGGAGAACTTAATCTCAACGGTGCTTAAAGGTCGGCTGGCGTAGGCAATGACCCGCTGGTCGGTGTCATATTTCTGTGCCAAAGCAGCGCTAAGGCACTGGGAAGAGAAGCTGGCCTCAAGATGGAACTCTTTGTCTTTGTCTGGGTAGGCCAGACAGGGGGCGGAGCAGAGCTTTTCCTTCAGTTGGTGGAAGGATTGCTCTTGGGGTCCCCCCCATTCGAAAAGGTTATCTTTGCGCAGAAGCTCCGTGAGGGGTCTGGCTATTTCTGCGTAGTCCTCCATGAACTGCCGTGAATAGTTGCAGACACCCAGGAAGCTCCTGAGTTCCGACACGTTTGTCGGAGCTTTGATGTTTCGGATGGCTTGTATCCTCTCTGCCAGAGGTTCAATGCCATCTGCACCCACCGTGAGCCCCACGTACTTGACCTTAGTACGGCACCACTGGCCTTTGGTGATAGCCAGTTTAGCTCCTGCGGCGGCGAGCTGGCCGAGAACATGGCGGATCTCAGCCAGGTGTTCCTCAAAGGTCCGACTCCTCATGAGGATGTCGTCCACGTATATGAGGTTTCCGCGAGCGGCGGCGTCGGCCATCGCTTTGTGGAGGAAGATGTTGAACTCTGAGGGCGAGTTAGAGTACCCAAACGGGCAGCGGTTCCAAGTGTACTGGCGATTGCCAAAGGAAAAGGCAAGCTTGTATTGGTCGACTGGGTCGACTCTCATGGTCCAGAACCCATTGGCTATGTCCACCGTTGAGAAGAAACAGGCCTCTTTTACCTTTGCCAGTTCTTGATCCAGGTGGATCATTGGCCAACGGGAGAGGGGAACCTGCTTGTTCAGTGGGCGGTAGTCGATGGTAAGACGCCATTTTCCAGTTGGCTTCAGCACTGGCCAGATGGGCGAGTTGTACGTTGAGTTGCACTCCCTGATGATTTGCTTTTCCAGCAATTTGTCAAGGATCTCTTGAATCGAGTCATAGGCGGCCAACGGGATTCTGTACTGACGTACAAAGGTTGGTTGGGCCTGTGGGTCGGTAGGGATGCGAACTGTATGGAGGTCGGTGACTCCGCAGTCGTGGGAGTCTTTTGAAAAGATCTCCTGAAATTCGCGGAACAAGTGTCGAAGTGCGTCTCTCTGAGTTTCTGTTATCAGAGCGTCCGACTTCGCGAGCTGTTGCTCCATCTCTGTCTCAAAGCCAGGGTACGGTTCGTTGGTCGGTGAATCCGCACCCGTGACTGCGGAGGTCGAATCTCCTGGTAGAGTAGTGAGGGTGTACACTATCATGTCGCCGTCAGTACTCAGGGAAGCGTCGTGGATTGCTTCGCTCTGTAGCATTTCATGACGGACGATGGTGATCATTTTGGTCGGAAAGGTATAAAGAAGGCCATTCAGTTCATCCTCTCTAGCTAGGGCTGGGGGCAGCTCCCCTATGACAGGGACTGTGAGTTCAAAGTCGTGGAAGGACTGGTCAACCAGTATCCCCAATGGTTGTCCTCCCGTCACCTGGATCGGTGAGTGGGTCAGATTCTGAACCAGTATGTAGGCTGAATGATTGTTCACCTCAAGCAGGGGCATACCACAGACTGTCAAGTTCAGTTCCCAAAAGCGGGGCAGCGGTTGGAAGAATGCCTGTTCGCTAGGCAGCGTCTGTCCCTTAAGGATGACGAGGCGTATGGGAACTCCGGCAGTGCGGGCGGGCACTGTCGTGCCAGTTTCACTGGCGACTTGACACGCCTGGGGGATAGTTTGCCCCGATACCATGTGTTCGGGTTCAGTGGCGAGGGGGTAACGCTCAGCGCTACCTTGAGACCACAGAACTTGGTGGACTGTGTCCAATACGGCGCCAAGTCTTACTAGCAGGTCTGCGCCGACAAAGAACGGGGGATGGAGTCTAGGGACCACACTGATCAGGTGCGTCACCTGTTTGCCTCCAATCCGTACGTGGAGGGCACACACCCCGATGGCTTTGAGCATCGTTTGCGGTGATTCCGCTGACAGAAGCCGGTGGCTTCGCTGAACGAAGACTGGCGGTGGATTTTGTTGGCAAAGAGTGTTGAACACGTCTTGGCTGACAGCTGATTTCTCAGACCACAGGGCTAGGAGAGCCTCTGGATTCATGATGCCATTGAGGTGTACGCCTTCAGTCAAGCGGGGGGCGTACAATGCTGAAGTGGGATTTTCCAACGAGCAAAGGAAAGACTGGTGATCACGGGGCAGGTTCTCATGGTTTGGCTGCGACGGTCCCAGGTCCGCAGGCGGAGCGGGCTGAGCCGACTCAGGGGGAGTCTCTGGCAGGCACGGGGGCGTCTGCAACTCGTTTTCATGAATGACGGCGACTTGTCCGTCTGGAACTGACGTGTCACCAGTAAGGTTCAGGGGCCTAGGTGTGTCTACCTGTGCCCAAATGTGTCCCTGATGACAATCAATGAGCGGGGCCAATCGGTCCAAGAGGTCCTGGCCAAGGAGTAAGGGTTCGGTGTCTAGGATGCAGACATGAATGGGATGCTTGATAGTCATTCCCTGAAAAGCGATGTCAACCCAGACACGTTTGGTGATGGGCGACTTATCTTGGGTGTAGCTGGTGATGCTGACCGCGCACGTTTCGCTTTGCAGCATTGTGCCACGGGAATGCATTGCTTCAGTTACCATCAAGAAGGTAGCGGTACACATGAGGCTGATTTCTGACCCGGAATCGAGTAGAGCAAGAGTGTTATGGCCTCCCAGTGTGACTGAGATGTATATACGACGGGCCCTGCCTTTGCGGACAAGGTCACCCAAGAAGGTCATGGAACGGGGAGGTGCGAAGTCGGGAGTGGCCGTTTCCGGGAGTGTGCTGATGTCTCTTCCCCAACCTACAAAGTAGACTTTGGCGGCAGAGGAAGAAGTCTCTAGGCTTAGTCAGGTGGGCGGCAAGTTGGGATCGGGTTTCCCTGGCGGGGTTGATGGTTTCCCGGGGGGCGTCGCCTTCCCCAACTGCTTGACTGCCTCTTGCACATACTTACGGATTAGGCTCTCCAGCTCAGGCGTTTCAGCTTCCTTTGCAGGGAAGTTGCGAGCCCGTCCGTTGTACCTACCTGGTTGTGGAGGGTTGCGTTCAACCCTCCGTGGTGGATGCGATGTGGGTTGCTGCCGTGGCCTTACCTGGTTGTGACCTTGGGGGTGTCTCTCACCCCCCTGGTTGCGTTGGTCCTCCGACCGCCATGGTCGTTGGTTTCTCAAGGGTGGCCGAGAGTCTCTGGCCCAAGGCCTTTCATTGCCTTCCACCGCTAGGTCAGAGTCTCCGGACTGTTGGATGCCCAGGACTCTGGCAGTGTCTTCATGCTTCTTCAGAGGCCGTGCGCGTGTCTCCCATGCCAGTTGTGCATATTTCCTGATCTCCGGCATTGTGAGGTTACTTGTTCTGCAATGCATGGTAACATCGTACCTCACACCGTCGTGGAGGTTGTGCAGGAATAAGGACTTAAAGGCATGGTCCTCTTCTAGACCAGGGGCGTTACGTCCCTGGAAGTACGCGGATCTCAACCGCCTGAAGTAATCTCTTGGGGCCTCTAGCCTTCCTTGAGAGATCGCAAAGGCGCCGAGAGTGGCTGAAGCGGGATCAGGGTACAAGGAGTACTCCTCCCGGAGAGCCTGACAGAGGCTCGAGTAGCGGTCGCGGATACCTGGCTGGAGTGTTTCCATGAAAACATGGACTCCTCTAGCCGTGGTCTTCCAGATTAGCTTTAGCTTTTCACGCGATGAGGGGCGCGAGATGTCAAGGAGGCAGCGGTCGATCTCCCGTAGATAGTCGTCGATGCTCGACTCTCTGCTACCGGGATCGAAACGTTCTACATCTTTGGCAAGAGACTCAATCTGCCGGGTACGCAGGCCCTGCGCGCCGATGGGGCCTGGGCCGTCCGAGTCGTCTGAGTCTACTAATTCACCTCGAGGGGAATCAGGGCGACTATTCCCCCTCCTTGGGGGGGAGGGGGAGCGGTTTCGTCGCGACCTTGAACTAGGTGGAGGGTATTGGTCTTCCCCCCTAGTGGGTGGCGAGACCGTTCGACTGAAATGCAGGGTGGTCCGACTCGGGCCGAATGAGGCACCACTGTCCAAGGGTTGCGAGGACCGAGGGGCACTGTAGCTGTCCAAAGTGACGTGGTGAGCGGCTAGGTTGGGTGGCACAGTACTTACCTGGGTTAGGGGTGTCTGTTCCTGCGTGGTACTGTGAAGCACTTTCATTCTGTCGTTAGCCTCTAGGGTAGCGTTGAGCTCTGTGTGGATCTCCTTGAGATCCACTCGCAGGGTCTCATTTTCTTCCTGAAGCGCACGATAGTCGGTTTCTCCCTGCCTAACCCCAATCTGAATCTCACCCAAGGCGCTGCGCAGTCTGTCGCATTCCTCGCGGTGTGCGACAGCTTGTAGCTGCATTTTCTGGTGGTAGGTGAGGAAGATTGATCCAACCACGTCTTGAATCATGCGTTTTGGTTTATCTGGATGGTTTCCATACGCCATTAGCTCCACTAATTGCTTCTGACACGTGGCTGTGTCGTATGTACCAAAATACTCTCTCTCAGGTAGCGTGAACTTGAGGAGATCGGCCACCGCATCTCGTAATACGGCGTCATCTAGAGCTACAGCTCCAGAAGCGGAGTCCTTGTTGTCGCTCATTCTCTTTTTAATAAGCGCGACTCCTAGTGGTTATTGATTCCCTACTGTTAGTAAGAAACTGTTAGCGTTTACGGTTAATGCAGGAGCACAGTGAAATGTCTAGTTCTGTGACTTACAAATTTCTACTGTACTACTCTGAGATATCACTACTGCTTGGCAACCAAAGGTACAAAATGCTAACGTGGCTTAGCACTTTTGGCCTATGACAGCTGTGTGTAACTTCTTTGAGGGATTTAAGAAAACAAAGTATTGGTATTACAAAAACAAACGATCAAACCTACTACACAGCTGACTGTTAGTTTAGGAAATGAAACGAGTAATTGAACCTGAAAGGAAAACGAAATAAGAATTTCGGAAAAATTTAAATTCAATTAAAATTAAGATTAAAATCAAAAATTAAATTACGATAAGGAAAAATTTTGAATATCAAAGGTCTACCTATTTTGGAAAATAAGGTGCAGAAATTTGGATCATTCAAAACAAAGGAAAAAAATTAATTTTCCGAAAAAAATTAATTTTGGAAAATTAATTATTCAAAAATAATTATGGATTATTATGCATATATACTGTAATAAGACTGGAATAACGTACCCTCACACGGGGCACCAGATGTTGGGAACGTAGAGGGGCGTGTTTGGGTTATCAGCATTCAAGAAACTGAATTCTTGACATCAATAGAATTATTAATGTGAGTAACAATTATTAATGATTATTAATAATAACGGGGCACCACCCTGTAAACAGGGACTAATAACCAAACGATAAACTAAGTCTCATAATTAGTGGCCACTCGTAATGTCAATAGTCGGGTGCGACTACACATTCGAAGTGACAGTGAAGGGTTAAGTTCGTACACAAGGCTACTACATACAGATCTTATTACACAAATATGCACAAGTAATCACAAACGACTGCTCTTTAAAATATAACAGAATTTATTAAATCGAAATAATAAGTGATCAGATCAAATAATATCACAACCAACAACGCTGTCATACAATTTTATGTGCCTAATATCTAAACAAATGAATAAAATGGGTGATGATGTATGTAATACAAGTATGTGTGTGTGTGTGTGTGTGTATGTGGAAAGGAAGGTGAGTCCTAACAGCTATCGCTAAAGACTACAAAGATGGCGGCGTCGAGTGATGCAGACAAACAGGCCTTAAAGCGTTATAGCTAAAACCTTCCACCAGATGGCGGAGTCGAGTGACTTAGACCAAATGGCGAATGGAGAGGGGGGGGGGTCAGCTATATGTGGTTGCGTGTGTCGGCGCACACGTGTGTTGGAACAATAGGTGAGAGTTTCACCCACAATCCGGAGCTCTATGTGTGTGCAAGTTACGGAAAACAAGAGGAATAAAAGGGGCAGAGAGAGGAATCAGAGTTTCTGTGTGCGATGTCGCGTCGTAGTGAAAATGAGGATCGCCGAGCGTATCTCACACAAGTTGCCGTTGTCGCTTCGCGAACTGACGACACTTATGCCCGATAGTCGCGTTTCCACACTTCACTCACAGAATCGACTCGAGGAAAGAGAGCAAGAACAAAGATGAAATCAAATAATCCCAAAAGCAACAGTCAAACAGGAAACGCACAGTACGACGGACCTCGGAGCTCCGTCGACGATTGCGTAATCTCTCAGCAAAACGAAAACAATGACTTTAACACGACAAAAACACGGGAATAATAACATATAAATGAATGGCCTGAATTAAACGTAAGTTCATTTAAGCTAAACTACGCCCAGACACCGTGACTCTTACTATGAGATGCTTCGTGGCAAGGTTGTAGAGTGTTTGTCGATGAATGGTTTTCCCTCCTCCAGGAGGAAAAGAAAAGCGTGAGGCTGCTGTGGTTTCAGCGTCGCTGGTGAGCGGTTGCTGGTTCGGCCCGGCTCGCTGCAGAGAGGAGGGCCTGTGGTTTCCAACGTCGGCTGAGACACGTGTCGGTTCGTATCTCTCGGTAATGGTCGGTGAAGGAAGATTGTTTGGTCTTCCTAGTACCGTGGCGTGTACACGAAGGGGGGGGAGCGGCGCGTTGAAGAACGGATGCTTTCCGCGGGCCAAGGCCTTAACTCAGAATAGACGTGGTTCTTTTTCGTCCAGCGAAAGAGCACGTGCGTGCTGAGATGAGTGGGGGTTGAGGTCGATCGGGTCCTCTGGTGATTCTTCTTGAGACTAGACGTGAGTCCAGAGCGAAGAGCGATTTTGGCTGCGTTGCCGCTTATAAGCGGGTCTCTGCGCACAGCGGGAGACGGCTTGTCGGCCAATGAAAGGTCCACCTCCGCGGTGGACCGAAGGTGGAGGTGTGGTCATCTCCAGGGGGCAAGGATCAGACCCCAGGTCATTTGTGAGGAGGGGAGGCCCATGTGAGGGACTCAACCAGCCAGGAGGTGGCGCCAGAACCCCAACAGCACCAAAAATAAAAGTAAACATGGCTAATCAAGAAGCTGGAAAATCAGTTGAACAATTGAAACTTGAAAGAACTACAGCCAAAAGAGTGTTTTCCCGTCTGGTCAACAGTATAACCCGGTCACATACGGACATGTCTGAAGAAGAGCTCAGAGACAGTTTCAACAAACTCAAGGCACTAGGAGAGAACGTCATGGAGGCAAATGATGAGCTGGAAGCTGGCTTTATTGCAGATCTCGAAGCAGAGCTGGAAACGGATGAAGTCATGTTAACGGAGCAGGAAAAAGCCGACCTGGAAAAAACTACAAATGAGTGCCAAGAGAAGCTGAAGGAGGTCAAGAGGTTGCTCCAGAAGACTCTTTGGGTCAATTTTGGAAGTAGGGAAATGTCTATAGCACTACAAGCAGCAGAGGCGGCATGCGAACGCGTCGCTGCTGTGCAACCAAACATTAACCAGGAAGCGTATCAATTCATGCTGGACCAACTGAAAGGGTTGGTAGGAACAGCAAAGGACACGCATGGCCGATGGAAGCAGTGGGCCCCACCAGAGGCTCAGGGGGAGCTTCAGAGGCATGTGAGAGAGCTCGAACTTCACGTCCCCTTGATGGTCTCCAGAAAGGCTGACTTCATACAAGCAACCATAAAGGAGGATACTGATAGACAAGCCCAGGTGAGAGCTACATCTAATTATCGGATACCAACCATCAAGCTAAAGCCAACAGCCCTCCCCAAGTTTGGTGGCATCAAACGTGATTTTCACAGGTGGAAGAAGGACTGGGAAGCGCTGCAGAGTCAGGGAGAGCCAACAGGCTCAAAAGAGGTGAAAAAGGTCCAGCTACTAGACAGCCTGGAGGATAAGATCACACGAGACCTTCGGCTCACGGCTTACAACACATCTGATGACATCTTCCGTGTGCTAGAGAACCGCTACGGCAACCAAACATCCATTGCCATAGAAATAGTGGAGGAGATACAGAAGATGCCAGCTGTCAAAAGTCACCAGCCACGGAAAATCGTCGACTTAATTAAAACTGTGGAAAAAGCACTTCAAGATTTGAGTGACCTTGGAGACACAGGTGCTATAAAAAATCCCCTTGTGACTAAGTCCATTGAAAGTAAACTCCCGGAGACACTCAAGAAGGAATGGCTTGTGTATGCAGCTGACAAGAGGAATGATGTGACGTCAAGAGGTCGGTTTGACGGTCTCTTGGCATTCCTCAAAGACCAGGAGAGCATATATGAACAGCTTGAGCAACTGATGGAGGAAGAGCCAAGCAAGAGAGAAACCAAGGTGGAGCCAAGATATGCCAGAACCAAGTCAACCAAATCAAGCAACGACCAGGAAGGGTGTGTGGTCTGCAGTGATGTAAGACACAAGTGGAAGATCTATTTTTGCAGACAGTTCCGAGCACTGAAACTAGCAGAGAAGAGAGCTGCAGTAAAAAGGTTGGGAGCATGTAAAAGATGTTTGGAGGTTCATGGCGATGGCTCACAGTGCAAACCTGGATTCCTGTGCAGAAACCAGGACTGCAAGGATGCAGATACTCCTGAGCATCACTTCTATCTGTGCCCCAACGCTGAGGCAAAGAAAAGCAGCGATGGTCAGAAGAGAAGCAGCGATGGTCAGAAGAGGAGCAGGTTCGGTCCGGAAGGGGATAAAGGCAGGAGGAAGTACACAGAGGAGCAGGAGGGCTTCTTCGGGAAACTCTCACCTGAATTGGCAAACCAATGCCGAAATGTGTTTTCCAATACTGCATCCAGGGCTTTCAATACTGTCAAAGACCAACCAAGCCTTTTAGGGGAAAGCGGACTTCAAGAGCTGCCAGTACTGATGATGCTTGTCGAGGTCACAGCAAACGCTGGGCAGAAAATTGGAACATTAATCGATTTGGCTTCTGACACCAATTACATAACCCACAAGACTGCAAGCAGGCTAAACCTCAAAAATGAAGAAGTCGCACTTGTCGTCCATGGAGTTGGGGGCATGGAGGTTCGTGTAGAGACGAAACGATACCTCCTCAAGATCAGAGTGAAGACACCAAAAGGCACTCTCAGAGCCCACCAATTGGTGTGTTATGGACTGGACAGCATTGCAGAGATACACAAACGTGTGGAACCAAAGGAGCTCCAGAGATTCTTCCCAGATGCACCGCTGGATGAACTCCGGAGACCTAAAGAAATAAGTCTGCTCATTAGCCACAAAGAAGGTCAACTAGCGCCACAGAGGATCAGAGCTGTTGGAGACCTTGTGCTGTGGGACGGTCCACTGGGGAAAACAGTGGGAGGAACGCATCCTGAACTCTTTGAAGAACTCACCGTGTCAGCTCACATGTCGAAGACACACTTTGCGAGGTCGATGAGAGCAGCGGCTGCAAGATATGAGGAACAACTCTCCAGCATGGTCCCAGAGGGTCCGCTGGCAAATAATCAAGGCACCATCCAGCTCTGTGAATCAAGCACTTCAGCCATCAACCAAGACTTTTTAAAGTGGTGGAGATGGGACAGCATCGGCGCAGGATGTGAGCCAAAGTGTGGAGGCTGCCGCTGTGGGAACTGTCAGCCGGGTGGCAAGGAAATGACTCTTGCCGAGGAGCGAGAACTCCAAGTGGTGAAAGATGGTCTCACCTACGTCACAGGAGACGCCCACAGCAAAGAACCACACTGGCATACCAGATATCCATGGGTAGAGAACCCAGACTCCCTGCCGAACAATAAAAGGACTGTGGAGGCCACATTCCTCAGGACGGAAAAGCAACTGGCCAAAGAACCTGAATGGAAAGTTGCCTATACTGCTCAAGTCCATGACATGATAGATCGGAAAGCTGCAACCAAGTTATCCAGAGACACAGTGATCAACTGGCATGGGCCAGTATGGTATGTGAGTCACCTCATTGCTCCAAACCCCCACTCTGTCACAACCCCTGTGAGACTTGTTTGGAACAGTAGTCAAAGGTTCAGAGGTGTGAGCCTGAACGACCTACTGATGAAAGGCCCGGATGTCCTCAACCAGATTCGTGCAGTGCTCCTGAGATTCAGGGGTGGAGTGCATGCTGCTCTGGGGGACATAAAGAAGATGTATAACTCAGTCTGGCTGGAAGAAAAGGAGATGCACCTGCATAGATTCCTTTGGCGTGATTCAGAGGACGAAGAGCTGGGGGAATATGCAATCACCAGGGTAAACATCGGTGACAAGCCAGCAGGATGCATCGCACAGCTTGCAATGCGTGAAACTGCCAACCTCCCACCTTTCACTCACCTCAAAGAGGAACGGCAGGTTATTCAAGAAGACAGCTACGTTGATGACATTCTCACGTCCCACAATGACTTAGACCAGCTGAAAACCATCACGGCGAATGTGCAACAGATTCTGAAAGCTGGCGGGTTCGAGCTCAAACCTTGGGTTTATTCTGGGCAAAGTGGGAGGAAGGAGTGCAGTGACAAGCTGGAAAAGGCTGCGGAAAAGACCATGGTCTTACCAAACCAGATGCGAGAGGAGGATAATAAAGCACTCGGCCTTGGCTACATGGTAGAAGAGGACAAACTCCATGTCATGGTGGGAATAAACTTCTCAAAGAGAAAGAAAAAGATGAGACTCAGCCAAAACCTTCTGCAGGAGCAGATAAGAGCCCAAACACCCAACCCCCTGACTCGGCGAGCACTGCTGAGCCAAGTGTCAGGGCTGTATGATCCAGTCGGCCTGGTAACTCCCATCAAGCAGAAGGGAGCTATCCTGGTACGTAGGGCATTCCAGGAAGCAAAGGGTGGAAGTGCACCTGTAAAGGACTCATGGGATACTGCGCTCTCAGATGCACTCAGGGAGGACGCAATAAAGCTCTTTGAGGAGTACGGCCAACTTGCCAAAGTCAAGTTCACCAGAGCACTGACTCCCCCAAGCTTTACTGATGGTCCCCTGGCGATCACATTCTCTGACGGTAGCGAGCATACTTATGGAGCAGTGATGTACCTCCGATGGAGTTCAGACCAGGGCCCGGTCATCCGGCTGGTGGAGTCCAAAGCAAAACTTACTCCTTTGGATCAAGGAGGGGATGCTGTCAAAGCAGAAATGTGTGGAGCAGTGTTTGCCTCACGGCTGAAAAAGTACTTTGAACTGCACAGCCGAATCCAGATTCAGAGGTGGTACCATTTTGTTGATAGCCAGACCATCCTTGGTGCAATACAACGGGAAAGCTATGGCTATCAAACATTCTTCGCAAATAGGATCGGGGAGATTCAAAGCAACACAAGGGTCCAGGATTGGTGGTGGATTCCTGGCCCACAAAACATTGCCGACATTATAACAAGAGGAGCCAGCCATCAAGATCTCGATGAGGACTC
Organism: Melanostigma gelatinosum; assembly: GCF_949748355.1. Lineage (NCBI taxonomy): Eukaryota > Metazoa > Chordata > Actinopteri > Perciformes > Zoarcidae > Melanostigma > Melanostigma gelatinosum. The sequence goes on from NC_136639.1 coordinate 23,860,267, forward strand.
AGAGTGGCAAAAAGGTCCAAGGTTTCTAAGCTTGCCAGTGGAGGAGTGGCCAATCACATCAGCCAAAGAACTCGCAGCCACTGCCAGGGAGAACGTCACAAAACTTCAAAAAAAGGCATATGCTGCTGCACTGACCAGAGCTCAGGCTAAGAAGCAGCAAGTGGAACACAAACTGAAACAGGAGGCACGAACAGAGCAACGGAGGCTACCTGCAGGGTCTGCAATCCAAACGCTGGTGGATGTCAGGAGATACAGCACTCTGAGCCGTCTGGTAAAGACAGTTGCATGGATCTGGAGAGCAGCTAAACAGTTTGGCAAAGGAAGCCAAGCTGTGGAGAGTCCAAAGTGGGAGGCAATCTCCTCCACAGGAGTCATCTCTGTAAGGGAACGAGAGGATGCCCTGAGAGACATTTTTCTTGCAGCGCAAGAAAACACAACCTTCCCTGGCACTACGTTAGACAGGCTTGTGGTCCACAAAGACAAAGACACTGGGCTACTGGTCTGTGGAGGCCGAATACAAAGCTTCAAGGAAGCTCAAGTTAGCATCCCCCTCTTACCCTATGACGCCTGGGTGTCCAAGCTGATAGCTCGAGAGGCCCACAATGAAGGTCATGAGGGAGTAGCTGGAACCCTCCTAAAAATGAGGAGGAAGGCATGGGTCATTAAAGGGAGGAGGATCGCACAAAAAGTTGTTGATGGTTGCATGGTCTGCAGGAGAGGAAGAGCAAAGACGTGTCAACAAGTAATGGCTGACTTGCCGCCAGAAAGGACTGAACCTGCTGCGCCATTTGAGTTCACATCAGTTGACCTCTTTGGCCCTTACCAAGTTAAAGATGACGTCAAGAAAAGAGTGACACTTAAGGTCTGGGGAGTTGTCTTTTGCTGCATGGCAAGCAGAGCCATTCACACCGAGCTGGCAAACACCCTGTCAACTGAAAGCTTCCTAATGGCTTATCAAAGGTTCACGGCAATCAGAGGTCATCCAAGAAAGATGTGGTCGGACCCAGGCACCAATTTTATTGGAGCAAAACCAGTCCTGGAGGAGCTCTACAGGGTTTTGGACCTAGACAAAGCAAACCTTGAAGAGACCGCAGCAAGGAATGGAACTGAGTGGCAGTGGAAAATCCATCCAGCCGATTCTCCACACAGGAATGGTGCTGCAGAAGCTGCTGTGCGAATTGTAAAGAGGGCATTCCAGAATCTTGGGAATGAGGCTTCACTAAGCTACAGTGAGTTCCAGACAACTCTTTACATCGCAGCCAACCTAGCAAATGAGCGTCCAATTGACGCAAGAGTACAGAGCAAAGAGGACTGCATTCAGTATGTCACACCCAACACTCTCCTACTGGGCCGGGCCTCTCAAAGTGGGGACTTGAAAACCTTTGACTTTCACAACTACCCGTACAAAAGACTGAGAGCTATGCAGTCGGAGGTGACCAAGTTCTGGAGGAGCTGGAGCCAACTCGCTGGTCCAAACTTATTTGTCCGAAGCAAATGGCATACTGAACAAAGAAATGTTGCCATTGGAGATGTTGTGTGGCTGTGTGACCAGAATGCGCTACGAGGGCAGTTCAAGCTTGGCAGAGTCATCGGCACGACCCCAGATGATAAAGGCGTTGTAAGGGACGTCAATGTAAGAGTTTTCCCGAGCTACTGTGTCCCTGTCACGAGAGCTCTGAAAGGCAAGTCAATTCCCAAAATCAGGAGGGAGAAGATCCAAGCCACCGTCCTTCACAGGGACGTCAGGCGGCTCGTTGTCCTATTACCTGCAGAGGAACAGGCAGAAAGTCAAACGCAGCAGGGAAAGGAGAACCAAGTTTGCCTTTGAAGCTGTCGATCTTCACACCGTTTCCAGGCGAAGATCGAGTGGGAGGTGTGAAGTCAAACTAAAGAAATAATTAATGAACTCATGTTGCAAACCGGAAAGGAACCTTTCGGCAGTCCGAGTTGCCGCACGGACTATAAATGAGGTGGCACACAACATCAATAAGGAAGGAAGGAAGTGAAGCGAAGCCGCAAACTGAAGCCGCAAACTGAAGCAATGCTTAGCGCAAAAACATCCAACCCCGTGCAAACAGATCTACAAACGCCAGAGAGGCAGCCGGTAAGACACCAAGCCCATCAGGAGACCCAGCGGACAATTGAAAGTTTTTCAGCTACCTGCTTGCTTGCAAACTACTTGCTTGCTTGCAAAGTACCGACTTACCTGAAACCTTGAAATCACAAAATAAAAGAAGATAAGAGGAAAAGAAAAGTGTGGTTATTGAGTGAAGTCCAGCAACTCTGGGTAGATGTCCAACTCCTTCAAGTGGAGATTGCACAAAGAAGGGGAGAACTTGACAGGCACTCCTCTGTCCACTTCTCAAGAACATCTGACCCTGCCCTCCTTCTGGCCTTGGTGCCTCCTAGCTCGGCTACCAGCTTATGGAGAGGGGCTGCCAGCTTGGCAAAGCCCTCTACAAAGCGACGATAATAGCTGGCAAACCCCAGAAATGACCGCAGCTCAGCTACCGTAGAAGGCGGCTGCCAGTTAGCCACCACCTCGATCTTGCTCGGATCGGTGGAGACACCCTTGTCCGAGATGACATGACCCAAGTAATGCACTTCCTGCTGGAAAAATGCGCATTTGGAGAGTTTCGCCTTAAGACCCTCCTGCTGAAGCCGACCCAGCACCACATCCAGTCTCTCCAGATGCTGTTCTACTGAGGAAGAGAAAACCACAATGTCGTCAAGGTAGAGAAGTAGTGACTGGCACTGTTGGTCCCCGAATAGGCGCTGCATTAACCTCTGGAAGGTGCTGGGGGCGTTGCAGAGCCCAAAGGGCATGCGGTTCCACTCAAACAAACCAAATGGGGTGCAAAATGCTGTCTTGGGTCTGTCTTTCTCAGCCATTGGGACCTGGTTGTACCCACTGATCCATGGTGGAAAACCAGCGAGCACCTGTCAGTGAATCCAGGGATTCCTCGATACGCGGTAAAGGAAACGCATCCTTTCTGGTCTTGCTGTTAAGTTGGCGGTAGTCAACGCACAGGCGCAGACTACCATCCTTCTTCCTTACCAGAACAATGGGGGAAGCATAGGGACTGCTACTCTCCCTGATTACCTGAGTTTCCAGTAGCTGATTGATGTGCTCTTTTACTACCTCATACTCTGATGGAGGGATACGCCTGTAGCGTTGTCTTACAGGGATGTCATCCAAGAGCGGAATGTCATGCGCCATCAAGTTGGTACAACCCAAATCCCCCTCGTAAGCAGAGAATACTGAGGAGTACTGTCGTGGCAAAGTGACGAGGACAGAGAGTCAACTGGAGTTGCCCACCAGCGGGTCGTGTTTTAATAAGAACAAGCCAACATCAACAAGTTCAGCATATTGAAACTACTCCCAATGTACTGCTCTTCACAGATCATTCTTATAGTCAAAATTCACGCCTCCTTTTGCTACGTTCCACCAATCAAACCTGTCTGTTTAATCAAAACAGGACACATCTGGACTCCTAATCTGGCCAGGTTCCTATTCTGTTCTGTGCTCACAGAAAACAACTCCATGTAAGGGGTTGTTTTGGTGCTCTTGAGAGATTAATCACACTTTATCTGTCCGAGAGAATCATTTCCCAAAAACGGTGCTTCGGATCACAATAACACGTTATGTAACTTGTTTTTAGTTCAATTGAAGGGCAGTTCAATTCACAGTTATATGATTTTCTTCAACAGTACTTCCCAAGAAGGGACCTCACCTGATCCTTCTCTTCAGCGGACAGTGAAGACAGGTCAATAGCCTCCAGCTGTTCATCCACCGTTGGACAAACAGACTGAGATGCCACTGTGGCTACACTAGATGACCTCTCTGTAACTCCTGTGGGCAGACTGACAACATTCACAGTATCCAAGGTGCCCACAATTGTGCGGGGATAAAGCAACACATCAGTGGAGCCTACATTAACAATCGGTATGTAGGCTGTGCCCCCTATCACACGGACCAAGGCAGGTGACGCAAGCAATCCAGCAGGTAAGCCAGTGTCAGAGGGTTCGAACAACACAGTGGCACCCGATTACTGCTCAGCACATGTAGCCGCCACTACCTGCATCATGCCACCTGGGATACGACAAGCCTTCTTACCCCGGATCTTCACTTTTCCTGCAGTGCCCAACGGGGCCTGCACACTGGCACGATGGCACTTTTGCAGCGCCTGCACGAGAGACTCTGGTGCCCCAGATACTGTGGGAAAGTCAAACAAAGCTTGGCCATACTGCCCAAAGAGCTCTCTGTAGCACCTGCGAATCACATTCATCCCCAACACACCAGACACTGAACGGGCCAAATCACCCGGCGGGTCCTTTACGACTAACACCCCACAGCGTGGCATCAATTTGCCACACCGCTCCACATCTAGCTCCAGGTAACCAATGTAGGGAATGGGCAACCCATTAGCAGCTCTAAGCTCCAGTCAGTGACAAGATTGGAGTCGTTCGTGACCCCACGGCTCGAAGTGCTGGAGGAAGAAGCTCTCTGTGATAGTAGACACCATGGATCCTGTATCCACCAAGCAAGGCACCTTAATTCCACCCATGTCCACATCGACACGTGGACACGAGGACATCAACTTGGAGGCGTCCGCCGCACCACACAAAACAAACCCGGAGCCAGTAGAGGGCCCAACCGAACTGTGGCTCTGCAGTCCGGTGGGTGCTAGTTTTCCGAAGCCTGAGCTGAATAGGGCTGCCTACCAGACGGTGGCGGGGCCTGCGAGGACAGAGGGTGGAGAGGGATGCGAAACCCGTCGCACTCCCTGGCAAAGTGACCAGGCTGTTGACAGCGCCTGCATATGCTGGGGCCCTGACGAGGTGCACGATTGCACGGTTGGGAGTTCTGTAACAGAGCAATGCTTTGAGTAAGTTGATCTAGCTGTTGCTGCTTCTTCAACATTTCAATCATTTCGGGCAGCTGGGGTGAGTTAACCATCCCCGGGGAACCACCATGAACGCCGTACTGTGTACCAAGGACAGAGGGAACAGAGTGACTTCGGCCTCTCATGCTACCTGGCAAACCCTCCTGTTCCCACCTAACTGCCTCCCCCCTGACGTCAAGCAAAGTTGCGGTCGGCTTCCCACGGACAAACTGTTTTAAGCCACGGCGGAGTGCACCATCTAGAACGTGCTCCACAAATTGGTCTCACAACAACACTTCAGCATTTAGCATCTCGCTAGGCGCGAGCTGTTTTACAGCCTCCATACTGCTCATCAAGGCGAGGGAGAACTCTTGTAGGGTCTCGCCATCTTGTTGTCTTCTAGAAAAGAAGGCCTCCTGTAAGGCTACATATGACTCGAAGCACCCGTACACCTCCTGTAACGCAGCAATTATTTGGTCTGGATCCCCTCGTTCTGCACTAGAGCGAAATTTTATTTCCTCCCGTGCCTCTCCTTCTAAGTGATCAAATAAAAAGAATGCCTGATCGGAATTAGATAATCTTCGTGCCCTCATACATGCGTGCACCTCCTCAATCCACTCATTCAACCCTATACCTGACCGTCCTCTAAACATAGGGCATTTCCTGTCTCGGGGCATGAACACTAGCCTCTCTGTGACAGGGGCACTGGTAGTGACAGGAGCATTAGGTGGCACAGAAGTAGAGAGCATAGCACTAGAGCCAGGGAGGGTGGAAGCCTGTTCCTGGCGTAGTCTCACATTATCTGCTGTCAACTGGGCAATTAAGTCCCTCAACTCTTGCAGATCTTCCGCCATCACTACAAATTGGTCAGGGAAGGAGAACTCTATACTTGGGTGGAATAGCACTGAAGGAAAGGAAAAAAAACTAAAATAGGCTAGCCGAACACCTTACCAGAACCCGCTACATTCAGAAACCTAAAGAACCAGCTGCTGTTTTGCATTCACCAATAAATAAAAAAATACACAATTAAACACACAATACACCAAATAACATTTACTCAAGGAAACAAAGAAAAAAAATGGAACCCACGTCTCTGCTTTCAAAAAGTAGACCCTGCCAACAATGCCAAATGTGGCGAGATTAGGACGAACTGTCTTAGAGCGCACAACAACGCCACCCTAGGAGTTGCACCTAAAGATTCACTTTTCCCTGATCTGTATCAGGGTCCCAAAGACACTCAGGTTCATTATACAAATGAGCAGGAGACGTGGTTCCAATACAAAATAATCTTTATTATACTAAACAATGTACCGTTTACAGTTCATACACGAAATCCAAGAGAGCCGTTATACATTTAAAACGAGGAGGACTGCGGCTTACCAGTGGCGAGGTGGACCAGTGCAGGTGAGGATCCCGAAAGAGGAGGCACCACGATCACCCGTGTACACAACACTCACACACACAACCACACGTGAGGGTCTCAACCCGGGGCACACCAAACGACACCGCACACAAAGGGAGACACCACCACCTGGAAGCACCAACCCCACCACCTTGGCTTAGCAGCTCCTACAGGGACAAAGAACACAATTATAAAAAGGCTCTGGTTCTCAAGAAAGGAAATAAAACAAAAATAAGCAAAAAGGAAAACAACAATAGCTCGGGTTGGCTGATCAGCCACGGGGGGTGATCAGTAACCCAATCTATACACACTAAAAGCCAGAGTGGGCCTTCACATCCGTTGGTCAGAATACACAAAGTGAATGGCTCAGGCTAAAAAGAGGTGGTTTTCATTAAAACAAGGGTGCTGCTAACAACAGCACAAGACAGGGGCGCAGTGCTGATAACAGCAGCATCAGACTCTGTAGGCGACACAGCGCCGGTCAAAGTACACAAATCCCGTAGGCCAACGCAGTTAGTTGAACAAAGGCCATAGACAAAACACCGGTACACAAAACAGCAGCGTCCTTAATTTACGCCGAGTTGGCTGTAGCCGCAGCTCTGCCGGCATTCCGCTTGAACCCAACAAAAGTCCCCTGTAATACGGGATAGCTTAGAATTAATAAAAGGATAATTAACACAAAGTATATAAACTAACAGAATAAAATACCGATCAGGCAATGTGCAGGCAATGGGCTCCAGAAGGGGGGAGGAGGGCATGTAGCGTAGCTACCGGCAGCTATAGAAGCAAAACACGGTCACTAACAGAACACTAGAATATATTTAAATCAGGACCCAATCGAGACTCACCGACAGCTCCGCAGCTGAATCACCTGTGCAGGACGAGGGGAGCCCCAGAGATAGTCTAAAAAAAGAATGAAAGCCAATATAACGCCAGACCAGTATGACCGGGAGAAACAATGCTGCTGCATTCCCTGGATCCCCGGCGCATTTATGCGATGCCCGCCCACTGCGATTGGCCTGGTAATTAAAAGGACACCGAGGCCCTGCGAATGGTAACGCTCCCTTCTGCTACACCTCCCAGGCTGCACCCACCTGGTGCAGCATGAAGTACGTACCCAGCCAGGAAAAACGGTAAACCAAAAGCCTTATCGGGTACCGGAGGCCCGCAAGAAGCTGATTGACGAGGAGGTAAGGAAGATGTTGGCATTGAACGTGATTGAGGAGTCCAAGAATGCCTGGTCAAGCCTATAGTCCTGGCAGACAAGCCGGACAAAACTATTCGTTTTTGTAATGATTTCAGAAAAGTAAATGAAGTGTCTGAATTTGATGCATACCCCATGCCTCGTGTCGATGAGCTGATTGAAAACCTGGGCCAGGCACGATTCCTAACAACCCTGGATCTTACAAAAGGGTATTGGCAGGTTCCCTTGTCTGCAGAATCAAAGGAGAAGACAGCCTTTGCCACCCCGGGAGGTCTTTGGCAGTACCGTATGATGCCCTTTGGTCTGTTTGGAGCTCCCCAAACCCCAGGAGGCAAAACTCTGTGCAATCCAAGACTGGCCAAAACCGGTGACCAAGAAACAGGTGAGATCTTTTTTGGGCCTTGCCAATTATTACCGAAGGTTCATCCCTGACTTCTCTATGATAGCAGCCCCTCTCACAGAACTAACGACCAAGAAACACTCCCGTATGGCGACATGGTCCCCGGCGGCAGAAGAAGCATTTGGCGACCTGAAGAGGGCCTTGTGTTCGAAACCAGTCCTTACTGCCCCCGACTTCAGCAAGGAGTTTGTGGTCCAGGCAGATGCTTCTGAGGTGGGTCTGGGCGCTGTGCTAGCCCAGATAAAGGAAGGTGAGGAACACCCCGTTCTGTATTTGAGTCGGAAGTTGCTGCCAAGAGAGAAGAACTATGCCACAGTGGAGAAAGAGTGCCTAGCCTTAAAATGGGCCCTGGAAACCCTCAAATATTACCTGCTTGGAAGGAGGTTCACTCTGGTGACCGATCATTCACCTTTGCAATGGATGGCAAAAAACAAAGAAACCAACAGCAGGGTAACTAGGTGGTTTTTAAGCTTCCAGCCTTTTAATTTCTCTGTCATTCACAGGCCAGGACGGCGCCATGGAAACGCAGATGCCCTGTCACGCCGTGATGCCTTCTGGTCCTCATTCACCCTGCCGAGGACGTCAGACCCGGGGGGAGGAATATGTGGCATCACAAAGGGACAGGTTGTGGAGGGGCGCTACATCCTCACCCAGGATCAGTGCCCACAACCCAAAATGGCCGCCGGGCTAGAGACTACAGCTCCCAGACTGCCTCATCATGCACCCAGCTGCAGGTGCTTAAGGCCCCTAATTGAGGCAGGGCTGGGAAACTGAATAAAGGGGAGAGCACCACGGCAGAGGAGTTGGGCCCGGAGTAGGAGAGAGGACGCATACCTGGAGGAACAGAGACCAAGGACTTTGCAGGGTGGGAGTACTTTGTTGGATGAAGAAACCCCTTTCTCCTCCGGGACGCTTTATGTTTATTCATGGGCTTTTTTGTTTGAGGTGTGATTTTGGAGTTAAAGGAACTGCCAGTGGGATGGACCAATAAAACCTTTATTTTTGTGTATACGGTCTGATTGTGCCTGTTTTACGCTCTCTTTTGCACTGCCCCACCCTAGGGACAACCCCTGACACTACAATATACACACACACACACAGACAGGACAAGCAGGAGGCACGGCCTGGCCATGACACAAATGCTTTTGGCAACAATAAAGAGAACGACAATATATATAATTAATATCAGATTTCACACTCCATACTGAGTTGTGCGGAGTACAGAAACTGTGTGTGTGTAGGTGTGGTGATGGGACTACCTCATAAAGGACTTTGTAGCAGATGGTTGTCTGCCCGGTCAGGGTGAGAGGTGGTTCTCCCCGCCTTCGTCTCTGACCCAGTCTCATCCTCTTCTTGAACGGTGGGCTGCTGAAGGCCAGTGAGCTCATACTGGACCGTGTCCTTGAAGCAGAACACCAGCAGGCCTTTTCAGACCTGTGAGAACACTCTCCCTCACAGACCCTGTGTCATTACATCAGGCTCAGTTGTGAGGTGTTGACGACGTTAAGATCTATTATAGGCTCTGAGCTCCTGCTCTCATAGTCAGCCTTGTCGAGACTATGTCTTAATTCATCCTCCAGATTTTACATAATTTTGTCACATCACAGATTCAAGGCTTTGTTTCGGGGATGTTGGCCTTAGTGAGGCTGTTTTAAATTAGGCCCACCCTAAGCCATACTATTTATAAATTCTCTAATCAAGATGGTATTCCCCAATATTGTTTCAGAGAAGCATTTCATGGGACACAGACCGTACAGCGGAGACTGATGTTCCACACACCCTGCATCGAGAGAAAGAATTTACCACAGAGCGATCAAATATTTATGATGCGTTTGGAACAAATCCCATCATGTATTCGCCTTTGGAATTTCCTTTGAATGCGGCGCAGAGAGAGGGAAAAAAAGAGGCGCTGCTCTCCCTAGAGATGCCTGTGGACAAACGCGGGGCGATATCAGAACTTCAGTGAGGGAGGTGACAGTGTCGGCCTGCTGAGCTGTGGGGGAGTGCCCAATGCAGGCGGAAAAAATAAATGTTGGAGACTCAGGCAGGTTTCTCTACTGACACCTAATGGTTAAAGCGATGTGAGGTATTCAAATAGACATGACACATACTTCTCAATCCTCACAACATCAAGGGCTGCCCGAATAAATCCACTTTTACAGGGCCTTCGCCTTTTGCCACATTTCTTTTTTCACCTCCTTGCTATAAATAACAAGCAGCCCCTTTTCACGTTTTTCCTCACACCTTTTGTGCACTGCTTTATTTATGGAAAGAAAACCGAGGACTCGTATTTGACCAATTGCTAGTGCTCATTATTTAATCAGTGACTTGTCAAAATCAATTTGCTTTACGCCCTTAATCCTGTTATGTGGTGGTGTAGTAGATGGACCCAAACGCACGCTCACACAGCAGATTAATCCTTCAAGATCTTTATTTTGTATTGATATATCTATATATATAGATCTATATAGCTGCAGACTTAAACAGACAACAATATCCAAACAGACTACGGCACGTGTCCAGTGGCCAAAGCCTGTCCGTTCTCCCTGAGTCGGGAGGGAAACTCAACCGAGGAAGAATGAGGCAGCCTCCGGAGTCGGGAGGGAAACTCAACCTACTCACGGCTGGAAACGGTCCGGGATGAAAACAAGGGAAGCCGACCGGTGAACTCCGTGGTACTACTCGGATCGGCCTCTGCGCACAGGTGAATTCCCGGGGATCGACTCTGCGCGGCAGGAGTGCTGCAGACAGCCAGAAAGGTTAGAAATCACTCGTCATGAAAACACTGCTCCAACTCACGGCGACGAGAACCAGACTGGTAACGGTACGGACTGACAACGTGCCGGAGGACAGCTGGGGGTATTTAAGTCAGTCGGCGCTGATCACCGGAATTCCCCACAGCTGAGCCTGGGGAGAGGGGCGTGGTTGGAGATGGAACTCGGGGGTGGAAACTATAGGCTGACACAAAAACAAAACATAAGCACATGGCCTTCAACCAACAACACTGACAGGGGGAAAAAAAGAGGAGCACACACTAGGTCAGACCGAGATCCTAACAGTACCCCCCCCTCAACGGGAGCCTCTTGGCGAACCGCCCGGCTTACCGGGGTGCTGTCGGTGGTAGGCGCTTATGAGCCCCGGATCAACGATCCTGGACCGTGGCACCCAGCACCGCTCCTCAGGTCCATAACCCTCCCAGTCCACCAGGTACTGAAACCCCCTACCTCGACGGCGGACATCCAGGAGGCGATTGACCGTGTAGACGGGGCCCCCCTCGATGAGACGGGGGGGTGGAGGGGGTGCTGGCGGAGGATTTAGGGGACTGGAGACAACAGGCTTGAGGAGGGAGACATGGAAGACCGAGTGAATCCTCATGGAGCGAGGCAACTGCAGCTTGACCGATACCGGGTTGATGATGGAGATGATGGGAAAAGGGCCGATGTATCTGGGGGAGAGCTTCCTTGACTCGGTGCGTAGGGGGATGTCCCTGGTCGAAAGCCAGACCAAGTCTCCAATCTGGTATGCCGGAGCTGGGACACGACGCCGATCCGCCACTCTCTTATTCTGCTCAGCCGTGCGGAGCAGAGCCACCCGAGCCATTCTCCACACCCGTCTACAACGCCGGGCATTGTGTTGGACTGATGGAACTGCCACCTCGACCTCCTGGCTAGGGAACAGGGGAGGCTGATAGCCCAAGGAGGCCTCAAAAGGGGACAGTCTGGTGGCAGTGGACGTGTGGGAATTGTGGGCGTACTCCACCCACGGGAGGTGATGGCTCCAAGAGGAGGGATTAGTGGCGGTCACACACCTGAGGATGGCCTCGAGCTCCTGGTTCAGCCTCTCCGTCTGGCCGTTAGTTTGCGGATGGAATCCCGAGGAGAGACTGGCCGTGGCGCCGAGGGTGTGACAGAATGCCTTCCATAACTGGGATGAGAACTGCGGGCCACGGTCCGAGACTATGTCCGCAGGAATGCCATGAAGCCGAATGACGTGTTGGACTAGTAGGTCAGCGGTCTCACGGGCCGATGGCAGCTTGGGCAGGGGAATGAAGTGGGCCGCCCTTGAGAACCGGTCCACCACAGTCAGAATGACGGTGTTACCGTTTGACGGGGAGAGACCCGTTACGAAATCCACTGCAATGTGGGACCATGGACGTTGTGGCACCGGGAGTGGCCGTAGTAGCCCCATGGGGGGTCGGTGCGAGGCCTTGTTCCGGGCGCACGTAGTGCAGGCCCGCACATACGTACGGGTCTCCTCCTCGAGGGACGGCCACCAAAAGGTGCGGCGGAGCCAGTCTATAGTCCGCCGGATGCCGGGGTGACCAGAGAGACGCGAGTCGTGGGCCCACCGCAGGACTTGGGAGCGGACGGACGGAGGGACAAACAGACGATTCGGAGGGCCCCCTCCAGGGTCAGGTTGAGCCTGCTGGGCCTCACGTACCACCCTCTCGATCTCCCAGGTGACAGCACCGAGCACGTACGCAGCAGGCAGGATGGTGTCGGGAGTAGAGTTCCCCTCTTCCGGGGCAAACTGACGGGAGAGTGCATCCGGCTTGGTGTTCTTGTGACCCGGCCGATAGGTGATGGTGAAATTGAAGCGGGCGAAGAACAAAGCCCAACGGGCCTGGCGAGAATTGAGGCGTCTCGCCGTGTGGATATACTCCAGATTTCGGTGGTCGGTCCAAACGATGAAGGGGACCACCGATCCCTCCAGCCAGTGCCTCCACTCCTCCAACGCGAACTTGACAGCCAACAGCTCTCGGTTGCCCACGTCATAGTTTCTCTCAGCAGGGGAAAGTCTACGAGAGAAGAAAGCACAAGGATGAAGCTTAGAGTCGGAAACTGACCGCTGAGATAGTACGGCTCCGACTCCGGTGTCGGAGGCATCCACCTCGACGACAAACTGCCGTGTCTCGTCTGGGTGGACCAGGATTGGAGCCGAGGCGAACCGCTCCTTGAGAGCAGAAAAAGCCCTGTCGGCCTCTGGGGTCCATGAAAACAACACCTTGGAGGAGGTGAGTCGCGTCAGCGGTTCTGCCGTTCGGCTGTAGTCCCGGATGAACCGTCTGTAGAAGTTCGCGAACCCCAGAAACTGCTGGAGCTTCCTTCGCGAGGTGGGCACCGGCCACTCCATTACGGCCTTAACCTTCTCGGGGTCTTTTCTCACCTGACCCTCCTCAATGAAGACGCCCAGGAACTGCACAGAGGAGACGTGGAACTCGCACTTCTCAGCCTTAACGAAGAGCTGATTCTCCAACAGTCGTTGCAGCACCTGGCGGACGTGGTTAGTGTGCTCCTGGGGATTCGGGGAGAAGATCAGAATGTCGTCAATATACACAAACACGAAACGGTTGAGGAAGTCGCGGAGGACATCATTAACCAGTGCCTGAAAGACGGCAGGGGCATTGGTCAATCCAAACGGCATCACCAGATATTCAAAGTGTCCCAAAGGTGTGTTAAAGGCCGTCCTCCACTCGTCTCCCTCGCGAATTCGGACCAGATGATACGCGTTGCGTAGGTCCAGCTTGGTGAATATCTTAGCTGAGGCTAAGGAGTCGAAAACAGACGAGATGAGTGGCAAAGGATATTTATTCTTGATGGTAATTTGATTCAAACCTCTGAAATCGATGCAGGGACGGAGGCTCTTGTCCTTCTTGGAGACGAAGAAGAAACCCGCTCCCACAGGCGAGGATGAGGGACGTATGATTCCTGCGGCGACTGACTCAGTTATATATTTCTCCATAGACTCACGTTCTGGCCGGGAGAGATTATATAGCCGACTAGTGGGAAGTGGGGCGCCCGGGAGCAGGTCAATAGCACAATCGTAGGGGCGATGAGGGGGGAGTGAAAGAGCCCGCTCCTTGCTGAATGACTCTCCTAAATCCCAATACTCCCGGGGCACGGCGGAGAGGCTAGGACCGGTCTCAGGACTGCTGGGGGGAGGAGCTTGCCGGGGGACCGCAGATCTGAGGCAGCGAGAGTGACAGGTGGAGCTCCAGCCGGTGATCCTACTCCCAGCCCAATCAATTTGGGGATTATGATCCTTAAGCCAGGGAAGTCCCAGGACCAGGGGTGTCTGAGGGGTAGGAAACACGTAGAACCGGGTCTTCTGGCTGTGATTACCGGACACGAGCAGGGAAATAGGCTGAGTCTGGTGTGTTATCTCTGCCAGTGAACTGCCATCCAGTGCGCTCACTAGCTGAGTGCCCTCCAACGCCTCCACGGGAATCCCATTACGTCTAACAAACTCAGTGTCCAAAAAGTTCTCTTCAGCCCCAGAATCCATGAGTGCCGACAGGTGCACAGGCCCAGAAGCTAAACTCAGGGTGGCAGGAAACAGTGCACGAGGCTTAGAAGGGGGAATTCTCTCTGCATCGCTCACCAGCATCCCCACTCTTACTGGCGAGCGCTCTCTTTTGGTCGAACAGGGCAGACGGCCCTGCGGTGTCCCGACTCACCACAGTACAGACAGCCTCCTGAGCGGATGCGTCGCTCTCTCTCCTCCGGAGAGAGATTAGTCCCCCCGAGCTGCCTTGGCTCCTCCGGCTCGAAAGGGGGAGGGGCCGAGGTAGGAGAATGGGGGCGTGCAGAGCTGTACCGTCCGGACGGGCTCGGGAACTGAAGGCTGGGACGGAAACCCCACTGACGCACCGGATTGGACGACCGGAAGTCCCTCTCCCGGCGGCGTTCCCGGATACGGTTATCCATATTGATGACCAGAGTGTAGAGCTCCTCTAAAGACTCTGGCTCCTCCCGGACTGCGAGCTTATCCTTCAACAGATCCGAAAGGCTGTGGCGATATATCCCCTTAAGCGCCTCCTTGTCCCAACCGGACTCCGTGGCCAGAATCTGGAAGTCCACCGTGTACTCCGCTGCGCTGGTGGAACCCTGACGAAGACTGAGCAGGCGCTGAGCAACGTCCCTGGTGTAAACTGGGTGGTCAAATACCCTCCTGAACTCCTCCGCGAAGAGCTCGTAGGGAACCCGGCTTGGGCTGCGCCTGTTGAGCCAAGCCTCCGCCCAGACCAGCGCCTTGCCGCGCAGCAACCCCACCGTAAAGGCCACCCTTGCATTGTCCGAAGCAAATGTGCGGGGCTGCTGGTTAAAAACAAATCCACACTGGAGCATGAACCCTCTACACTCCCCGGACGCTCCATTATAGGGCACCGGTGAGGGAACAAAGGACTCACGGGTGCTGGATGCGTCCTCAGGGACCGGCTCCGAGGGAGGAGAATGGCGTAGCGTGAAGTCCTGCAGCAGGCCTCCTATCTCCGCTACCTGGGCCCCGATAGATCGCTGCGAGTCCGCTAGGTCCCGCAGAACCTGATGGTGTTGCCCGAGGAGCGCGCCCTGGTTGGCCATCTCCCTCTGCAGCTGATCCACAGAAAGAACATCTGCTGCGGCGGCTGGGTCCGACATGGTCAGTCCGTTCTGTGGTGGTGTAGTAGATGGACCCAAACGCACGCTCACACAGCAGATTAATCCTTCAAGATCTTTATTTTGTATTGATATATCTATATATATCTATATATATAGATCTATATAGCTGCAGACTTAAACAGACAACAATATCCAAACAGACTACGGCACGTGTCCAGTGGCCAAAGCCTGTCCGTTCTCCCTGAGTCGGGAGGGAAACTCAACCGAGGAAGAATGAGGCAGCCTCCGGAGTCGGGAGGGAAACTCAACCTACTCACGGCTGGAAACGGTCCGGGATGAAAACAAGGGAAGCCGACCGGTGAACTCCGTGGTACTACTCGGATCGGCCTCTGCGCACAGGTGAATTCCCGGGGATCGACTCTGCGCGGCAGGAGTGCTGCAGACAGCCAGAAAGGTTAGAAATCACTCGTCATGAAAACACTGCTCCAACTCACGGCGACGAGAACCAGACTGATAACGGTACGGACTGACAACGTGCCGGAGGACAGCTGGGGGTATTTAAGTCAGTCGGCGCTGATCACCGGAATTCCCCACAGCTGAGCCTGGGGAGAGGGGCGTGGTTGGAGATGGAACTCGGGGGTGGAAACTATAGGCTGACACAAAAACAAAACATAAGCACATGGCCTTCAACCAACAACACTGACAGGGGGAAAAAAAGAGGAGCACACACTAGGTCAGACCGAGATCCTAACAAATCCCCCCCAATCTTGCTACTTTTAGAATGTGAAATTAAATAAAGTATGACATTAACATTGTATACATACATATGTAATACATGTATAATCCACAATTAAGCATGTAAAATAAATTCTTAAATATAATGCTGCAGTTCTATTGCACGTCCTAATCTTACACATCAACAACTCCGGGAGTATGAGCCCAAAAAAAATAGAACATGGCGCCTGACTTTTCAAGTCCTCAAAGGTTAATTATTCAAGAATTCCCCTCTTCCCTCTCAAGATGCTCAAGCACAGCAGGATAGCGCAGTGTGCTGCAGCTTCTTCCTTATTCCCTCGTAGAGTGTCAGAAGTTTAAAACCAACTGTTCGACTGTAATTGAAATGCACACGTTGTCTGAAGTCTGGCGCCGTCGAGCAAAAGGAAGACAGCAAAAAACACGGCACAAACATAACCTCAGATGCTCCCTCCCGGTGAACATCGGCAATGTTGTTCTAATCAGCAACAACGCTAATCTGCCCTCTTATTTTCATTATGCATGCATTGTGAGTGTGAATTATGTGTGTAAATTAGTTGGTTTGTCTGATTAAAGATTAGAAAACATACCGGTACTCTATAATGAATGTGATGGCCATGTGAACAACAACACAGCAAGTATAATTAATTAGTACAGTTAAAAAAAAAAAAAAACATAAATTCAAAGCAGTTAAGATTCACATATCTGTTTAAAAAAAAAAGAAAAGATGCATTTGAATAAAAAAGAAATAGGGGCAAACGGGAAACTAAATTTCTTTATCATCTTTTATTCTGCATTCGTGACATTCTCCCAAAGCTTTTCTCATCCTCAACAAAAATATATATAAATATATATATATATATATATATATTTTGACATCACGAAAAGCAAAATTGTAGCACAGACTGTGGTATTAAATGGACCATTGGCAACAACAGAACAACTCACTGAAATGTTTAGGCCCCAAACGGCACATTCATTTGCAATCCAAAATCAACAAAACCAATACAGCATAATTCGTATTTGATTCATTATACATATCCTTTATGAGACAACTAAAGTCTTCACACCAGGTCATGTAGATGACCATTCAACACCATCAGCTAAGCAAGTGAAGAGATTTCAAAATGTGCCTCTTTCTGTTCATCACTAATTAGGAGGTTGAAGCTGTTGACCTTTGTAGTTTTACTGGAAACAGCGAAAACAGTATTGGACAACAATAGTCCAGTAAAGAGTCACCAGTAAAAGAAGAACATAAAGTAGCTACAACACAGGAATAACAGATCACAGTAACACACGGCGGTGGAACAAGTAGGTGAAAGTTGCAATATTACAGTGTAGAAATATTCTGTTACAAGCAGGGGTGAAGGTAGGCTAGATTGAAGTTCTTCGATCTTCATATTTTTCTCGTCCCACCCCCATCTTCATGCGTCACAATCCTGCCCTGCTTTTAACCCCTGTATTGTGTAGAAAGAAATAGAAAACACTTGACATCATGTTATCAGCCAATTATTTTTCTAAAAGCTGTATCTGCCACAGAAAATTTGGCAATGTCAACCAAATTCTCTAAATTACAACAATTGCTTTTGTTTTGAATTAGAAGAAAACTAGAACCAAATTAACAGTAGTTGTAGAGCAAACCATGCAACCAGAGTTAGAAAAGTAATTTGTTGAAATAAAACGGAACATTTTCGGAAGAAACGACATCCGCTGCCAAAACCCCACAGCACTCGATATCAGACAGTCAGCTGCAGCAGAAGTTGACATCCGCCAGCAGAAGCCGAACTGAGCAGTTTTGGAAAGGCAGCAAGCACGGATTAAAAACCTGCAGGTCTGTGCTGGATGCCAACACACCGACGATGGAACAATTCAGAGACAGTTATATGAAAACTCAACACGTTCTCATCCCAACTCGTCACATACCTTCGAGGCTCGGTCAGAACCCTTTGGCGCCACTTTCTAAAGCACTGGGTCGCAGCAAACATGTGGTTAACTTGAATTCAAACTAAAACGCTTGCTTTGGTTTATGCAACAAAAACACTTAGTTAGGTTTCTGAAAAAAATCATGGTTGGGCTTATTAAAATAACTACATTAACTATGTAAAACACAAACAACCTATCAGTACGGAAAACACATCACAAACACCATTAACAACGTAACGTTAGGACACGAACACTGGTCTCGAACACTGGTCTCCTGATTGAAAATCCTGTTTGTGTGACACATCTTTTGTCTTTTTTTCAGTCTTTATACTACAGTATGTCATCACACGGCCACATAAAATGACGTGGCGGGCCGGATCCGGGAATCTTCCACATCAATGGGCCCATAGAACAAGTGCACTAGTGCTTCCTTTAAGCCCGCCTCTTAGCCCTCGGTCCTCTGCCGAACTGAAGGAAATCTTACTTCAGGCCATGTGGAAGAGAGGATTTCACTCAGCGCTGATTGAACAATGCCTCCACTCCTGCTGGGCAACACATCTAAAATACTTAGGGGGATTTAATTCAGAAACATAAAGTGACCTTGTATTTTTGAGCGCACCCTCGATCCATCTTAAATCAGGGAAATCACCTGCTTGTTTTTGGCTTGAACCGTATGAAGGTAGATTTGTGTCTTTATTTCTCAAAAGCTAAAAAAAGTTTCAAAAGCAAAAGAAAGTTTCAAAAGCAAAAATAAAAGTTTTAAAAGCAAAAACAAAAGTTTCAAAAGCAAAAAAAAAAGTTTTAAAAGCAAATATATAAACTGAGAATAATTTATTTGTTAAAAAAATAAAAGCTTTGGTTTTGAATCCAAAAGTTTTGAAACTAAAAGTTTTGAAACTAAAAGTTTTGAAACTAAAAGTTTTGAAACTCAAAGTTTTTAAACTAAAAGTTTTGAAGCCAAAAGTTGTGAAACCAAAAGTTTTGAAGCCAAAAGCTGAGTTGGGTGTAGTGGGCGGGGCATACGCTGCTGCATGTATCAGGAGTTTCTAAACTTTTAGTTTCAAAACTTTTAGTTTCAAAACTTTTAGTTTCAAAACTTTTGGATTCAAAACCAAAGCTTTTATTTTTTTAACAAATAAATTATTCTCAGTTTATATATTTGCTTTTAAAACTTTTGCTTTTGCTTTTGAAACTTTTTTTTGCTTTTGAAAAATAAAGACACAAATCTACCTTCATAGAACCACAGCAGTTTGGATTAAATAAACAAACATAAGACTCGCTTCATATTTCAAAACAGTGACATGATGTGTTTTCTTTTGGCCTAATAAAAACAGGTTCCACCCCTCCATTTCAGAGTATACCAGTGAGCATGTTCTGTAAGAGCATTATGAATGAAAGAGCGTCCAGATATCGAAGGATAAAAATCCACTGCTTGTTCCTCTTTCCTTCACACAGAAAATCTGTCAAGATTGCACAGACAACTTGGGAAAAGTGCCCTTTCTGAAGAAAGTGTTTACTTGCAAAAAGGTCTCCTGGTCCTCATATATTGCAGTATATACTATTATACCAACGTAAATAAATAAAGAAACAAACAAATGACAAATAAAGAAATAAAAATAATGTGTGGAGAAGACATTGGAAAGGAATCTAGACCCTCAAAGAAAGTTGACAGAAAAATGAACTGTTACCTCAACATGAAAATTCAAATACCAGTTCTTGAAAATGTTTTCCAGAATATTATTTGTTTCAATTTATTATTGGCAGATAGTGTTGATGATTCTTCAGAGTGGAACTCATGACCCCAGTATTTCTTGCCCTTATTATAAACACTGGGTACCCTTCACAATTTCCATGGCATATTTTTGATGTCTAAAGACTAATGAACGCTGGTTTAATTAATTGACTTCATAAAACAAGTTCATGAGGTAATTTAATTCGGAAACCGGCTGATGTTGTCTGTCAGACAAAGGCCCGCCTACTGCAATGTTGCATCAGAATCGCAATATCCGGGAACGTCATCAGCCCTTACCCGGCAACTCTGCCTGCTTACAGCACTGCCGAGATTAGCAGAAGGTATCTCTTAAAGTGAGTTCACTTTTCACTTGTTGTGGCTGACCAGGCTGTCGTGGAGAAAATGAGCGAATTGAAGGTGGACGCGAAAAAAAAGGTAATGCTTGCGTTTTGTAACCGGCTACATTTAAGTCATATCAGCGAGCTAATAGCTAGCCTAGCCTGTAGTCAGTGTCATGCTTCCCTTTTTGTCATACAAGCAATGCGGTGCTAACCTGGTGCTAACGTCGCAGCTAGCTAGATAACGTTATTTTGGCTTCACCCAAAAGGAAGCTCAGTTTAATTTTTTGTTTTAATCTGTTTTATCTGCGACATTGCAATTGAGCGAGGCTGGTTGACGAGTTTGGTTTGGCTGATGTAACTTAGCTGTCGCAAGTAACGTTATAGTTCTGGAGAATGCCTTACGCCAAACCCTGCTCATCCTTCTGAGCATTTAATGTGTGACTGCTTTATAGGTTTACACCCATGCTAGGCTTAATTTGACTAGGCTTAACTAGACTTAACTTGCGTTCGTCACTCATTTTCCATTTTTTAATCGGGACCCACCCAATGAACTAATCTGATATCTGATTGACTAAGCTCTCTTCTCTTAAAAAACTGGTCTGTAAATTACGCTCACACATTTCTAATAATAACTCTATTATGTGTTACAATTTTGTGTCGACCTTATACTTGTACTTTTTTAATTGGATCACTTGTATGCTGGATTTTTCTCCAGCACTTTTTGTGTGAGGCCTTGAGCATGATCTATGCTCTGTATTGTAGGCTATGTAACTACCAAAAAGGAAGGGCTCTTTACAATCACACATTTTTTTATAGTGATATATATATATATATGTATAAAAAAATATATATATAAATAAATGTTTGTCTAATGTTAGCAGTTTATGCTACTATTGTTATATCAAGCATAGTGTAGTTGTGCATCTCTCCTGTCTTTTTGTAAACTGTGTGTAGTTTGTGATAACTATGAAACTGTCTAAAGTTGTCTTTCATCAACTTTGTTGATAAAAGTTCTTTAACATTTTCCATAATTTTTGGACAGGGGGGAAGTGAAAGCACTAAAGATGGAGGAAAGATGAAGGCTAAAAGTGCTGTGGGGGAGTCTGGGAGCAGATCTGAGGTGAGTTTCTAACTTAGCATCAGAAGTGTGTAGATGCTAATGGTAGGTTTACAAGAACTGTAGGCCTACTCATAGATATCATTGCATGCTCACATATAAAAGCAGCTACCCATTGGCTTCATGGTTGTTGAGCTAGCTTTTTGATAATATACTAGCATAGTCAAAACATTTAATGTGGTAGAACACTGACCTTTTAAAGCATTGCACCTGGAAATCTGTGCAAACAATGTCATCACGTCGAGATAGACCAAGCTCTGATACAAGTTTGAGTTTCTGAATGGGAAATATTTCTGCAATCTAAAACACAAACTGTAAATGTGAGTTATCATTATATAATTACACAAATTTGAAGATGAGGCAAGCTGAACAGATAAAAAGATGGTGGGTAGACAAAGAAAATACTTAATTTCACAAAAATGTCATCTCAACAGCCTAAAATGCCTTATGGATTATAGTTTGATGTGCAGTAGACTTAGACTTTCAAGTAGCAGTGAAGGTAGGGCTGGTATTAATATCCTTCAGAAACTTTTTTGTAATATTTGTTGAAAGTCTAATTACGTCCTGAGAACAATAAATTAATCAAATGCCGTGATACCAGAAATAATCTGCTATCTGTGGCTGTCGCAAGACTGTAATAAGCCTGTTTAATCATTTCATTCGACCTGAATGAAATGATTGGACGAGCTGCCTGCCTGTCTACCTACCTACATGCTTGTGCATTCTGTGCGTGTGCGCTTATTGTCCTTCACCGTACTCTTCCGCTAGCATGCTAGCTTAACAGCTGTGAGTAGCCATGTTCCTTGTTTATGTTCATAATGATTATTGTGGGGACGGGCTGTCAGTGTTTCCCACTTGTTGACTTTCTTGATCATTTTAACATTGTGCTATTAGCTATTTTCATTGGAAAAGAGTTAGCAGAACTGGGCTGGGTTTTTCGATATGGATAATTAAAAAAAATCAAGTTTACTCTTGCTCGTTTCTCAAGATTACCAACCCGAGCTTTAAGAGTTACGCATATTAGTACCCAATGAAATGTATACACAGTGACAGCATTTTCCACTGTTCTCCATTTACTCACATCTTTTTTTTTTTGGTTTCCGTCTAGCTGACGCCAGCACCCGAGTACATCGATGAGCGCCTCACTCTGTACGCTCAGCTGAAAGCGGAGCACGATGCGCTGATGGCGGAGAGGGCTGCGAAGAACAGCCGAGCCATCAAGGTGACTCTGCCCGACGGAAAGGTGGTGGACGCTGAGTCCTGGAAGACCACACCATACCAGGTGGCCAGTGGAATCAGGTCAGTGCGATTATGGGATCGCTGTAGCTGTTGACCCCCCCCCCCCCCTCGCTTTCATGTAGCACAGAAAAATGAAAGAAAACCTCAAGGGTGTTACATGAATTTAATTCCCAAAGATTAGCTGTCAAGTTTATTTGTGCAGCCTGTAATCATCGCTACAGTCTCGAAAGGCTTCACAATGTCCACACTATGAAAACAGTCATTTGAAATGACTCCCGCCAACCTCAGACCGTTCACAAAGACATAAGAAATGCTGTGGAAACTTTTGGATAGTCTGAGAATTATCTCCCCACCAACATGGTCCAATATACAAGACTGTGTTAACAGAGATTAAATGTCTGACTGCACAGTAAATGCAGGGGAATTCAAGCAGCTCTAGCACCATCATTATAAGAGTGGGTGGTGCTTTACTTCCCTTACCTTCTAGGGTACCTTGTAAGACCAGTCAAGCTACATCTATCATAGGTCTGGTGGTGACAGTACATGGTGGCAAAACGCCGCTGATTTTATCTATATATCATTTATTGCCTGTCATTATACCGTAATTGTATTGTGGGATTTTTAAAATCTTGTTAATAAATAATCTTGACTTAATTCAAATACAGAGCAGTTACTATCTCAGGTTTCTCTTAATCATTTCGGAAAATAATTCAAATTGAACGCTCCGGTTTGGCTCGCTATTATCATGTAGCCATGCACACGAGTTTGTGTAGCAACAATTAGATAGTTAGCATTGGAAGGTCTTATGGTTCTTGTGATATTTATTTATGTCAGACCTAATCTAATGCCGTGTTATAATATTTTAGCTGTAGGGGATGTTACAGAAGATGTTTTTGGCCCATTTATCTGTTCAAATTGATGCCAAACTATCGCTGACGTTTTTGTGAATCTGCACATTCATTTGATGTGGAATATCATACTGTCTTTTTCGTCCAGTCAAGGCCTTGCCGACAACACGGTGATTGCTAAGGTGAACAACGGTGTGTGGGACCTAGACAGACCGTTGGAAGAAGACTGCAGCCTTCAGTTGCTCAAGTTTGATGATGAGGAGGCTCAAGCTGTAAGTCAACCTCAACCCTGGTATGAAACAGTGCTTATTAGGAATGCACGATATATATCAATCTGATATCTAAACGGTCAATAATGGGGTATTCATATTATTGTTTTGATCATTATATTTAAGCCAATAAATAGAGCTGATGAAGCAGGCTAAATTGATTGTGTGCTCGTCGTCAGTAACTCAGTGAATTACAGTACACGCTATATATATATATATATATATATATATATATATATATATATATATATATATATATATATATATATATATATATATATATATAAATAATCTTTTTTTTTTTTGTCACGGGAAAGTCTGTTAAATTCACTGAACACTGCCAAAGTCCAAAGACGGTGGTTACTCAACGGCACATAACATCTTGCAGAGTTCATTCAGCCTTATTAGTATGTAGTTAGGGCCGGCAAGGTCAAAGTGATGAATGAGGCGTTTACTATCAATAGTAAAGTGCCAAGCTCTGTGATTTACTAAGTGTCGGAGACACGGAGAGGAGACGTGAGAACGTAAAACACTGCTGCAATCACGTCCTGTCATAAGTGTCAGCGACTGGTCCCTGAGAGAATAACGAGCCTTGTTCCCAAATTAAAAGCCCAATTTCAGCTTCATTGTCGATACAATGTGCTGAATGTTTTCACCTGAAGAAGAGGTCAGTTGAAGTGAATGAATCCAAAGTCTCATAGGTCTGCACAGACCCGAAGGTCAACAATCTTAATTTCCCATCACAGTCAGGGACTGCACTGGTATTTTGACTAATTGGGGCGATTTATATATTTTTGTGTATGTTTTAGGTTTACTGGCACTCCAGCGCCCACATCTTGGGTGAAGCCATGGAGAGGGTGTACGGAGGCTGCCTCTGCTACGGCCCCCCCATCGAGAGCGGCTTCTACTACGACATGTTCCTGGAGAGCAACGAGTGAGCCACGGCGGATTTTTGTTCAGATTCATCTGTATAGTTATTGTTGTTAGTCAGCTCTCAGTGTTGTTGTGGTGTGTTCTTCAAGTTTAACGACCGTCTGTCTGATTCACCTTCTGAAACCGGTATCAAAACCGGTTTATTGTAACGACACGAATGCGGTCGAGCCGGATTTTTCTCGGGTGTGGCTTTGAGATCACGTCTTCCCATATTTGCCCACAGGATTGGAAACCTAAAATCTATTCATAACACAGAACTACAGATTACTTCTGGGAAGCTTTGAGAGCGTGTTGAGACACCCTCGGAACATTTTTGAACACTTCCTCTCCGTAAACAACTTTTTCACTTGACCTTTCCCTGAAACGGATGCATTTCTCCCGCTTCAGGCTGCAGGAGAGCGTGAGCAGTGCTGTCTAATTAATTCTACAATCTCCTTAATGAAGTCAATTTATGCTAATGACATTCTCGGAGACCAAGGATATTTTGAATTTGCGCAAGCCCTGAAGCCAAGGACCTTTAACTGTTTGCCCGTGCTCCGCTGAGGTTATCAGTTTCTGCAAGTCTAAGAATTACATTGGTGAACAAAAGGTCCAACCACGCAGTTTGCACATCCATGATGCCCTCTAAATACACTGGCAGCCTAAATTTAGCGTTGAGTGCACTTTGCATATTAATGTTGGACTGAGGAAGGTTTTTCACCTGATGTAATGTTGTGTTTTCTGACAGGGGCGTATCGAGCAACGATTATCCGTGTCTGGAGACCTTGTGCAAGAAAATTATCAAGGAGAAGCAGCCGTTCGAGAGGTTGGAGATAAAGAAGGAAACTTTGTTGGAAATGTTCAAGGTATTTGAAAACACAAACAAACCCCCACCCCCACCCCCCCCCCCCCAAAAAAAACAACCCCACCTACAATGAAAAACATTAAAGGAGTAACAGAACTGTAAAACCACATCTTCTTTACAGTACAACAAGTTCAAGTGCCGCATTCTGAATGAGAAGGTCACCACTCCCACCACCACCGTGTACAGGTGAGTCCTGGCGCCCTGCATGTAAAAGTTTTCATCGTCAGATTATAATTCTGTTGATAATGGTATTCTATATTTTTGCAGCAATCAACAAATTCCATTAAATTACCAAAACCAGAAATTCATTGATGCAGCTGACGAGTATTATCCTGATAAAGCATATTCCCTCGTGTGATAGGCCTCCTCCATTACCATGAACATGGGCATTGTATTATGCTATGATTCAATCCCGTCATGATGTAATAAAAACAAAACACACTAACTCACCAAATTTGCAACTGTAAATAGCCCCCAACAAGTTCACTTTTTACTTCTATTTGGGCAATGTTTGTCAAAAACGAGTTCCCAGCTGTACGAAGAAAATGAGCAAACCTTGTTAAAGCATTAAATCATGTATTTGTGACTTGTTTTTTAAGATTTACGTCTTCAGTAGTGTCACAAACCGGTTCGGGGAAACGTTAAGTACTGAGGGAGTAATGTGTCTTTGATTTTGCTCTTTTTATAGGATTTGATAACAAGGACGGAAATATAGTATTTATAGAGTATTGCTAGCTTTATCCTAAACACAACTCGTGTCCTCTCAGTCTTTTTAATAAATGCTCAACACTTCTAAACGTTCTGCATTTCAGGTGTGGTCCCCTAATTGACTTGTGTCGCGGTCCCCATGTGAGACATACAGGAAAAATCAAGGCCCTTAAGATCCACAAGGTGAGCAGTTTGTTTTCCCGCCATGCGTCAAGTACAGCAAACCTGCTGTTGGTGAGGATTTCTTGTCGATTTAACCAGGAAGCATTTCAAGTCCTGTAGTCTGTGCCCCGAAAGTCTGCCGGTACCCACGATTGTACGGAAGCCCCGAGAGCGCAATGCCATAAAGAATCAAATTCACCAATTTCACAACTAATGCGCATCATTTAGAAAGAGTGCTGGAAGAAGCAGCAAATTACGTTGTCAAATTTGACACTTTAAAGTTGATTTGAATATTTATCAGTTCGTCTTCCAAGTATTTATCAGTTAGGCTGCTTTCCAAAATCCACATGAGCCACTCTTCACATCGGCATTAAATATATTCACAGCTCTTATTTGAAAAAAAGGAAATTGTGTCACTTTTAAAGCTGGTTCGCCTGCTACTCCTTTTGTTTCCACCTTCCAAAACGGTGGTGAAGAACACCAGGAGCTGAGAGCTTCTTCAATAA
The DNA here is from genome assembly GCF_949748355.1 of Melanostigma gelatinosum. NCBI lineage: Eukaryota > Metazoa > Chordata > Actinopteri > Perciformes > Zoarcidae > Melanostigma > Melanostigma gelatinosum. The sequence goes on from NC_136639.1 coordinate 23,886,913, forward strand.
GGAGTGGTGTGTTAACGGCATGGCAAATTGATCAGAGGACACATTGCCTCTTCCTAAGTTAACATATAACCTGTTGCTGACGATCGATGTAGCAGATAAAAGACTTATTTGAATGGAGTCAGGCAGCAGTGAGCAGTCCACATACAACGCACCGGGGCTACATTACATCACTTCCAGCAAACATCACAGAACAATGAGCGCAAACCAGCATCAGCGTCTGTTTTAACCCAATATTATTTGGACTATTTGGACTTGGCTAAAAACACTGAATCCCTCATCACATTAGCATATCGTCATACCGCCAATGTTATCTTCCCTTCACCTCTCTCTCCTCCGCTCTGTGTATTTGTGCAGACGCTAAGCACCGCCTCTTGGTAAAGCGTGAGAGCAGAGAATATATTGATGATCGTGTGAAATTTTAGCAGCGGCGCTCATAATTCTGCAGTATAGGCTCTGCTATGTTTTATTCTCCAGGGATTCGATGGACCCAAAAGACTGATGAAAGCTCACATATTCCTTTTTTGTATTTGCTGTCTGGGTCCGCTAGAATTCGTCAACATACTGGGAGGGTAAGGCGGACATGGAAACCCTCCAGAGGATCTACGGAATCTCCTTCCCTGACCCCAAAATGCTGAAAGAGTGGGAGACGTTTCAGGAGGAAGCCAAGAACAGAGATCACCGCAAACTGGGCCGGGTATGAGCTGAAAAGTGAAGAAGCTTTCGCTGACAAAAAGCAAGTTTGTCTCCATAGTGATTGTAAAACGGTCTCCTACAGGTTCTGCTCGTACAAAGGAAGGTTATTCCCCCCCCCCCCCCCCCCAAAAAAAAGGTTTTATTATATCAAGATGCAGCCATAAACTGGCTACTTATTAGTAGAATACAACTAGCAGTCATAATGGAGTACAATTATGAAATACAGGTGGAATGCTTCTAAAGCATAAGAGTCTGGGTTTGATGAGTCTGATGTAACCAAGTCACCGCACCTTCTCAACAGAGACGTGATCGTCAAAGCCTTCTCTGAACAGTGTGAAAACATTGCACTCCTGATAGTAACAAGAACCTTTGTCCTCCAAATAGTAAAGCTTTTTTTTTTTTTTTACTGTTTTCACACTTGTTCAGTCACATATTAATCTAGAAAGAAATACTGTGAATAGCAATATTAAACTATAAAATGCATTTCCTGCTGAAAATGCGTTGGAATGCTGAAAGCTGAAATTAATCTCAAAAACATTGCTGAAAATAGATATCCAATTAAAAAATAAATTGCAAAAAGCTGAATAATTCAAAAAGTTGAAAGATTACAAATATGAAGTTATGTCACCCCTCTCCTGAAAGAGCTGAACATTTTGATATTCGAACGGTTTCTGTAGCTTAAAAGAATTCCAGCAGTAGTGAATAAGTACTAGTTGTAGCAGTAGTGCTATTTGTAGTAGCAGTAGTAGTAGAAGTTGTCGTCGAAGTATTTGTAATTAGAAGAAGTAGTAGTATCAGCAGTCGTACTAATAGCTGTATTAGTACTGGTTATTAGTACTGGTAGTAGCAGGAATGGCAGTATTAGCAGTTGTGGTATCAGTAATAATAGTAGTGGTAGTGGTAGTAATAGCAGTAGTGGTAGTAATAATATTTATGGTAGCAGTAATAGCAGTAGCAGTAGTAGTAATAGTAGCAACAGCAAAAGTTGTAGTAGTGGTAATACTAGAAATATTAGCAGTAGTAGTAGTTGTCGCAGTATTAGTAAGAGCATTCATTATTTCAACAAAAAAGCCTAATTTTGAGCTCAACGTTTAAATACAGTTAATCCATGAGGCTTTTATTTTGAAAGGGTGGGACTGGGTGGGGGAGAGGAGACATAATCATCATGTTTGACACATAAACAGAGGTTATTAAATGACAGGCTTCATCACAAGCAGTTCAGTTAGAATTCACTCTCTGGGGCTTTTATTTTGAAATGGGGTGTGGGGGAGAAGGGGAGAGGAGACAGAATCATAATGTTAGATAAACACAAACCGGTTATTAAATGACAGGCTCATCACAAGCATTTCAGTTAGGATTCATTCTGTGGGGCTTTTATTTTAAAATGGCATGTGTGTGTGTGTATGTGTGTGTGGGGGGGGGCGAGGGGGGAAAGACCTCTAAAGATCCCTAAGACCTGAATGACTGTATGAGAGACACAGAGAGAGGGAGAGGAGTGTATGTGCGCGTGTGTCTGTGAGTCTGTGTTTATCAACATCACTAATTGGCTCAATCGCGAACACCTGTGTGCCTGAAGCCATTTCATGGAGATAAAACAGGGAAACACCTCTCAAACAAATCATCAAAACTCCCATAACCGTAGCTCCTATTGCTCCGATATTAATAATTGAGGGGATGAATGAGTTGAATAACTTGAGTTGAAGAACAGATTCTGTAAAAATTGTGTCTGTAGTGTAAAAAATGTGGCTTAACTGGCGATCTAGAAATGGGGTACCGTGTTCTGTGGAAGATGTTTTTGAAGCAAAATTTAACATTGGTCTCTATGGAGCAGAAAGTTGGTTTTCCTCTCAATTAACGGCTTCCGTGTCAAATGTGGAAATCGGTGGGATTCCACAGTACTTTTTCTACGACAAGGACAATATTAGCTACTTCTACATCCAGAAAGTATGCATGAAGAGTGAAGATTGTGGACACAGTGGCAAAATACAAATGTTTTTTTCACAAGAATCTCAAGCTGCTCTTCACTCTAGCGGTGACATCATGCACTCTAAGCTGCGCAATACACACCCATTATAAAGTCAGAAAAGGGCTGAAAAATCATAAAAGTTAAATTGCTGCAGTTCAAAAAGTTTAAAAGATATCAAAAAGCTGAATCATGTTGGCAATAGTTGAGGGTTTTCTCAACATTTGAAAGTTGAAATGGTGTCTGTAGCTGAAAGTATGAGGAAGTTGAAGGATTTGAAAGTTGAAGAAGTTTAAGAGGATTTGTAAATATTCTCCATAGAGATCCCATTAAAAAAATAAGTTGCAAAAAGCTTAATAATTCAAAACGTTTAAGGGTTAGAAATAGAAAAAGTCATAGCAGACATGAGCTGAAGGAGCTGAACATTTTGATAGTAGAACGGTTTCTGTAGCTTAAAAAATGAAGAAGAAGCGTTGCGACGAAACGGGGGACGAAGAAATAGTGGAATAAAGAAACAGGATAACAATAGTTGGAATGCTTAACAGCATTCCAACAATAATACCCATTTTGGGCTTTGAGTGATGGTACAATTAACCCATGTTGTAAAGCAGCATTCAATCAGAATGACCTGAGTCTTTGGAAGAGTTTCACTAGATTGTCAGGCTGCCGTCGTAGCCCAAAAGTAATCTGTGACTCTATTGTGAAACGGGAATTCACAGTTCAGGGTGTGTGTTGTTGCCATTCATTCAGTATTATAATAATAGGTGTGGAAAAGTGATCCGAGCAGGAGACGGTACAGTACAGAGTGGTGGCCATTTTCTTTTGTTTTCCATCACGCTAACAAAGCTTTATTAAATTTTTTGTTAAATTCAGGAGCAGGACCTGTTCTTCTTCCACGACCTGAGTCCAGGGAGCTGCTTCTTCCTGCCTAAGGGGGCCTTCATCTACAACACCCTGATCGAGTTCATCAGAGTAAGACAAACCTGTGTGACCCACGGCGGGTAATCGCTGTGATCTCACGCTGAACTTCAGACGCAAGAAGGAGAGTTTAAATTGGCAGGGAGGCCTGGGGAAAAGGGAAGAACCCATTTAGACCTTTAGTCGACCCGTTCAATATTAGTGGTTTTATATAATACAAGACGTATCGCTGCAGTTTTATATCACTTTAATTAAGTGCTGTATTTCTTTAATATTTCATGTCATGATCTTTAAACTGATTAATGCAGGACTAATGAATCAAGGCTTAGCAACCAGGGGCTCTGCATGTGAAATGTCATAGGTTCACATCTAAAACATGTGCACGCAATAAAATTCATATCTGTATCTTCTCCTCCCACGACAATAATGCTGTCAATAGATATTGAAACATCGAATTCAATTTCTTTTTGCCAGGTAATAGAAACACTTGGTGTCCAATTAAACTCATTTATGAATCTCAGAATATCGTATTATTTGGAGTAAATTGAATCGTTCTGTCAATCACACCTTCAAATGGATATGATTGACAGCGGTGAATAACATCTCAATTGCACCTCGGCCACAAAATCGATTTGACTTTCTTGCACATTGAAATCAATTTCACTTTGATGAGGAGGAGTAATGCGATGTGTTTATGAAACAGATCAGCCTGTACAAGCAACAAAACACTTCCAGATATGTGAAGCGTTTATGACTGCAGGGATTTGAAATATATTAGCCGATTTCGTTTTATCAACATCAGCCTTTTCTTGTATTTAAAAATTGAAATCAGACAAAAAGGCCAACTCAAGGTGCATTAAAGCACTATAAACATGACTAGCTTTCCTTTCAGTTTACCCCAAATCCCTTTCATGTGAACTGTGAATATGCAGCCGTTAAAGCTTTCTCGGAGGAAGACAGCTTGTTCAAAAGCCCAGCGTCCGCTTGCTGAGTTATGCACGTTTCAGAAGATATGCTCTATTTATCAGTTAACAGCTGTTTGTAGTTGTGAGCATGGTGAAGCGGAGTTGCTTGAGATGCTGGTAACTCATTAGTTAGGCTCATGAGTGGAAACTTGTTAGTGAGATGAACCTTGCTCCGTCTTTGGCAGAGCGAGTACAGGAAGAGGGGTTTCCAGGAGGTGGTGACGCCCAACATCTACAACAGCAAGCTGTGGCAGACCTCCGGCCACTGGCAGCACTACAGCGAGAACATGTTCTCCTTCGAAGTCGAGAAGGAGACCTTCGCCCTCAAACCCATGAACTGCCCGGGACACTGGTGAGGCCTCCCTTTTCCTCTCACTCTCCGAGCTGTTTTAAAAGTACGCTTTTTATTTGCGGCGATGAACTAGACAAGAACGAACGTGAAGTGTAGAGAAAAAGTACAACCACCTCTGCAGCACCAGGGCCACACGGCCTGGAGTGAGCAGTGCGTGTGCATAGCGGGACCTCCTGCTTACAGGTTACAGCAGTAAAACAATGGTGCCTTCAATCGGCAGTGTATTTAAATATAAAGAAATTACCAGAGAGTGCTGTGATCTGCGGATAGTTTCCTTACTGCTTACTTAAATGTAGTTTAGATGAAATAAATGTAGTTTAGATCAAATAAATGTAGTATAGATGAGAAACATGAATACGGTTGTTTAAAGATGTTTTCAAAGCAATATATAACAGATATTAACGTCCTTACACTAGTTCTAAGGAGCGTAAAACTGCTAATGACGAGATTTAAATTATCAACAAAATACAATTTCCTAATCATTTGAATTGTGTGTATTTATACAAATCACCACTAAAGATGACTTAAGCAAAGTAGAAGGAAATTGATGATGAATATTTTCGATCACTAGCTACATGCCTATTAGAAGTGTTGTGGTTAATAATCGTGAATACCATGAAACCGTGATATATTGACAATAATCCTGGTATCACAATTTCATATCGTGACATAGTGGGCCTTTGGAGTCAGTAAAAATCTTCAATTTTTAACTCTGGTAACTCAGTTACGCAGAGGTTATACGTTGGTTGACGGCTTATAGAAGAGGAAGATAAGGTTTGTACTATAAGTACTAGCGTTTTCTGAAGCCACTAGCTCCATGGTAACATCCGCTAGCACATTGTCGGGTCTGTAATGTGTCTTTTTCCATCGCAATGCTGCAAGATCCGATTTGCAGCGGTTATGGTGACTTTGGACAGTGTGTGTTTGGGCTCCCTTTGTGAAAAATCCATAAGAAATGAAAGAAAATCGATGATTTCTTTGCAAAGATGAGGATTTTGTGCATGCTGGGATACCAAACACGGCCATGTTTTGTGATGTAGTTTGCGTAAACAAGCTATAGGAATGGAAGGGGAGGGGATCGAGGACGCCGGCATCCTCGCGGAGTTGAACAGGCAAAACCCTTGTCGAATAAATGAGATGATAGAATGTGATGATCAGAAAGACATGTATTTATCATGTGTATGTAAACCTGCATACACAACAAGAAGCCCAACAGGCTTTCCCACAAGCGTTGGCTGTTTCGTCGCTAGGTGTCGCTTTATTTTTGAAGGCTTCAGTGCTTCGTTTGATAGCATTAGCCCACATTCCACACACTGAGCCCTGTGCTCTGCCTCGTTGCCTCCATTCACAAAGCCGTACTTAAGAAAGTCAGAATTGTACTTGCGCACACATTTAGACTTTTGGGGGGGGGTATGGCACCACTGTCATCTTCATTTTTTCTTTTTAAAAACGTATCCATAACTTTCGCTACAGGCTAGCGGCTAGCTGAGTGTCTTCTTCTGCTTAGTGTAGCTTGTTAAACAACTGACTGACTCATTACCACCACCAGGTGATGGGAAGCTATATTGTAACTGAGTGTCTCATGGATAACAGTAATATCTCTGGTGTCTTCAATTGATAACCTATGCGGTCCTGCGGCCCTCACATGCAAAACTGAAAGTTTTTTGAGGCCCTCTAGGTGGCACCCACGATTGGGCCGTGGCCCCATCGTTAAGAATCACTGCACTAGATTTTGTTTTTTTTTGTTATTGGTGTAGGTAAAGCCAACAGGACTGGACTATATAGACTGGTAACGGTTCAGGTTGTCAGGTGCATGATGCAACATTAATGACTAATTAATGACATTAATAATGCAGCTATCTAAAATTTGAACCCGCTCACTCACAAAAATGTTCTTATATGAGACTGTTTTGGATTCAGTCTGGATCCCCGTTGAGCTTGGTGCATTATTCAGTTAACCACAGTGCTGTGGCAAACGGGGACAACCTTCCAGCACTCTGTTACCACACTTAAATAGATTCATAAGAGTTTGGCTTTATGAAATAGCTTCATATTTCAGCACTACAACAGATCGTGGTACCGTTCCGCTCCTCATGTAATGGACTGAAGCTCTGGCCATGTTTTCAGTTGTTTAATGACCCAGTTCAGTTTCCTGCTGAATGCTGCATTGCAGTGTAAAGAGCCAGACTGCAGCTCTTTGTGTTCAAACCTTTTATCAAATTTTTTTACTGTTCCAATCTTTGTGCCGTCCGCGCTGGCAGCCCCTCTGGAGATAGTACAGAAATGGAGAATGCAAACGTATTCTGTCAAAGTGTCTGATGTTAAATCAAACTTGAAAGGCAGTATTGAAGCTGCAGAGTCATTTTCAGTCATTGTGATAACTCAAGGTCGAAGTAGACAGTTATGGTTTTCTTTCTTTTCACAATGCCTGTCTGTTTGGCTGTAGTCTGATGTTCGATCACCGGCCGCGCTCCTGGAGAGAGTTGCCCATTCGCATGGCCGACTTCGGAGTCCTGCACAGGAACGAGCTGTCGGGGGCCCTGACGGGCCTGACCCGGGTCCGCCGCTTCCAGCAGGACGACGCTCACATCTTCTGCACCATGGACCAGGTGAGCGCTGCACTGACGCACCGGCATTACTCGACTCAAGTTCACACATTTTGGTGTCACACAACTCTGATGGGAAAGAACTGCCTGATGGCACTGGATTTGACTTAATGGTAGGGTTGTAACAATACCTGTATTTGTATCGAATCGTTCCGTTCAGTATGAGACATCCTTTCACAACGTCCTGTGACCCAAGCAGCTGTTTGTCTACTGCCCGCACACGCCCAGCTCTGACCCGCAACGTGTTTGCAGCGCACCAGGTGCTGTCTGCTTGTGCAAAGCTATAAAATGCTAGTTTATTTAGCTGGGGTAGCGGGTCAGTCGAGCTCAATGGACCACGACTTGTGTCAAACTGTATGCTGACAGTGTTCAACTGAAGTCTGGTGTGTCTATGGAGACACTTCAAGCATTCCATTCACGACAGCATCTCCAGAATGTGACTATTAGCGGAACGAAGCGTTTGAGGTCAACGTTGTGCTGCCCTGTTTAAACGAGCTACAGCCCAGTGCAAATTGGCCTTCTTTGTATAATCCCTAGACATGTAGACTGTGTTTTTATCGGTGAACTATTTGTGACGGTCACATGATCGCGCCGGCTTCACTACGGTGAGTGTACAATAAGCTTCACTGTCCATTTTCAAAATACATGAACAAACAAAAGTTAATTTTTGCATTTTCCCTATTGTACCCAAAACCGAGATCCGTGCATTCTGTGTACAGTTACACCCCTGCTTAAAGGATAGTTCAACCATCTTTACAACAACTCTTACAGAGTACTACTGTAGTACTAAGTCAATTAGACTTTCTTCATATCGCCCAACACTAAACCATTCCAGTTCTAGTGTAGCAGGTAACATTTTTTAGAGGCTATAATAAGCATACAAAAGAGACTATTATCCAGTAAATCAAACTACCCCAGATATATTTCCAAGATAAAGACTTCAAAGCAAGTTAAACAATGTTTAGATGAAAATGGAGCACCCAGTGGGAGACGATCCCAGTTTACTGACGAGTGGAGAAGAATTTGTGTCTGTTTGAAGACGCCGGTTTGTGAAGGCTCTCTGTAAATCAGTGTCTCGCTGGTACAGTTCATTGAATACATTCAGGTAATGTAGCCGGTGGACAGTCTATCACACTCTCGGGTTAAGTGGGGGGGCTCTCCAGGATGCTGCAGCTTAACTTGCATGTGAAGCCCCCCCCCCCCCCCCCCCCTTCTGTTTTCTCTTTATCAGCAGCGGCAGTGGATTGCATGGTTAGTTTTCTTTTGATTGCATTTTGTACACAAATAATTTCTTCTTCATTTTGACTGCAGCAGCTGCTGGAAAGTACTGCTTGTGCCGTTACAGTCATTTGTGATTTACCAAATTGAAAGCAAACTGCAGGAGGAGAGTCTTTGCTCTCTTCTCGTACTCGCCATGACGTTTATAATCATTTCATGCAGACGGTAGCTCACGGTTTGTTTTCAGTGTCTTCTGTGTTTTTATGTTCCCTGTTGTACCACTTGTATTTTCACATCCAAGCTGCTTGCCTAAAACTTGTGGAAGTGCATGATTGCCCTACTGGGACTCAGTAGAAGTGAATTCCTCAACTACTGGAAATATTCGATCATGACATTAAATCTCCAATAAGATGAGCAGTTTATCCTATTCTTCTGATTGTGTCATATCATTTCATTCTTTGTTAATACCTGAACAAACAACGTTATCGCCACATCGAGGTGAATGATGCTAATTATCTCCCATTTTGTTTTTCACCCCCAGATTGAGGAGGAGATCAAGGGCTGCCTGGACTTCCTGCGCACTGTGTACGAGGTCTTCGGGTTCACTTTCAAACTCAACCTCTCCACCCGGCCGGAGAAGTTCCTGGGGGACCCGGAGGTCTGGGACCAAGCAGAGAAGGTAATCACTAGGCCTCCCGTTTTCCTCACAGAGAGCCAAGATGCTCATCGGTAACATTACCAAGATGGAAATGCTGTCGCCACTTCACAGGCGGCAAATGGAAATTTGATTTATGGACAGAGAGAACATTTATATTTTAATTGATTTTCATTGGGCGGAGCTGCTATCAATTGCGGAGCAGAAAACGCTGGTTCCATCTCCGGAGAATGTACATCAGTGCAGTCACTGTCCGCCTCTGCTTCCAAATCTAATTGCCTCTGTGTGGACCAGCTCTGAGTTTCACATGTCGGGTTCAGCTCTGCGTTTCTCCGTGAGAGAGCAGGTAGTGTTTAAACAAAGTAATAACAAGAGCCAGTGAGTTAAAGCGAGTGATAATGAGTCTTTATTGCTGTGTTGTTTTCTGTATTAGATGAAACTCTGCGTGTTTCTCTCTTGGGACAACTTCCAGTCCAACAGCTGAATCTGTAAAATCACTAATTGACAAGTATACTGTTTATCAGAGTGACGAGCCTCTAACACACAGGTGATCCAATCACCAATATGCACCCAAGCACACAGGTGTTTATATGAGCTCATTAGTGATGTTGATAAACACACAGGCGCTGAGACACACGCACACACACTCCTCTCCGTCTGTCTGTCTGTCTGTGTCTCTCTCTCTCTGTGTCTGTCTGTCTGTCTGTCTGTCTGTGTCTCTCTCTCTCTCTGTGTCTGTCTGTCTGTCTGTCTGTCTGTCTGTGTCTCTCTCTCTCTCTCTCTGTGTCTGTCTGTCTGTCTGTCTATTAAAAGCCCCACAGAATGAATTCTAACTGGAATGCGTGTGATGACTCCTCTCATTTTAGTGTCAAACATTATCATTCGGTCTCCTCTCCCCCTCGCTCACTCACCCAGTCCCACCCTTTCAAAATAAAAGCCCCACAAATACAAAATTCAATCCAAGAGAATGAATCTAAAATGCAGAAAAAAAAGAGTAGCACTATCTCAATTGTACCTGAATGACGCTACCGGTAACATTGGCGTGTATATATTGCGACAGGAAGTAGAAGCCACACTGTCAAAATTTCTTCCGGAATTTTAGAGTTATGATTAAGCCCGATGGATAGTATACAGTGTGCTTTGGCACAGGCAGTTTTACTGCCTTGTGCCACAAAGCCACACTGAACTAGGAAGTGCTGCGATGGTCCATGGACAGAGGGGGTCTGATGCTGTACCCATTGTAAAACCCTTAGAGGCAAATTTTAGATTTTGGGCTTTAAAATAAATTGAAAATGAATTGTAATCTGGTGCCAGATCATGTAGGTAATAATCCAAGTTAAACATGTATTCTTAAGGTAATGCAGTGATGTCACAGAAGCTCTTAGATTTCGTTGATAATCAAGAATAAAGTGATGCTTTTAATGCCTAGCTGCCTAACCATGTATCTCCCCTTTATTGATTGTTTATTTTTTTATCATATTGATTACGTTACTCTTTTTTGTGACAACACAGAAAATGCTTCATCTTGTATTTGGTCTCAGGGTCCAACACATCACATACACACAGAGGACTGTATGCACATTCCCACTTTGATAGATGATGATAAGTGGTCACATGTGAGCCAGATATCATGCAGGTACTAACTAACTGCTACGTACTAACTAAGTACTAACGCTTAAGGAGAGCTCTTCGTTTCCCTCTCTGGTTAACTGTCATTGTGTAAAGTCCTCAGTGATCGATCCTAACTGCAGGAACATTACTGATGATAGAAGTTATTTTTAACATGTTGTTTTATGAACAGTCAATCTGGTGTTTAAATATTAAATGCTGTAGTGTGCTGATGGGCAGAATAGAGCAGAGACACCGTGCTGCTGCAGACTCTCTGCATGTGTTTATCTGGAGCTGTGGATCGTTGTGGGAGCTTGTAAGTGCTACAGCTGTTTTGGTTGACCTATCGGGGCGCTTCTCTCTGAGGAAAAACATTTCCTAAATTCAGCACTGACTTATTATGATTTATGTTTGCGCGCACAAAGGTGGAAAATGATACACACACAGAAAAACAACGTGACTAGAACATAACTCGCTGCGTGCTTCCCTCACCTCGTTAACTCCCTCAAGCAACCGTAAAGTATTATTGAGAGGTTAACATTTCTCAGTTCAGTGATTAGTTCCAGATGAAGCAAATGTCAGGTCTGAATACACTGCTTTGCTGCAACTCCGCTGTTCACCCGCGTGTTGGTGAGCCGTTGATATTGTAACAAAGCAGTAAATTGTTTTTTTCCTCCTTTTTTTTTTTAACAGCAACTGGAGAACAGCTTGATTGCCTTCGGGGAGAAATGGGTCCTCAACCCCGGTGACGGAGCGTTTTACGGGCCGAAGGTGAGCCGCGGTAACGCTGCACTTTAACTGTGAGACGGCGCGAGGGCCACCGCTGATCGCTTTGTGTCGTTTCCTTCCGCAGATCGACATCGAGATCAAGGACGCCATCGGCCGCTACCATCAGTGCGCTACGATCCAGCTAGACTTCCAGCTCCCGATCCGCTTCAACCTCTCCTTTGTCAGGTAGCTCTTCCACTGCGATCATGCACGTTGTAAAGGAACGGGGGAGAGAAGCAGAATATAATTTGTGATGTTGCAAATGCACTACGCTCATTGAATTAAATGTATTGTAATAAAGTTAACATCGAAGAGAGAAGTTTCGTATAGGAATCAGTCAATGTTATTGCCTTCTGGAGAACATTGAGTGCTGATGTGAAAGCAGAAAATAGGATTGTCTTGAATGGAACTATATGATGTGCATTTCTGGTGAAGTAGCTGCAGCTGCCCCAGAGGCTTTAGAAGTTTGGGTTTAATCTTGCTGCTAAGCTGTTTATTTTTTTTACTGCGTTAGAAAAAAACAATTAATCCAAAAAAGGAGATGACACAAACGATCCCTGTTGTTTTTGTGAGAGTTAAAAAAATTCCCCCTCTTATGATTTCGTAGCCAAGATGGCGACGACAAGAAGAGACCAGTGATCATCCACAGGGCCATCCTGGGATCAGTAGAGAGGATGATCGCTATTCTGACTGAGAACTATGGAGGCAAATGGTTCGTAAACAATCCGGTTGAAAACATAGAGGAGTTTGTTTCAGTGCTCCTCCTGAGCACTGTTACTGGTCTTCAGATCATTAACTTTATTTTAACTTTAACTAGCTTCCCTGCTAACCAGCCCAACGTGTTGTTTCAGGCCGCTGTGGCTCTCTCCTCAGCAGGTGATGGTTGTACCCGTGGGACCGACCTGTGAAGAATACGCTCAGAAGGTAACCGCCGACCACAGCTGCTTTTTGTTCATATTCTCACCCAAACATGAGATTAGATTCATCTTTATAGTCAATGCACACAGAGTCCAGGTACTGAGACAACGGAATGCAGGTTAGCATCTAACCAGAGTGCTGTAGTGATGTACATACTGTACACAGTGGTAATATGCTACATGTATACAGCATTAGCAGTGTGTAATGAACATGTGCAGCACAAACTACAGTTCATGTTTCTAAAAGGTTTCATTTCTGTTGATGGCGTTGTACTCAAAGTGATTGCTGAGATCTCACAACGGAGCTGCCATACAGGTTGTGATCGAGCTCTAGATGGATTTCTTTTTCATTTTATATTCACCTTTGTTTTTCGCTTCAAACACATTTGACTAATCTGTTTGCTTGTTTACAGCCTTCCTAACTGCTTTATTATAAATGTCATTTATATTTATGTTAACGATCCACAGTCAAAAGCCAGTACTCTGTTTATGTAGTAGTGTACGTCGCTGCATTTACAACACCGTCCTGGAAATATTTCAAATGGTGGGATTCTTTCCATGGAAAGATGCCAGAGAGCTTTTATTTTGAAATAGGAAGTGTGAGATAAAAAAACTTTTTTTTCCATGTCTGTGGCATGTTCTACAGTGATGTTGATGGTGTGATAAATATACTGGCAAAATAATATTCTTCACCTCGGGAAAAATAGGAGAGACCTTGAATCTCTAGAGGAGACTCAACTGAGCGTGTGCAGGGTGGCCCAAAAAAAATGTACTAGTCCACATTTGAAAACCATCGACTTTTTTAAATTAACTTACCGTTATACGTCTCTCCGGTTAATGCGGCAGGTCCAGCAGGAGTTCCACAACAACGGCTTCATGACCGACGTGGACCTGGACCCCAGCTGCACTCTGAACAAGAAGATCAGAAACGCACAGCTGGCGCAGTACAACTTCATCCTGGGTCAGTGGCAACACACTGTTCTGTCACTCCGTCTGTTCCCTCTCTTTACCTCACCTTATCTCTTCCTCGCTGTCCATCGAGATATTGATTTCTGTTTTGTTTTTTTATGTTCTCCTTGCATGTTTATCTGCTTGTGAAAAGTGGTGGGGGAGAAGGAGAAGACCAGCAACACTGTGAACGTACGTACCCGGGACAACAAAGTCCACGGCGAGCGCACCGTGGAGGAGTGGGTGGAACGTCTGAAGCAACTCAAGACCTGCAAGAGTCGCAACACTGAGGAGGACTTCTGAGCTCTCACACTCTGTGTCTACAGTACCTCCGATCTGGTAACTTTTAAAATGGGCCATGTGGTTGAAATTAGTTTGTTGGTGAGGGGTGGAACTACTTTCACATTTGTGCCTAGTCGCTCCCTTTTGTCCTCATGGAAATCACATTATTTTACATTAGATTATTGTCGTCTTATTTTTCTGGTGTCCTGAGTCGCTATGTTTTTGGTTACCAAGTCTCTGTTCTTCATGGAATGAAGTATAATTGTTCTTGAATACAACCACTGTGATCAGGTCTTTGAACAGCTGATGGATGAACTGATTAAAACAGGGGAAATGGTTTTGCTACATCGTCTAACAGTTTGTATCTTGAAATTCTTTCTTCAGGGAATTGTACGAGTTACAATTTTGATAAATAAATGGTCTATTCTTAATTTGTGTTGCTTTTTATTTAAGATTCACCTTTTCTTTTCCGTGGCCAAACTTTAGCTGTAATTTTCTTACGGTTCAAAATTGCGTCTTCTTAATTAAACGGCAGCGAACAAGTGTGTCCATCAGTGAACTCTGTCAGGATGTGGAGGAAAATAAGGCGTTAATACGAGCATTAAAACACAAGATAATTACGACATACGGTTATAGTTCTTCAGCACTGAAATGTGTTTTTCAAGTCACAACTCATTTTACTAGTTAAACTGTGAATCACTTGATAGTCTGAGGATGGAACCATTTCATTTTCCACAAGAGAGGTGGAGGTTTGGAGCGATGAGCGTCAGAAAGGTAGAAATGGATCCATATCAGCTTCCACAAGCGCATCATCACTTAGGATGGAAACCGGTGATGTGCTGGAGGGTGAAACACCTCATTATTAAAATGTTTGCTGAAGTCAGAGACCATCTATTAACTCTGCACTGGCACACCAAGGTAGGAGATATAGTTTACATTCCAATACTCGTATATTTAAAACTGCCTTATCAAGTAAAAGTGTTAACAATTAACAGGCTGAACGAAACATGCAAAATAAATCACAAATAACTGCAAATTACTGCTAATCCCTCCGATCAGCTCATCATTCCTGCTCCAACCAGCAACATACCTGACCTCAGGTCAGTATTCACGCCACTAGTGGGAGCTGTACAGCTGGAGCAGACAAGTGAGGGCAGTGTGTTTCTGCAGTTTTAACAGGGGAAAATGGCCAAAGATACTAAAACTTTTTCGTCACTCTTAAGTACTCGACGGGTATACGATTTTGGAAACTCCTGCCCCGACGCAGGCTGTAAGACGTACTGCTGACTGTTTTCAGTTTTATTTGGAAATTACCTAGTTAAATCCCGCAAACCTCTCCTGGTAATTTACTGTAAGTAGGAACATTAGCACTAAGGGTTAAAGTTGGAGTGAAATATGTACTTGCATTAGCAGGAGGGGCCGCTGGGCGCCAGTGAAAACATTGATTTTGGCTCCTCTAGGCTGCAAATAATTAAAAACAAGTTAGAGGCCATCAGTTATTTTAGCCAGTTTGAACTTTTCAGCACCAAATGAAATGTGTTCGCAGGTTTGGTTTCTGGAGTCTGTCTGGTATTCAAAGTTATTGGTTGGATGTAAAGTTTCTGATAGCAAATACACTTAAAAACTAACAGTGTCCAGCTTACTAATCATATTGATTCTAAATTCTTAATATTTAAGTTTGGTGGGGGGAGGAGTTTTATTTGCCAGAACACAGAAATCCGATAAGTTTGTTTTAAGGGCACTCTAATATCAATTCTGACCACAAGGTGGAACAGCTGAACCAGGTTCTTTAGATTTGGGGCGGGGGCGGGGGGTGAAAAGGAGTGGGGCTAATGTCAGTGGAGTGTGGGAGAGACAAACATTTTGATAAGCGGTTAATGAAAAAGTCAATGGAGTAGGAGAGAGTCAACAGACAGCCAGAGCTCTCTGGGGAAGCGGCCTCTCTGTGAATCGGGGCTCCCTCTTGCCCCGCTGGATCCTTCCTGCACACTTCACTGACAGCCTGGGCATGAAGGGTCACGACGCTTCAGTGAACTGAGCAAACGTTTATTTTCTCTCGCTCCACACATGCGTTTTTGAAGTATCATAGATTAACATGTTAAACTGCTGAGGCTCTTTACTGGGATAAGTCATGGTATGAATGAGCTCTCTCTTTATGATGAAAAGGCTTAGTACATAGAGTATTTTCTTGTTGTCATACCAGTCTTTTTATGCTATGTGATTTGTTCTTAAGTACTTTCAAAAATCACATTTCCAAATTGAATTATTAATAAAGCTAGTAGAGATTAACTACATCCCTGACTAACCAGCTTCTGCTTCATAACGTTACGCAAAGATCTCGTGACGCCCGGGTGTTAAATAACCGAGCTAATGGTAAATGCTAGTTTTTGGATAAATTGCTTTAGGACAATGGGTTTGAACCACGGCTGAGACCTGTTTCTGAATATAAGCGGCAGGTGTAATGTTTTGACCAGGCGCTAACCTCCGGGTCTGAAAAGTGACGCCTATGCAGGAGTGCCTAAAAATTGGGTTCTAAAACCTTTTTCGACATACTATACTGTGGGTACATTCCAAGTCTCTTAATTGCATCCACGTTTCCCTCACTTGTGTCTTAGTCCCTCCCACCAGGGATGCTTGGAAAGCTGCGAGGAGAGAGGGAACAAGAAAGGGTGTTATTACAGAAATGAGATGTCCTTTCCTTATGAAGCGTCAAGTTAAGCGAAGTCTGGTTCTGATGACTGCGGCTGACGATCACAGCTGGATCAGCTGTTAGTCGGCTTTAAGAGCTGGAGAGACTTTTGATGTTGTGTGCTTGACTCTGAACGGTACCAATGAAACTGAAGACGCACAGTTATCTTTACTGCCGGAGTAGAGGTGTTTGCTTTCTGTAGCCTGTTACCTGTTGAACAAACTGCATTCTGTATTTATACTGTGTTCCTTGTCCTGTTATAAGCACAGGATATATTTCTATTGTTAGAATGCATTTGTCATATTATCATTTGTTTGCATCTGTATTTAATGATATTCTGATTGTGAAGTCATTATTAAATAACTCAGAATATGATTGTAGTTTCTTTTGAACCTGGAAAGTTTGTATTCAGCTAAATGTTTCAGGGAAACTTAAAATGATGTAACTCATTTCAAACCCGACGCTCAGGATGATCAACCTAACATTACTGAATGGAAATGACTACAAACGAAGAAATAAATATGTGTTCCTTGCTGACAGACAGACTCTCTCTGACTTTAATTGTATCCATAAAAAAAGTTATTGGGTGAAATAACGTATGAAAAGACAAATCTTTCTAATAAATGAAAACAGTCATTTTGTGGTCCTTTTGTTGTTCAAACCTAAAATTAACATATATTTTAACCAGATGGTGAATCAGAAAACAAATAAAATATAGAACTTGGGTTAAAAGACTTCTGTGAAGGCAGTTCCTCATGTATCCTCGCTCATGGCTCCTCAGAGATCTTTCCTAGCTCCTACCTCCTCAGACCACAAATAAGACGGCCTTCAAGATGGTGGACCAGAACAGCTTCCGCTTCAGGCGAGGATCGAGGAAATGAAAAATAAGAGACTTGGGTACCATGTGAGCTATTTTTTTCTTTCTTTCTTCAACAAACTATACCATGGGATTTTTCTAAATAATATAGTATAACCTTTTTATGACTTTTTTTAAAGTACTATACTATGACTGGTTTCAACATACTATAGTCATGTTTTGGACATACTCTACTGTGACTTTTTATTATTATTAACAATGTATTCTTTTTTTAACATACTACTTTTTCATGACTTTTCGACATACTATACTACAGTGGTGGGCTGTCACGGCCTGCAAGGCCTTCTCTGCTGGCCTAAACAGAATCACAAAGTTATAGCTGTTTTATAATTTAAATTTATTTCTCAAATACACATGTATTGTAATTTATAAAAATATTTTCCCATTATCTTATTTTCTCATTGCACAGCTACTGTCTTCCTCAGTTGCTCTGCTTCCAGTGCAGCTTGTTTTAAGTAGAGCTTTTATCCAATCAGATTTCACCTCTGTGTCTCTAGGTAAGAAGAGAGGCCCGAGGCCTGCAGGCTCTCAAGTGAATCCCTTTGCAGTTTAAGTGAATGGGAACGATATTGTTGATTGTCATAGTGTTCAACCAATCAGATCTTTAGTTTGACATGTTGGGCGTATTATTTGACGTGCCCGAGCCTGCTAGCTGGCCTACGTCAGCATTATGTGCTCAGTTTCCATGTGCAGCTCTGCAGTGAGGTACAGCGTGTGCTGTGATTGGTCAGTGGGCGAGCACGTGACTATCGTGAAACGATCACGTGATGCAGCTCAGCATATGGGCATTCTGACAAGTTTCCTGACTCGAGTGAGATGTACACACACCGTGACACAGGGGGCTGAGATGAGGAAAGACATAGCAGAGCAGTACATTTAATATGTTAGTTGTGAGAGTAAAATCATAAGACGGACTCCAAAAGAAAATAATGTGTTGTGGCTTGTCATTGAGTAGTGATGGTGGACTACAACTGGTTCTCAGACCAGTTGAGAACCACTGTCCTACATCAGCGCAGAAAACAATATATTTCTCACGATTTATGCTTCTGCATTTTCCAAATGCACTGGTATTATTTGAACGTATTGTTCGGTTTGTAAGCTTCATACCGAACGGTTTAATACGAATATGCAAATAGTTACAGCTCTAGAAACAAATAATAGCTGTGGCATCATCATGAGGTTATAAGGTGGTAATTCAGCTGCAGGATAGCAGTGAAGGCCCAGGTATAAAATGCACGGCCCGCCGCTGCTATACTATGACTTTACTTTTTAAACTACGTCTAGCAAACTATGATATGACTTTTTTCTATACTATTCTATGACTTTTTAATGACCTTTTTCAACAAAGTAGACCAGGGGTAACTAATAGGCGGACCGCGGTCCGAGTCCAGTACCAGACTGTGGACCCTGGAACTATAACTGACAGATTGAGAATTATAAAAATTTTCCGGAGCGCTTCTATTTTAACTGGCGCAGCTTTTCTAGCCGGTACGTTACGCGTTCAGCGGCCCAGGAAACACCAACCAATTACATGCGCTGTACATCATCTCAGGTGATGCTACTCAGCCAATCAAATATGTGTATTCCGATAAACTTTGCCCTCGACTCGAGTGAGATTTACACACGGGAGAGATCCAACAGTCGGAGAGGTACGTGAGTCAAAGATGCTTTTTCACATGATGAAAAAGAGAAAGGTGGACAGCTAAACCAGAGCCTTTAACCAAGAGTGGACCGACTCTTAAATGTTTATTCTGACCACGGCCAGTTTAAAACCAGTAGGTCTCATATGTTCAGAGACCGTGACGATTATTAAAAGCAGTAATATGAAGCTCCACTAGAGACAAAGCACAACTCTTTTGAGCAAATGTACCCACTCACATCCGAAATTAAGTCACAGAAAATAAATCTACGAGTCCAATATTATCAGAATCCTAACATGTTAATTCACTGACCAACAATGATGTTAACGGAGAGGAATAGAGCTGAAACAAGTGGTTTAATAACCACAGATAAAGTCCATGCACACACATTTTTCTTATTCGAAGATGACAAGAATATAATGTTTTATTGGGGTGACATAATTTAACACCTGAATGAACTGAATTTAAATCTGCAGGACAATTCAGTTGAGTTCATTTTTCTAAAATGAAGTACTTTATTTTCACAGTGATATTTTTTTTTTGTTAAAGCTTTCTGTTATGTATTTGATTTTTGAATCCAGTCCTTGCTTTACATGAAATGAGAGATAATTTATTCATTATTAGAGTATGTTATTTATAATTCATCCTGTTCAATTTGAAAACTGACAATAAATATTGTTGAGACGTTACTCATTGAACGTTCTTTATTTGATCGGTTGTACATACAACAGGTCGATACAACTGTTGGCTATTTCAATTTATATGGCACTAAATCGTTGCGCAAGTTAGACATTGTAAAGTTCCGGACCTTTGCATTAAAAAAAACTCTGAGTGGACCTCTGTGAATTTGTGAACTAAATACCCCTGTTCTATACTGTGACTTTTTTCAACATTTTATTCCATGATATTTTTTAATCTCTTTTTTCGACATGCTATACCAGTGGTTCTCAACTGGTCTGGCTGCGGGACCCACCATCACCCCTTAATGACAAGCCGCGACCCACGACCCAAATTTTATATATATATATATAATTTGGGTATATCTATATTCAAGAAGTCTAGTAGTAGGAACGTCCCTGTGTAGTAAACAACTGCCAAATCAAATAAAGAAAGTACACATCAATTATATTTTAACAAACATTATTCTCATTTTTCAAATTCAACTGGATGGATGATAAATAATACATATAAATACATAAATAAATGTTCTT
This sequence comes from Melanostigma gelatinosum, assembly GCF_949748355.1. Lineage (NCBI taxonomy): Eukaryota > Metazoa > Chordata > Actinopteri > Perciformes > Zoarcidae > Melanostigma > Melanostigma gelatinosum. Next base: position 23,907,223 of record NC_136639.1, read on the forward strand.
CTCATTTCAAATAAAATAACAGCTGGATTGAAAAATAAATTACGTAACGAAATTCATTTTAGAAAAATAATTTTCACTGAATTGCCCTGCCGCTTTAAATTTAGTTCATTCAGGGTGAAGTGAAAAAGCCACGAAATTATATTTTTCTCATCTTCCAGAAAGAGAAATTAGTGTTGTCAGAATTCACCTAAATGAGTCTGTCCAGTCAGAGTCTAATGACTCTGGTCTCTTATGAAGGTATATTTGTGTCTTAATTACGTAAAAATTTCTCGCACTGCAATCAAAAATCAAGTTTGTATGTGAAAATATATAAAATGAGAATAATTTATTTGTTAGTTTTGCTGTTGAAACTAGAATTTTTGGTCAAACAAATTAAATCTTTGGTTGAAAAAAATATATCTTTGGTTGAAAAAAAAGCTTTGGTTTCAAAACAAAAAGCTTTGGTTTGGAAACCAAAAACTTTGGTTTTGAAACCAAAAGCTTTGAAACCAAACGTTTTGAAACCAAAAGCTTTGAAACCAAAAGTTTTGAAACCAAAAGCTGAGTTGGGTGTAGTGGGCGAGGCATACACTGCTGATGTACCATGAGTTTCTATTGGTCGGTTTGACTTAATCCAAACATGCTCCTTTACGTTCCCAACATATTGGTGCCCCCTGTGAGGCTGTTATTCCCAACACATTTACACAGTCTTACAACCGGCCCTTTGAGGCGACCGTGATGCTGATGTGGCCCAGAGTGAAAATGAGTTTGAGACCCCTGTTCTAGATCATTGACATCTCCAGTTAACTCACACAGAACTGTATGCAATCCCTCGTCCCTCAGAGTTTGTTGATGTATAAATGATGTGAGTATCTGTCCGACCTTCCTTGTGATACGCTCCCATGTGAGGGTCGAAGCAGCAAAATAGCAAGAGAGTAGTCATCACATAGACCACCCGTGCACTTCTTATAATCAGGCCTTCAGATTTGAACTAATGTATTGGATAAACTTTAAAAACAAAGCGTGTGCACCACTTTAAAATGAACATGTATTGTTGGTTGCGCTACATACCGGTCTACTCACTGTGTCCGTTGGTCCGCGAAGAGTAGCTCTCGTGCTCGACGCAGAAATCCAACAAAGTCCAAATGATCAGCTGTTGAATCCAGGCCATGAATGACGATCCACACCGAGATCCAATGAACACCGTCTTTTAATTGTAGTGACTTTTAACAAGCATTGTTTTATCTCCATTCAGCGTTCAATGAGTCGAAGTGTCTCACAGCAACTACTGTAGCTTTTCTATTATTATTTAGGACTGTATATATATATATATATATATATATATATATATATATATATATATATAACTAGTGGTGGGCAAGTTAACGCGTTATTATCGCATTAACGCATTCGTTAATTGATGCCGACAATTACTTTATAGCGCGTTAACGCATTTTTTTTATTTTGAAAGTCCATGGAGGAAGTATAGAAAAACAAAAGCAAGACAAGCTAACAGATGCTACAGAGAAGTGGATACACACTGCAGCCGGTTAGAATACACTGCGTTACAACGTGCACCAGCTGTTGCTCTCCCTGGAGACTACTGGACATCACTGCGGTCAACTCAGCAGACACTTACATTTTAGTGCACCTATATGCTGAAATTCACGGTAAACGCATTCAAACGTCACAGGTCGGGAGCGAGCGATGGACTTTGAAAGTTAGCGGAAAGATTAACGTGAGACAACTTCCGGTTTCTTCAGACAAACATCCGGTTTTCAAAGTATGAATTATATTCACATTAAGTACAAAAAATACTACCTGCATCTCGTGAGTTAAAGGGAAAATATGCATATGATATAAGAATGATATAATATAAGAAATATGACCACTACTGTGTAAAGGGAATACTGCTGTTATAAAGCACCTTATGTGTTTAAAGTGTTTGCAAACCAAACGGTATTGCCCTTTTGTACATATAGCAGTACTTTTACAATAAAAGTGCGCAATACACTACTTTTAATTCATTATTGAACTTTGCCATAACAATGCAATTAATTGCGATTAATCGCAAAAAATCCATGCGATTAATCACGATTAAATATTTTAATCGTTCCCCAGCACTAATATATACTGTATATATGTGTGTGTGTGTGTGTGTCAAACTTTTTTTATCCATGTTTTATTATATAGTATACTATGACTTATTATGAGATTTTTGTGACATATTACACTATGACTTCTTCATGTTATTTGTTAGGAAATTCTTCATATTATACTATGATTTTATTACTACACTATGACATTTAATTTTTATTTATTTATCCATATTATGTCTTTTTATTACATTTTTATGACAAAGTATCATTTAACAGAGAAATAATGGCACAATAAATGCATCAAACGCATCACTCATGAATATTTTAAAATTAAGTTCATGAATGCGACTTTGATTGCAATATTATCCACAGGGCTTTAAAATAATGGATCATTGAAATGGCGAACAACCTAAACTATAAAATTCCTAAAGAAATTTTGACAGTGTGGCTTCTACTGCCCGTCTCAATATATACACGCCAATCTTACCGGTAGCATCATTCAGGTTCGATTGAGATGGTGCTACTCTTTTTTCTGCATTTTAGATTCATACTCTTGGATTGAATTTTGTATTTGTGGGGCTTTTATTTTGAAAGGGTGGTACTGGGTAAGTGAGAGAGGGGGAGAGGAGACCGAATGATAATGTTTGACACAAAAATGAGAGGCGTCATCACACGCATTCCAGTTAGAATTCATTCTGTGGGGCTTTTAATTTGAAATGGGGGAAGGGGGGGGGGGAGTCCTCTAAAAATATCTAAGACCTGAATGACTGTGTGATAGAGAGAGACACAGAAAGATAGACAGAGGAGAGAGAGACAGAGCGAGTGAGTGAGTGAGACAGGCAGACAGACCTGAATGACTGTATGAGAGAGAGACACACACACAGAGAGAGAGAAAGACAGACAGACAGATAGAGGGAGATGAGTGTGTGTGCGTGTGTCTCAGTGCCTCTGTGTGTTTATCAACATCACTAATGAGCTCATATAAACACCTGTGTGCTTGGGTGTGTTAGATCCTGGGGTACTACTGGCCCGATACGGGGCTACTTACTGACTCAGCTCTCTATTAAAAGATTGTCGAGCTGGTGTTCTTGCGAGGGAACTCGCCTGGCTCTTCTAACTGCCGTTACTCCCGACGTCTACCCTGCTTCCTCCGGTCTGAGTGCGCTCGGTCGAGGGGCCACCCTGACCCCGGGCGCTCCTACCAGTCGCGTCGGTTATGGCAGCTTCCCTCTTCTGGATCCGTGCTCTTGGTAAATGCCAGGTTAGGTTTTAACGGCTAGGATTACTTCTAAAACCGTAAGGGATTGTTAAGTGGATTCGGTCTCTAGGATAACCTTACAGAACTCAGTTGTTAGACATACAATGGATTTAACTTTTTACTGCCACGAGGAACTTTTTACTACTTGAACAAATGAATGCACTTGAGAATTTTACTTTAAATGCAGATTAGATATTTATTGCAGGTTATATTTAGTTAGTTAGCAAGGGTTAAGCTACAGCTCACATAAAATGTTACTACACTTGATTCGTTAATTTAATTTTCTTCTTCAGATTATACTCATTAGTTTTAGATGCCGAGACGGCTCGGTTGGAGCTGGATCTTCAATGGTGCGATGAAAAGGTTCTTTTGGAGTTGTTAGGAGTGAGGGTCCGGCCGGCTCTGCAGCAGAGTCCGTTCAACTCAAAACTCCTCAAAACTCAGTACAAAGTCTTTCTAGGGCTGCTGCGTCTTCTCCGTTGTTCAGTTGTTAAAGGCGAGCAGTGGGGAGAGGAAAATCTCCGTCTTTCAATTCTTTGTCCACGAACTGCGGTCTTCTTTCCGTGAACAGAGACGAAGTCCTCGAAAACTTCAGCTACGATCGTCCATATCTTCTTCTCAGAGCACTTGGACGGCTCTCGTGTAGAAATCCCAGTTTGGGGCTTGCAAGCGTCTCCCTTTATCCTTGATTTGGGCTATCTGTTCTCCCCCCCCACCTTTCCTGAACGCATGATCTTTTTGTGTGTGCGTTTGTCTCCGGAAAGCACCCGACTTTCTTCTGGCCTGTATGACTCATCTCTTGCAACAGTTTTCCATGTCTTATGACTGATTTCCGACCCACACCCAAAAACATCTGTTCCTGTCTCACTCAGTCTGCTGACACACCATGACTTAACACTTTTTTCCACATCTCAGCTCCAGTACACAGAACATATCATAATCAGTTTTTACATTTGTTAAATCACTCTATGCATTAAACATTCGTTATATAATGACCACAATCCTTATCTTTCGATTATACTTTAACTATTGATTTCTGAATATATGCTTTGTGCTTTTATATCCTGACTTTCCCCTGAACGTGTATGGAGGCAGCTCTTGTGATCTCAACTCTTCTGACAGGTGCATATTGCTGATTGGATCACCTGTGTGTTCGAGGCTAATTAAAAGAGATTAGAGTGAACAGTGATTTTCAACAAAACTACCTGTCAAACATATGCCCTTCATACCAAAACCATGAGACAAATCAATAAAATATGGATACCATGAGAGAGATAAGACTCTGTCAAACGCGCTGATGTGTTTTTTATGTTTGTGGTGTTAATAATGTGAGCTCAAGCGCAACAGACAAAACTGGTACCGTCTGCGTTCTTTGAGAAATTAGTGGTGAGATTTAACATAGAGTCTAATGGAGCAGTTGATTCGAGTTCATGTCGCTCTGTGGCTCTTTGAGCCAAATGTGTAAGTCCATTGGATTCCACAGACACTTTACTGCGACCAGCACATTTCCAAGCTTTTTGGCCAAAATGGTGTTTCAAGAGTAAAAATTGTGGAAGCTGGAGCAATTTGTTTGGAAAAATCACAGAAGATTTTCCTGCTCCGCTCCACTCTAACGGTTATGCTCTCACTCTAGCTCTTAACGAGCACCGCAATACACACCCATTATAAAATCTGAAACAGACCCAAACGTTTCCTGAAACTTGCTCAGTTTTTGAGGATTTTCGGGAAAACGGCTTGGCAAATCTCTCCGAAAAATAGATAGCACACTATTCCCGATCAGGCCGCACGTCTTGATGTATTTTACACGCCGCTGTTGGCAACGCTGTGTGAGGAGAAGCGCGGCAAACCTCATTTTGCTCCGTTTTCCGGGATTTTCGGGAAAACCGCTGGGCGAATCTCTCCGAAAAATAGTTTCCGCGCTATTCCCGATCAAGCCGCACGTTTTGATGTATTGTTCACGCCGCTGTTGGTAACGCTGTGTGAGGAGAGGTGCGCTAAACTTTGGATAAAGCTGATTATTATTAAGCCCGATGGATAATATACAGTGTGCTTTGGCACAGGCAGTTTTACTGCCTTGTGCCACAAAGCCACACTGAATAACATCTCGTACCTTATCATTCCTCCTGCAGCTATCTGTTTTTTGTGCATAGTCATCGTTTATACATCTGGTCCCTGGTTTCCTACGTCACCTTTTATCAAAGTTCAAAGTTCATTGTGCGTGTGTGTTATAGATGTATAGATTGTGTTTCTGCCGTAGCTCTCGTGATATAACTCTATCTAATAAACTTTGCATTGGGTTGCTCATTCAATATTCTCCTGTGCTTCGTTCACGCCCTGTCTACCTGAATCATGTTGCATCGATACAGTGGTTCAGGGGTTATTACAATATTAGACTGTTTAGTTGTGCTATGTTACGATCAATGTATCGTGAATTATTAAAGCTTGTCGCTGATGTAACAGGTTAGAACCTGAAGTTGTGATGACATCTTAAAATGTATAGAGAGGGTCTTAAAAAAGGTCTTAAGAAGTATTCAAGTCAACTACAGGATTCCGGCACACACCCCGACTACATGTAAAGCTGCAACCAACAGCCTGTTAGCTTAGCTTAGCAGTTTTTAAGCTAACCGGCTTCCGTTTTTAACTTTATGTTTTAAAAACAGTTATGAGAGTGGTGTCAAACTTCTCATCTAACTCTCAAGAAAGCAAATTAAGTGTACTTCCCAAAATGTCAAACTTTCTCTTTAAACGCTGACATTTCACAGCCCTTCTGGCTTTTTTCTTTCTCAGAAAAAAAACTTTGTTGTCCTTGTTTTGTGTTTATTTCCCTCTGTCAACATGACGACTGACGGTAGTCCCTGCCGTTGTGTAATCGGTCTGTATGACGTATGTTAAAAGTTTTTTTAAAAGCTAAAAAGCCCACGAGTGTGTCACAGAGGAGGATAGGATCTGCCTATCCTAGATAGGCAGATCCTAGGATCCTATCCTAGGATAGGATCTGCCTATCCTATACACAGAGGAGGATAGGATCTGCCTACCCTCTCCGCCCTTTCATCCTCCAGTCGTGTTGCTTCTGGACTGCAGAGATGCATATTTCAATGCTTACCAAACAATATTCTCCTCCAGAATTTTTTTTCTTCTCTCTGTCTCTGCAGCAACTCCTCTCCCATACCACACACACACACACACGCACACAACCTCCTCCTGCACCATTACCGCTCTGCATAAATGCAACACAACCCCAAATTATGGTCAGCCGCTTGTGAAGTTAGTTTTGCTTGGGAAAACCAAGCTGCCATCTTTAATATCATAATGTTACCAAATTACATGGTTCTAATCGGGAACTGTTTGATCACGCTGCTGGCATCTGGAGAGCTTGCATGTGACCTGAACAGTTTTGTTTTTTCCTCATCTCTAAAGTATGACCTCTGCTTCTGACCCGGCATTAATCAAGTAAACCACTTAACACCAAGGAGAGGCCTTCACCACCAGTCGCACCCTGCACGTAGACGCACAACACCAACAGCTCACTGTGAGCATCTGTGGTGTCGGTCTGGAGCATCTGCAAGGCGAACCGAGCAGCAGTACAGTAGTATAGTTGAGAGTGATGATCAGAACCAGAACTACAGGGAACAGATTTGTAGCAGTAGTTGACGGGTTCCTCTTTTACTCAGTTTGTGTCGCAGAAGTCTGGTCTGAATTGATAACTACGCCAACTCAAATCATCACCATTTCTGTCTGCTGTACCGTTTTTTTTATGTGAACCGTTGCTATTTCGACGGCTGTCGCTAGCTAACTTCCACATGAACTAAACTGACTTAAGGCAAGTCACATACTCAGTCAGGAGAGGTATTGCAGTAACGACTAAAACAAGCAGTGGAGTAGCATAGTGCAGTGTAGAGCGTAGTAACGTTGTGTAGCGTAGAGTCAGAGTAAACGAGTCAACTTTAACCACTTACTTCATCCACACACTCTTGTCACAGCGTAGGGAAGCACATTGCTATCGCCAGATGAGTGACAACTTTGTTGCGCTCATTTTCTGAAACCATTGTAGCATTAAAGCATGGTGGGCAATTAGCAAGCCAGCTAGCTTGCTAATTGCCCACCGCGCCGGAGAAGGACAAGCTACTTTTCTCTTTTGTACTCCTTTATTTCTAAGGTGAATTCATTACTTACAGCTAATTATTTCAAAGGTTAACCATTATATTCAGCTAATTATTACACCTGTTTATCAATTAATTTCAGCAAACTATTTCGCCTGTACATCCATACATTTTCACTTATCATTTCAATGTTTTATTAATTACTTTTAGCTAACGTTAATAACTTCAACTGTTTAGCCATTATCGTTATTTAACCGTTAAAGCAGGGGTCTTCAACGTTTTTCAGGCCAAGGACCCCCAAACTGATAGTGAGATGGAGCAGGGACCCAGACTATATATATTGTATAAAAATGTGTTTTATATTAAACTAGGCCTAGACCGTGTATACCTCTTTATTGTGCATTCAATCCGAAGCTATTCAAATAATACACAGGTTCATATATTCATGTTTTCATTTTAAACATGTGCAAGGTACAGTGAGTAGGGTGGCCGTGCCACTGCCATTTATAAACATACCTTGTCAGCTGATACCAATGCCAATATCAACATTGTCTGTCAATTGCATACAAGCTATTCAAATTGGTGTTTCAATTTTTAAACGTGGAAATAAAAAATGAGTGATGGCCTATTAGTACCACTGCCATGCATAAAGATACCTGTTATACAACACTGAACTATTAAAATAATGGACAGATTCATGTTTAGAGAAAAACTTTTTTTTTGAATTGTCTAATCAACCAAACATTCCGCGGACCCCCTGTTGAAGACCTCTGCATTAAAGTATGAATTTTAGCTAAACATTTGAACAATGTATGCATACATTTTAAGCTAACGCTCTGGACTCCTCTGCTCGCTTGCTTACTAGATTGCGTGCAACCTCGATGGTGACACGTGGCTTTAAGATGTTGTAACTGACACACTGGAAAGTGCCTTGTGGATATATATTTTTTAATAAAATCACAATTTTCCAAAATCTTTCCCCTCACCCCTCTAACAACTGCAGGAGTACCTCCTCGGCTATAAATTTGGAATCACTTATCAAGACCACTGCATCGGCTTCCTTTCAGGCCCATCCAACAGGACGTTTCCCACAAACTCACCGTGACAAGTATGATTCCAACAGATGTTTAATAAAGTTTCCAAAGTGTAGTAAAATCAATTAGCCCCTGACACTTTAAAACCCCAATGTCTTCACCACAAATCAACATTTTAATCTTGTATGCGGCGCCCTCGGCATCACGGTAGCAGCCCATGTGCTTCCTTTTTTTTTGCCGCTAATATGCTCCTTATGGTAAAGAACTACATACTGTAAATCACCCATATGCAGTCCAGCTCCCTTTCATGACTTTGTTTGTTGAAACTGGCCCCGCAGCACCAGTCCGACATGAATCTAGCAGCTTCATTACGACCAAGCAGAAGCCTGTTACTCTGCTCTGCCTACGGGGAATAACACCTTTTTTTCTTCATTAACCGGCGAATAAGAGCTGTTACCCACAGTTTCCATCACTTTATGCCCTACGACCTGACACTTTCCCCGTTTAACGCGTCCTGTCCTCACGCACAATATCCTAGCGTTAAGCAAGGTCCCAACTGTTAGCTGGCTCGGCTCTTCGAGCCGTTAATTCCTTTCTCACCTTGCTTTAACTCGAACACACATCTTTTCCTTACATGCAGCCAGCCAGATGTTTCGGCTGGAAGTTGTCCACAGAGGTGGTATGCACGGTTGGTATTTATCCAAGTTTTATTTTTCTCTTCAACGGCATCTTTGTTTGTTGAAACTGGCCCCGCAGCACCAGTCCGACATGAATCTAGCAGCTTCATTACGACCAAGCCGAAGCCTGTTACTCTGCTCTGCCGACGGGGAATAACACCTTTTTTTCTTCATTAACCGGCGAATAAGAGCTGTTACCCACAGTTTCCATCACTTTATGCACTACGACCTGACACTTTCCCCGTTTAACGCGTCCTGTCCTCACGCACAATATCCTAGCGTTAAGCGAGGTCCCAACTGTTAGCTGGCTCGGCTCTTCGAGCCGTTAATTCCTTTCTCACCTCGCTTTAACTCGAACACACATCTTTTCCTTACATGCAGCCAGCCAGATGTTTCGGCTGGAAGTTGTCCACAGAGGTGGTATGCACGGTTGGTATTTATCCAAGTTTTATTTTTCTCTTCAACGGCATCTTTTTTTCTTTTCATTTCTCCTTCTTTCTGCTCTCAGTGGATGGTTTACTTTACCCCCAAAAGTAGACGTTGCAGAGAGGGAAAGGCTTTGCCAGCATACCAACAATTCACCGGTGGGTTGACGGAGCTGATTAAGTTGAAGTTGACAGCTGCATAAATCACTGGCTTGTGGTGCTAATAGGTGGCAGTATAAAATCAAGTGCAGGACCACCCATGCTGTGGGGCAGAAAATAGGAGCATCAAGTCATATCTACCGTGCAGCGCTGTACAGCCACCCGAAACACTTAACCCCCCCCCCCCCCCCACTGGCCTACTCCGGTTCAAGGGGCTCTCTTAGCAACACAGGAAAGGCCTGTCTGGCATCCGCAGCACAGTGATTCATATTTGGCACTTTCATAAAGGTTCCAAACTACAGGGTTTTTTTTCTTTTCGAGGGCCCTATTGTCGAACGTTTCACTCCTCAATCGCCTCTCTCGGAAAAAACCTATTACATTTCAATGGCAATAAACGAACAGGAGCTCGTGCTTTTTCCTCTTTCATATGAAGATCTCAGTAAGTCGTCGGATATTTTTTTTAATTTTTTCAAAAATTTTCTCTTCACGGTGAGGAGAAAACGCTGCATTAACCCAGATTAGTTAGTTTTTCGTCACAGTATTTCCATGTGTGAATGGTAGGGTGCTTGAGCTCATTCAGTAGAGCCGCTAAGAGAGGTGTGAAGGTGGCTGTTTGCGGGGGCCTCTTCCTTTGTGAGGGGGGAGATAAAACACGAGCAGAGCATAAGGGGGGCGGAGCCCTGTCGCACAAAGCTGTGCATATAGAGTGGTCTCACCGACGTCACGATCTCCTTAGTTACGAGGTCTGTCCGCCATGTTGGAGTACATACAGATCCTACATGGCGGCGAGTAAACAAGGAAGTGCGGCGAAAATACCATACTTTGAATCACTGGATAGTGCATCAAAGGTTCGCTACCTGGCCAAATTGAAGGTTATTGGTAACTTGGATCCCTATACGATGAGTGCAGATCGTTTCAGTGCCGATCCTACTTATCTTCCATCGGTAAACTACGCCAACATCTACGCGTATCTCGTGAACACCCCCAGTCCTTACACAAGTACAATATGGGATGTGTGGTTCTATAAAATGGTATAGAATTTGCAGGGTTGAGAAGTCCAGCAGTCCAGTATAATATCTCACCTTTTCATCATTATTTTCGAAAAATTCTGAATCAAACATGGATCGTTCATCAGAAAGTTCCTTTTTCAAATTCAGATTTTCCGAGAGTAGGCGCTGCATCTCAGCTTGCATTGCTGCAATCGTGGCCCCACAGAGGTCTGTCTGATTGGCTTGGTTATTCTTATCCTCGTCCTCATCCTCTGCTGCTGGTGGGCTGTCATATGCATGATCTGACGTTAAAGTCATATCAAGCAATGCTGAGGCTGCATCTATGTGTTTCGCCTGTTGTACACGCTCGACACGTCTCTGGTACCGACTGCTGTCACGGGCCGATGAAGCTTCGGTAACCTTCTCATGTCCAAGTTTTAGAGACGGAGACCAGTCTGGATTATCGGCATCTTGGAGAGTAGATGGTTTACCTGAAACAGTTTGTAATAAACATTGAAATACAAGTTTACCGGAGTAGTCTTATCGGATTAATTTATATTTCCTTCATTAAATACTGTTCACAAACTAATTTGTTAATAAAATCACTTACCACTTATAAAGTGATCCGCACATACTCTAGTGTACGCCAAATTCCATTCCTTTATATCTCGAGAGATGCGTGACAGCCATTTCTCGCGACGTCGCTTGGATAGCTCCTTCGTGTCATTTCCTTGATGTGTAATGACCGCTGGCAAACGAAAGAATGATTTCTTGTCTTTATCAGCTCTGCTGCCACAACCAAAGACAGCACAAAAGTTCACCATGATCGACAGGTTATGCGACTCAGCCGTGCATGCCAGTGGCTTTGGGTGTACTCCAACATGGCCGACAGCTAAAACTGTGACGTCACACGAGACCACTCTATTGCTCAACAACAAGGCCTGGATCCCCGGGCGTAGCACAACAAAACTCTAACCTCGGGTGAAGGGCCCCCTTCTACCATCGGGCTTGGCCGTGCATGTGTCCCGCGACTATCACACTGTGTGCTCGAGGATACTCAGGAGTGAAATGGTACGATAACAAACACATCCATACAACCAGAATATCTTTCTGAATATAAAATCTTCTGCTAAATGCTCCACTAGGTTCACCCGCTAGTCGCTAAACTGGAGCTGGGTCGGTAGCCTACTGTGGGTTCGTTATGTTTTCAGAGCTTTTTTCTTTTTTGCTGAAAACAGCTGATTGCTGCCGCTGGAAAACTTGTGGTGGTCGAGAAGCAAAGCAGTAAAGTTGGAGAACAAAAAACGATGAGCTGAAAAACGCTGAAATGTTCCGCAGAGCTGAGAACAGTCAGATGCTCTGTGGGTTCATCACTACGAGTAACACTTCCTACATACAGTTAGGAACTTGATCCATTGCTATTGTTAAATAGCAGCTTTAAAGATGTTAAATGTTGCATGTGTTCAACAGATACATTAGAAATGATAGAATATCAATCAGTTTATCGTTTGAGTCATTTGTCAAGCAAAAATGTAAAAAAATGGGCTTGTTGCTACTCCATGTTCTCTTTTTCTGTTTTATATTATTGAAAACTGAATACATCTTTATTTTATTTGATACTCTTCATCGGACAGAACATTTGAGGACATCACCTTGATCTATGGGAGACTGTGAATGGCATTTATTGGCAGACCAATCTATATAGATAATAGAGTTGCAGCTCTAGAAACAAGCTTTCACATTCTTGGATCTATTTAATGCCAATAACAAATCCCCAGCAGAGACTGTAAACAACAATGAATTGGTGATAAAAAAAGAAAATAAGGCCAACCTTCATGCTCCAAAGGCACACTTGGCCCACATTTCAGTCAACTCATTCAAGGGTTTTCCAAATTTTGTTCATAAGCTCGAGCCCGCCAAACCACACTATTAAACGATTCACAGAATTAAACGATAAAGGGAAGGACAAACCGGTCACACCTGGAATTCACTTCGCCCACAGCAGCGTCGGCTGACCGTACACTTCAACCTCTGACTCTGATGCACTTAAGCTGCCACAGGGTGTCCTTTACTGCCTCGAAATGGCTTGAGGTCATCTCTCATCAACCAACACAAATGACTCCTGGCCGTGTTCGCCCCCAGGCGATAAACGCTGAGTGTTTATGGCAGCTACCTATACTTCCCTCTCACTCGCTGCCCAGGTGGGCCGGCATGGGGGAAAAGTCAATAAATGATGTAGATGTTTGTGACGCTGCAGGAGGATAAGCCCGGTCTGTGGCTCATTCTGTTGGTTCTTGTCAGCAATGAAGTTGATGATTTTGACAACGTACCAGCTGCTGTAAAAAACTAAACAAAGTGCTTTGCTTAACTATAGCCCTATGCCTCCTAGCCCTATTTTTTAGGCCTCTGCTCGAAAACTGCATTCCCATACTCAAGAGAGTCCCCAGCTCTAACTACAAGGTCTATTTTAATAATTTTGATGCCAGAATACAGGTAACACTTGTAATTATTGTGTATATGTTACTGGTTAACAAACTGATACACTTATGGCACAGCTCAAACTGAAAAAGTTTCATGTTCGCCTGAAAAAAAGCACCTCCATTGAACTTTTTTTTTGTTGAAATAATTCCTAATGAACCCTAAAATCACTCCAGTCATAGCACAACAGGTTTGTGGTCTGTCCAAGCTAATTTTACTTAACTGGCCAGCATAAAATGAGGTCTGAGTACAGAATTTCAGACAAACATTATGATTTTCGGAAGCAGATTTTGCCCTGCTCTAATCTAATTTTATAGACTATATAACTACATATTAACTATATATTCACTTTCTTTATCACTAAGAGTGTTCAATACATCGTAATAAAGCAGTTTGCAATAATTTTCAGTCATGTTCAGTTATTTCCAGATGTCAGATGTCTCATCCTTGAAAGAAATCTACTGCGACTCAGTGTCTATGTGGGATTTTTAAGGCCTGTGATTGGTGGATTTAGTCGTATGACACGTTGTTAGGTCCGGAATAGTCCATTGAAACTGTCAGGGGTGTTATTTGGAACGTTGAGGGCGATTAGTCAGTAAAAATCTTGATAAAGTGGGCTCGACCCCCATGCGAAAAATAAGTTGGTGCAGTCGAAAGATCCGCCCTGTTCCCACATGGAACGTCTCAGCGCATTCATTTCAATGCAGGCACACGAACCAGGAAATGGCGCAGAGAGCGGTACCAACTTTCAATGGATTAACTGTTTTTTTCCGGACGAAAATCGCCAAAAGGTATGGAGATTTTCAATTTTATTTCTACAGAGCAGTATGAGCTTTCTTGGGCTTTGTGCTATAAGTTTTGAATGCTTTGTCGGAGGTCAGTTTGGACACGCTGGCTTGACGCCGTTTCGAGCGCCCATGCGGAATGATGTATCCTTCCGCCTTGGTTGAAGCCAGATTTGTGATGAAAGATGAATTTCGGGTGTATAGCTGGCGGATTTTTTGGCCAAAAATCCTGATATTGTGATAAATCTTCTAGTGTATTGAATTAGTTTGTGTATAACCATGTAAAATGACTTGCATGGTGATTTTGCCCGGACTATTTTTTTTTTTCAATGTTTAACATGTATGGACCAATTTTCATATTTCTTGATGATAAGTCCATTCGGAACCTCGGAAACGGTACCAGTGCCCCATTTGGGGCACTCTCGGGCTTAGAAGGTTTGCTTCAATAATTAGTGCAAAGTTCTCTTTGTTTTTGGGGGATTTGCAGTTTGGGTGGATTTTATGAATACTGATCTCCGGTGTTCAATAAGTATCAGTGGGTTCTTTGTTTCGCTATTTAAAAAAAAAATGTATCCTTGAAAACTTTCAATGGTAATTTTCAACTTTAAATATTGGTCTTCAGCTAGCACAGCAGCTCAATGTGCAGATGTTCACTAATAACATGTTTTTAATGGTTTAAGGGACTAGCAGATGGAATAAAATCATATCAGTATATTTATTTGAGAGCCTTAGAGTGGTATTTGTCTTTGTCATTTCCATATTGCACTCATCATAGACCAAGTGTGATTAATGTTGGACATATGAATGACCCTGGGGACACGCATGAGTTTGTGGTGTGTGATCTGTCGGGAGGGAAAGCAGAGCTTCAGTCGGTGGTCAGACAGTTCTCACGCAGACGAGGCCGAGTCGGGGCTGTTAGGCTGACCGATGACCACAGCTTACAGAGTGGTTAGTGTGGGCCATCTATCCACCGCCATGTATCTGTGGATTCACTTTATGCACATATTCATACCAAGTTGACAAGACTTTTATATTTAAAATGTTATGTTTTATCTCATAAAGTTGATTTCCCATTGAATCCCGCTAATACAATAATAATAATTATTATTATCATTTTACCTATTTACTTATTGGCTTAACTTTGCTGAAATTTGCACTTGGTTAGGACTTTCTAAGGACTTCTAAAGCCAACTGAAAAGGTGACAAAATTAGTTAATTTTGAAATGTTTACTTACAAGGATTAAGGATACCGCTCTCTTCCTGGGAAAACTCAGTTTGCTATGATAAAATTGTATTTTAAAAACAGAATTGCGAGTAATTCATCGTAAAATGTTGCTCTCTGATTGAGATTGGTTGCAAAGTTAAAGTTAAAAACAAGGTGAACTCTAAAATAAGCTACCACTGCATTAGCATAGAATAAATTGGACAACCCCATTGCAACTAAGAAGTTGATCCCATTATATTACATAAAATGTCCCTTTGAAGTCAGCATTTAGTAGTGGTGTGGATATTGTTAGTGAGGTTCAGAGATGGTCTCTTTGTTTGGCTACATGAGATGGGAGCAGACATCCTGTCAGGATCCAGGATCCCTGTCTGACCCGTTGTGTGTTACCTCTGTTTCCCCTGATCTCCTCTCCTCATGTGTTCCCCTGTTTGTTATTGTGTGCCATGTGTTCTGTGTTTGTCCTCTGCCTCCAGACACCTCCCATGGCCACACCCTTGATTGTGCACAGCTGAGGACACTCCAGCCAATCACCTCCTGCAGCCTGACACACCAGACTCGGGTCCCACTAATGATTCCCCTGGCACTATATAAACTCTGGTCCTGCAGTCTGGGGTGGTCAGGTCGTACCGTCTTTCACCCCCTTATTGTCGTCTGCCTCGTCAGGCCGGCCGGTTACCAGTCTGGTCACGTAAGTCTGAACACCGATTCAGTGAAGATCGTTACCGGTTTGTTTTCTGTTCCTTCAGTTTTGAAGTTTGAGCTTCCCTCCCGACTCCGGTGGAGATAATAGGAGTGACTTTAATTTGCTGGACAGTTGGTCTTTGTTTTTTGTTTGTTCATTCTGTGAATCCTCCTGAACAAGTTAAATAGAGTCTTGGCTGGAGTGAACTTGCTGTGTGCTTGCGTTTGGGTCCACTAACTACACTACCACATAACACATCCACACAAGCACACCTGGGCCCCGTGCCACGTAAGTGGTTCAGCAAAGTCTATCAAATGTCCTATTAGCCAGCCTACATTAACGAGATGATTGATGTCAGGCTATCTCGGTTCCTGCAAGGCTGATCCACTCTCAAACAGTCTCGTTAATTCGAACCAGACGATCGGGATCAGGATGATTGTGCATGCTCGTCCCACTTCAAAAGGGGGAAGCGTCGATCACCGAAACATGATCTTCTAACAGTACAATGTTAAATAAAGTCAAAGAAAGAGCCGCTTTTTACTCCGCTGACGCGCAGGAGATGATCATGAACGCATATGAGGATTTCAAGACCATAATCACGGCAAAATATAACACCGTCACCGCTGCGAGGGCTAGACAGGAAGCACGGCAAAATATCACAGACAAGTTAAATGCGTAAGTGTTGGGAAAATGTATCAGCACATTTTAATGCCTCATCACCCCAATCAATCAGATATGTCTTTAAATGTGCCTGCTGGCAGTAGACTTCATGGAATGCATCATCGAATGAGATCTTATAGCGAAAATAATTATCTCAACTCTTTCAGAATAAGTAGATAAAAACAAGCCCAAAGAGTATCTAACTGATACGACTTAATATGAGGATATATGTACTGTATGCCCTTATGTATCATGTAGCCTACTATATATGTGTATATACATGTATGTGTAGATTACCATATATAACTAGTTTGAATATATGTGTGTGTGAGAATCTGTTTATGGGCGGATCAGTATGTGTATTATTCATAATCAGACATTCAATCAATTGAAGCAGTGAAAAGAAAGTGTGTGATTCTCTCTATTCTTATCATGAGTCCACCTTAATCATTTTCTACAGTAATGATCTGCTGGTGTACTAATAACACTGTCATATCATTGTGAGTGCTTTAACCCCATGTATGCAACCAGCCATCAAGAGGACATGGGAGCAAGTAAACACTAAGCACACACACAATTCAGAATGGTTAGTCAATACAATATGTGCCATAATGTAATGAACACATCCATAAGTTTATTGAGCGCCAAATGAACTTTACGAACAGCACGGCATGCAGCGGCTTTCCCCATGTTCTCCGCATCGCCAACACTGTACAACAACGTAGCACTCGCAGAACAGCGCAAGGCTGCATCCAGTCTGTGGGGCAGTCGATGCTCGGCTGCGGCGTGTGGTGTTCAATGTATGGCTCAAGAAGGTCTTATAAATACATGATTTCTTGTCGGCAGAATCGATAGCGCTCGTATAGGAAGTCATCATGATGTGATAACGGATATTGGCGATGTGGAAGAACTCTCTCCCTATAAAATGCTCATCTAACTAATATCCTCCTTCATCAGTGGATCTATGAGGAAGGGAGCTGTACATTAATGCAATAGAGGCTTCTTAGTTTGCTCAGCTGGTTTTAATGGATCACCGTGTGTCTCACTTTACATGCATTTCATGAACTCCCGTATAATCCCCAGTATATGCGCAAGCGCATTAGATTACCGTATATGACAGGAGCTGCCATTTTTTCCGGGGGAGTGACAGTTTATCCAGCTACCTTCACTGAGCCTGCGCTGGAGCAGGTTCAAGCTTTTGGATGTGTTGCCATGGTGATTTTGCCGAACTTGCTTCGTGGAACCGAAAAGCCTGATCTACGTCATCTTATCCTGAAAAGTATCCAGCTAACTAAATTAGACACGTACGTGGAACGGGGCCCTGGTATAATAAAAAATCCCAGGTTGCATGAATGTCCAGAAAATAAATCTGAACCTTGAATGAAACCAGGTTCAAAATTCTTGACATATGCGAGTCAAAGGTTTTTCAAACAGGGAATTTTGGATATCTCTTTGTATCACTCCATAAATAAGAAAACACTTTCAACAGCCTTAAAAAAAACCTGTAGAAATCTACAGCTCAAATAGAAAGTAATAAAATAAAAACATAAATACGATGTTTTCGTTCCACTATGTTAAAGAAAATAGCGCACAACCTCAAAATTGACCAGTGCATGAAAACCTATGTCTCCCTATGCAATGTGTATTTTACACAAAATAATGTTAACATAAATAATGTTACACAAAAACATAATTCACTCGCAGTAAAGCAGTCACAGTAGCTCAGTGTCCTGTCTGCACTCCGGGTTATTGCTGTCGACAGAATGGCACCTGTAGCTGTGTGCTCAGACCCGTCTCTGTAACCGCGACGCCCACCTGCTTGTGTTGACGTTTCCACTGTTGGCAAAATATTCAGTTGCTGTGTTTAAATAACTCCTTTTTAGTGTTGAGTAATCCGCAGCTTCTAAATGGATGACACGCCGCTAATTGCTCTGCAGTCAACGGCAGTGGTGTATAAAGTACTCAAAAGCCATACTTGAGTAAAAGTAAAGATACCTTACTGGAAAACTACTCAAGTAAAAGTAAAAAGTCACCTATTAGAATACTACTTGAGTAAAAGTCTTAAAGTATCGGATATTTATTGTACTTAAGTATAAAAGTACTTCAGTATCAAAAGTAATTTTCTGATATTAAATGTACATCACAAGCTGAACATTAAATGAACATCATAACCTGTTCATTGAAAGTAAAAGTACAAGTAAATGCTGTTCATAAAAAAGCAAAGGGTCAGAATTTTGAGAATTATGAAGTTTATTCTTTTAAGTGCTGTGGCCACCATGACCAAAGACATGGAGCTGTGTTGAAAATAATTGGGTTGGCTGTGATCCATCCAGGAGCAACAATGTTCAACATAACCTATTGTACATAAGTATACTTTTGCATCTACGATGAACTTATCATCATAATTCTCCGAAAAGCAATATGACACTATGAAGGAGTTGTAACAGTGCGTTTATAAGTATGCTCATTCCGACTAGAGGATGTAGAGGGCAAATGCATAATATTGTGTTCAATACATCCACATGATGCAATCCACATGATGCATCAGGTCAGTGTTTAGAGAAAGGACACCTGCCTTGTGAACTCCTATGGGCCTGATTTGAACACAATAGACAAAGGTTTTGCTCAAGCTGAATCTGCAATTGGGCGACTGCTACCATCATAACTCCATCTGATCATCCACAACATGACTCAAATATCAAAACATGATCAATACTAAAGCAGCACCGAAAGTAACAACCCAGTCATTACTTGAAACTGAAAAATGTCATCTGTTCATCTTCAAAAGAAGTTGGTTTTCAAAATTGCGAGAATTCAGTCTCGCTCTGCTTGGGCTGAAGACTAGTCCTGCGATGCTAAATAGCCTTTCACAGGCCGCTGAGGCAGGTAGAGGTGTGTTCAGCGTCACAGACAGCTTGCGCACTGCTGCGAAGGATTTCCCTAATGCTAATGCTAATGCTAATGCTGCGCTGTCTCGGCTCCCATCAATCCTATGGTGTGGTGGCTAGCTACAGCTAACGTTAGCCAACTAGTGCTGCACAACTGTCAACACTTCCTCAGCTCACTAACTCGCTAGCGATCCACGGGTGTTGGTCTTCGTCACCACCGTCGTTTGTTGCGGGAGTAGCAGGTGCTTCCATTTCTGCTTCCATCATGAAATCAGTCATCGTAGAGTGGAATTATACTCATAGTCGCCCGCTAGCTTGTAGCATCCTGGGTATCACTGGGAATCAAAACGCCGCGGCTTTGAGAGCACTCGTTTGCAATTGCGCATTAACGTGATTAACCCATGATTTAACTTGCTGCTAGGACCACTGATTCACCAAACCTGCTGGCTTGCAGTCTGTGTTCCACCACAGTCCCCGACGCTGCTCTCATGATTCATTTTGTTTCTAAAGATAGATTTGATTTTGTAGCGAGTAACGAAGGTTGCATGGGAAATGTATCGGAGTAAAAGTATCAGTTTTCTTTGCAAAATTTAGTGAAGTAAAAGTAAAAGTAAACAGAAATATAAGTAGTAAAGTAAAGTACATATATCCAAAAAAAGTACTTAAGTACAGTAACGAAGTATTTCTACTTCGTTACTATACACCACTGGTCAACGGGACGTCCTTCTAATGCTGCATGATGCGGCGTCCCACCCAAGAGTGACATCATTGCCAACGGAAGACATGTGACCTCATCGGGGCCCGTGGACCCATCGGGCTGCTGGTGATTTTCGGAGCCTGCTTTTTTTAATGTCATGGGAGAGGTGACTGCGAGAGCCAAACAAAAGGCCCCTTTGTCCACCTCTGTCCGGAATCACCTCCCCTAATTACCAACGTTGGTTTTTCGGAATTGATGGCATAAATATCAAACTGTCAAACCCTGTCTGTTGGCAACACCTTCCAGCGTGAGTCATTGACTGCCGAGGTCGAGAAGGGGAAAACAGTCTCTTTCTCTGTGCTGAGCTGCAGGGCCGGTCAGTGAGCGCCTCAGCATTCATTGCTCCTGGTGCCTGTCGTATGCGTTTTTCTTCTTTGCCATTAAAATCAGAACAGATATAACCTCACACCATTAGTGTTTTTTTTTTAACAAAACCCAGGCCAAACTAAATGTACTCAGGGCTGTATGTTCTATCTGAACTCTATCAACAGAACAGCATATTAAACAGCCAGACCGTTTGTGAAATAGATTTAATGATGTTCTTCAGAGTGAGATGAAAAGATTGAAACCACTCTCATGTCTGTTTGTTTGATATGAAGCTCGAGCAAGCAGTTAGATAGCTAGACTTTATTAATCCCACAAGGGGACATTTCTTCGCTACAGCAGTATTAATAGGTACAGGTAAAGCAATACAAAATAAGTAAAGAATATTAAAAAATATTAAATATTTACACAATCGTGCAAAGATTTAACCAAACAATCAACAACAACAACAGTGTTATAGTTGTGTGATTGATCTGGCCAGAGGTGATTTATTATAAAGTCTTACTGCAGTGGGAAGGAATGTTCTCCTGTCCTTGTGACAGCGGAGCTGGATGAGTCTGTTGGAGAAAGTGCTCCGCTGTCCCTGCAGTAGGTGGTGGAGAGGGCGGTCAGAGTTATCCAGTATGGATAATCGTTTCTTCAGTGTCCTCTCCACCACCTTTTCCAGAGT
Organism: Melanostigma gelatinosum; assembly: GCF_949748355.1. NCBI lineage: Eukaryota > Metazoa > Chordata > Actinopteri > Perciformes > Zoarcidae > Melanostigma > Melanostigma gelatinosum. The sequence continues at coordinate 23,928,412 of NC_136639.1, forward strand.
GTCCAGTTTGCGGCCAATGATGGAGCCGGCCTTCTTAACTATGGAGAAGTAGAGTGCACTGGCCACAACAGACTGGTAGAACATATCCAACATCTTGCTGCACATGTTGAAGGATCCAAGTTTACTCAAGAAAAAGAGTAGACTCATCCACTTATTGTACACAGCGTTGATGTTGGTCTCCCAGTTCAGTCTGTTGTCGATGGAGACACCCAGGATACGGATTTGTTTTTCAAGAATTATGACAAAAGAATTTTGAAAAAAAAGAAGAATTGTCAGTATCCTCTGGTGGGCAAACTATGTGATGGTTCAACGTACTCTCATACAACGGTACCAGTGGCGGGCCGTGCATTTTATACCTGGGCCTTCAGTGCTGTCCTACTACAGTTGAACCACCTCCTAATAACCTCATTATGACGCCACAGCGTCAGTACGAGGCTTACGAACCGAGAATAATACTATTGCATTTGGAAAATGCAGAAGCTTAAATTGTGGGAGATATGTTTTCGGTTTACTACGTTCAACCTGGCAACATGCTGTCTGACACGCCTACCCTGGAACCACAACATTGTACTCTGGTGAGGCGCGTGTGTTCTGGGAGGCACAATATGCTAAACTAGCTTAGCAGGAAAACAACAGCAGCACACAAGCTACACTCTCTCCGCAGCGTTTAGCTGTTCCCTACTGATTCAAACAGGGCTAACACAATCCCCATTTCTCCAGACCATAATTCTTGCTTTGTTAAAGAAAACAGCCTAAACAGAGAATCAAATGTCCGACCCTAACCCCGTGCATGACGGGATGCTTCGTCATTGACGGACAATGCATATAGTCAAAATCAATGTAATTAACACAATGACAAGAACAAACTCACAAGAACCAGTCACGTCTATCTTTCAACTTGAACTCTTACTACTAGTAACTTCTGCTAGCTAGCTTTCTGCTTCACAACAGACCACTGACCAATCACGGTGCACATTAATGCTGGTGTAGTTGTAGACTACCTCGATAGCTCTGACATGTCAAAGAATACGTACAACATGTCAAACTAAAGATCTGATTGGTTGAAGACTATGACAATCAACATCGTCCCCATATACTTTAATCTGCAAAGTCTACCTAGAGGGCCTCGGGCCTGTTCTTACCTAGATACTGTAGGAAGTTTGGGTTTCGAACTGTTTTAAGAAATTACAATAGAAGTGTTTAATGATTCATAATTAAGAAATCATAATTAGAAGTGTTTTGGAATACATAATTAGAAGATTAATAATTGTAGAAGTGTTTTAGAATTTGTAGTTAGAAGTGATTTGTAGTTAGAAGTATCTTAGTAGAATTTGTAGCACCTATGCTTGTGAAACTTGTGAAGTTTTTGCCAAAAGTTACAAACCCTTATCTTTATATAGAATGATTATCATGAAGTGTTAAGCTATATAAGACATATAAGTCATTGACTGTATTAAACTGAAGAATAGGCGTAGGGTCAGACAGCCATTTTCAGACAGGCATTTACAGATCACACCCGTGCGAGGGTCCTGCGAGAAGGAGGAGCCAGCTGGATTTAGCCAACGGACATTATGGGACGCTTTTTGGACTATGTAAGGCGGGAGAGAAAGAACTTCCGCACTCTTGCTCCTGTTCCACTGTGTGGGTGGTGACGCTTTCTGGGGTGAGGCGCGAGTCATATTCTATGTAACTGTAAATAATGTACTTCACTATGCAATGGTTTTAGCTTCAGAAGTATGAAATGCTTTTGTTTATAATTGATACCGGCTGTCTTTGTAGCAGAGGCCGGACCATGCGGTCTCTCCCACAGTCTAGGTTCCTTGAACCTAACAATACACGGGTGAAATCTGATTGGATAAAAGCTCTACAAGCTGCACTGGAAGCAGAGCAACTGAGGAAGACAGTAGCTGTGCAATGAGAAAAAAATGAGAATACATGTAGTGTATTCATGAAAAATTATTAAATTATAAAATAGCTATAATTTTGTGATTCTGTTTAGGCCAGCAGGGAAGGCTTTGCTGGCCCTGATGGCCCACCACTGAATGGTACCTATCTCACAAATAGTTACTCCTCCATTTTTCGTTTCTCAGTTAGGTTTAGACAACAAACTTACTTATGTTAATTACTTAGGTTCAGGAATAGATTGTGAAATGCCTAGTTAGGTTTAGGCCACAAACCACTTTGTTAAGCTAAAGGGGCGACCGTGGCTTACTGGCCACGGTCGTCACTTACGTGGAGAGTTGTCCGCCAACCGAAAGGTCACCGGTTCGATCCTCGGCTGCACCGTGTCCTGTGTCAAAGTGTCTCTGAGCAACACACTGTACCCCTAACTGCTCCCCGGGCGCCTGTAATTGGCAGCCCACTGCTCCCTATATATACACAGGGATGGGTCAAATGCAGAGAATAATTTCCCCACTGTGGGACTAATAAAGGAATGTTTCTTCTTCTTCTTCTTCTAAATATCGTCATTTGGGTTAAAATAACCACAGAAGTGTCGTAACTACATTACGCAAGTTACTCAACATTGACTTCACGTTTCACATGGGGAATGAACAGACTGATTGCTTTGTATAAGATTGCTTTTTGATGGACCCATCCACCTTTTTCTGTCTTCATATTTACATATTTACTCGTTTATGATTTCGTGGATAATTACGTGGATAAGCACATTCTTTTTCGTAGGTATAGCTTCGACTGCTGGATGAGACCAGCCTGGATGGTTATAGTAATTTCTGTACAACAATTCCTTTTTACTTATTGGCCAGCACATACACATTACTTTTCTGTGGCTTTTCTACTATCTGCTATAAGCATAAATGCGATGGTATATTGGGGCATACATACTCACCTTTACAGAAAATGAGCATATTGAGAACTGAAAAAACTCCATGCAATGTTTGCACTCAGCTTTTAGACGTTCTTCCTCTTGCCTTGCTTTGTGTTGAAAAGAAAGGGAAAGTGAGGCAGGCTCTCAGCAGCACAAAGATGTTTTCTTTGCTGCTGTTTTGGGTGAAACACCCCGCAATCATTCTCCAGACAAAGCCTGGGATTGCGGCTGAGGAAATGTTCTGCCTGCAAGTCTATCGCTGATGATCTTTTCAGATGTACGATGAGACGGAGGAGCATCGCTGTACTGACTGGCGTAAGACCTAAACAAACTACACTGACAAGATGGAGAGCTGTGCAAACAGGAGATTAGAGGGGAGATGAAAGAAAGAGGAAGTCGGCTTCAGTCGGTCGCTGCCAGCAGACTGTGGCTTTTCTACTACTGTATCCAGTGAAGTGTTCTGAAATCTGAATCAAATGAAATACTGTGTTTACCAAGATCAATTAAAATACAGCCATTTCTTACAGATTACATAAGTGTTTGTATTGTTCTCAAGAGTAGTAGAAGCACAGTATCATGTATTATCAGTTTGCTATGAATTGGCCTTTTTCTAATGGGAGGGAATAGTGGAAGGGTTATGCTTGGTCTTTGTCATGATTTAAAATGACAATTAAAAAAAAAGTAGATCTGAAATAATTAGTTATTTAATTAAATTAATTAAACCACAAAATACATGATTTGTTCTCTCAAGCGTTTTTGTGATATGGCTAAAATTATTGCTAATCACTGTTGAAAAATAAATGCGTTCCATGACGTGACAATGGTGTGACAACAAGGTTTAGTTAGGTTTAGGTATATTACCGTGGTTTGGGTTAAAATAAGCATTTAGTTAAGGTTAGGTAAATGGTCTGGGCTAAAATAACTACTTTGTTAAGGTAAGGGGAGCTTTGTCGGGAAGTTTACAATAATACAAATGTGGTTAGGAACCAATTAAGACAATGTTTATGTCAGCATATCCTCATACAACGGCTCGTATGATATCTTACGAAAAGTTACTACTCATTTTTCGAAAAAGAAAAAAACACGTTGAATTTCTGCTCGTTACATGCAAACATTCTTTTCAAAATAAACTTCCGTCTTCACAGGAAACTCACAATTTAGTTAGGTTTAGGAAAAGATCATCTTCTAAATAAATATGGAAGTGCTTTTACTGAAGTATATAAGTTACGTAAATCAATGTTGACTTGATGTGGGGCACGAACATCGGTCAAAATAATTTCGTGGGATATTTACAAATCACGGAGCATTATTCATTTTTTACGTTTCGTCGATCCACCCGTCCACCACGACCTCCGTACTCGAGCTTTGCTCTTTAACAACCTGAATTGACAGAGAGCTTCGTCAGCATATATGTTGTTTTTGGGGCACTGGCTGAACCAACAGTCTCTATTAGTCACATCAGGATGTGCATCCGCAACCATTATGATAATTGATCAATTGTTTTGCACAGAAGTACCAAATATTCACCGTTTATAACAACCTCAATGGCTTCTTTGCACGCTTCGAAGCACAGAACAACACACCTGCGCAGAAAACCACCCCCCCCACCGACGACCAGGCTCTGTGCCTGTCCCCAGCCAGTGTGAGGAGCACACTGCTGAGGATTAATACCCGCAAGGCTGCGGGACCTGACAACATTCCTGGTCGTGTGCTGAGGGACTGCGCAGAGGAGCTCACGGATGTCCTCACCGACATCTTTAACACCTCCCTGAGCCAGGCTGTTGTTCCCACGTGCTTCAAGGAAACCACCATCATTCCTGTGCCGAAGAAGTCATCTCCAGCCTGCTTCAACGACTACCGCCCCGTCGCATTGACTTCTACCATCATGAAGTGTTTCGAAAGGCTGGTCATGAAGCAGATCAAATCCACCCTTCCTCCCTCCCTGGACCCGTTTCAGTTTGCTTACCGAACTAAACGGTCCACAGAGGATGCAATCTCCTCCGCTCTACACCCAGCCCTCACACACCTGGACACTAAGAACTCCTACATCAGAATGCTGTTCATAGATTTCAGCTCAGCATTCAATACAATCATCCCCCAGCAGCTTGTGTGTAAACTTACAGACCTGGGCCTCAGCCCCTCTCTCTGCAACTGGTTGTTGGACTTCCTCACAGAGAGACCACAAGCTGTTCGGGTCAACAACAACACTTCGAACACACTAACACTGAGTACGGGGGCCCCCCAAGGTTGTGTGCTCAGCCCCCTTCTCTTCACCCTGCTGACCCATGACTGTAAACCCAACTACAGCTCCAACCACATCGTGAAGTTCGCTGACGACACTACCGTGGTAGGTCTCATCAGCCACAACGATGAGACTAACTACAGGAAGGAAGTGAACCAGCTGGTCCGTTGGTGCCAAAATAACAATCTCTTCCTCAATGTGGGGAAAACAAAGGAGATTGTTGTTGACTTCAGGAGAACCCACTCCCAACCCCCCCTCCCTCTGACCATCAATGGTGCTGCTGTGGAACAGGTGAGCAGCACCAAATTCCTGGGTGTGACAATCACAGATGACCTCACCTGGAACAGCAACACCACTGCACTGGCAAAGAAGGCCCAGCAACGCCTGTACTTCATCAGGAAGCTCAAGCGAGCAGGAGCCCCCCCCCCCCATCATGCTCTCATTCTACCGAGGCGCCACTGAGAGCATCCTCAGCAGCTGCATCACGCTGTGGTTCGGAAGCTGCACCGCCTCCAACCGCAAGAGCCTGCAGCGCATTGTGAACTCTGCCCAGAGGATCATCGGAGTCTCACTCCCTACACTACAGGACATTTACAACACCCGCCTCACCCGCAAAGCACTCGGCATTGCGGGTGACCCCACCCACCCCTCCAACAGCCTCTTCAGCCTCCTGCCTTCAGGGAGAAGGTTCCGCAGTCTCCGTTCGAGCTCTACCCGGCTGAGGAACAGCTTCTTCCACCAGGCGGTCAGGATGCTGAACTCTCTCCCTCCCTCTCTCCTCTCGCTCCCCCTCTCTCCCCCCCTGCCATCTCTCCCCTGACCTCTCTACCCTCCCCCTCACCCACCTTTCCCCACTGCCTCAAATGGAACATACCAGGACATCTACTCCCCCTCACACCCCTTCCCTCATCCAGCACCAGTCACTTTTTCTATTTATTTATTTTAATTTTTTTATTCTCTGCTGCTACGAACAAATACCCCCCTCACACACCCTTCCCTCATCCAGCACCAGTCACTTTTTATTCTCTGCTGCTACTTGTTAATCCTTTATCTATGCCCTTATGTTCTTAACTTTATTCTATTTTATTCTATTATATGTTATATGTTCATGTCTATATTACACTGTGGGACTGCGAGAAACGGCATTTCGAATTTTCTGTATGCATAACACATGTGGAAACTTTGACAATAAAGTGAACTTTGAACTTGAACTTTGAAGTTTGTGAGTTCTCAAACATGAATGTTTGCTCATTTCCTAGTCGTCCATAACAGTGGTTCCCAATCAGTGGTCCTAACCAATGCCGGGCCTCAGGATAATTCTTACTGTGCCGCTAGGACACGATATCAATATAGCGATAATAACTTTACGGCTGTCATAGGCAATTTTGCGCTAAGGACTTTGAACTTGGCAAGCAATTTGAAGATGCCATCTTGGCCTCAGGAAAATTGCCATCGGCATTTTTTCTTTTGACAGTTGGTAGACCCAACAAACCATTGTTAAATGAATCAATAATACAATTAGGAACAGCTGAAAGAATAAAAAAGAAACTTCAAAGAAATTCAACAAAGAAGCTTTTTAGTTCAACTCAACAACGAAACATTGAACCATTGAGAAAATACGAGTAACCTTTTCATGACACTTGTAAAGGAACTCTACATTGTTCTCGTGGGTGTACGAGTTGTTCTTCCCATGACTCGGAGGCCTGAAAGGACACACAGTGGGCTCTTCTGATAGCTCCTCCTCTTTAGTGAGCCATTGTGTTGTTTGGATCGTTTTGCAGAAGGACAAGGAGAGGTAGCGTCAGATAAAAGCCCACAGAAGACAGAAACTTTATTTGGAGCTTGATAAAAAAAAAATATATATATAATAATATTGTGCAACAGTGGAAAAGGACAGAAAATAAACACCCTGACCACCAAATGTGGTCTAAACTCCAGGCTAAAGACACAGCTATGAGGAGAGGGCGAGTTGCATTTGTCACACATCTCAGGCTTGAGATTATTCTCAGCACATCGGGGAGTCAGGCAGGATTTCAGATTTATAGATTTCTTCCCTAACTTCCTATTGCCCACTGGGCAAAACATAAAAAACCTGATTTAAATGTATTTATTCCAGTGTTGTACGAATGCTGTTTGTGCAAATACAACCACAACAAGGTAGGCCACAAGATTAAAAAAAATAAAAGCCTGAGTCAGTGGGATACAAGCTGCACTAAATCCGTCCGTACCTGTTGAAACTTGTAATCTCCTGAAGAGTGTCACATTACACAGTGACCCTCCTCAGGATGTCAGGTGTGCCTCGGAGTCAAGGGCCCAACGCAATAAAGGAAATGTATACATTAAATCAATAAATAAAATTACCTTTCCTCAAATGACAGCCTCGCGGCACCCGTTAAAGGAAAAGTGAATCGATACCTGGAATGCGTGTTTCCGATATCCTTTGGCAAAACAGCTCCCCGGCCCGGTCAAGTCATGTTGTGGTATTTATTGGTTGGATTCTCCAGATTTGCTGTATTTCATCCACTTTAGACGCCTAACATTCACGTGTAAGTGAATTGCTGCTTTTAATGAATGCATGTGCTCCTGTGTCGTCACTTTATTGTCCCTGCTCCCCTATATTTATTCACTGTGATATCTGAATTTGATATGAATAATAATAAGACTAGAAAATTCCCAAAGAAATTTTGACAGTGTGGCTTCTACTGACGGAAGAAATCGCAATATATACACACGCCAATGTTACCGGTAGTGTCATTCAGGTTCAATTGAGATAGCGCTACTTTCTTTTCTGCATTTTAGATTCATACTACAGAATCATAATATTTGATACTAAAATGAGAGGCTTCGTCACAAGCATTCCAGTTAGAATTCATTCTGTGGGGCTTTTAATTTGAAATGGTGGGGGAGACAGAGCGAGAGAGAGAGCCTGCGTATGTGTGTAACTGGTTGCCATGGTGAGGACGCACCTGGTGTTCGAGGCAGACTGATTAAGAAACATTACAGTAAACAGTGAGTTTGAACAAAACTAGCAGGAGTCTGAGTGCCAAAATATGGGTACCGTGAGAAAGATTAGAATCTGGCAAACGTGGTAATGTGTTTTTTATGTTTATGGTGTTAAAAATGTGCGCTCCAGAGCAATATGCAAAACTGGTACCATCTGCTTTCTTTGAGAAATGAGTGGTCAGGTTTAACATGGAGTCTAATGGAGCAGTTGGTTGGAGTTCATGTCGCTCTGCGGCTCTTTGAGCAAAATGAAAGCCCCAGAGAGTGAATTCTAACTGGAATGCTTGTGATGAAGCCTGTCACTTAATAACCTCTGTGTTTGTGTGTCAAACATTATGAATATGTCTCCTCTCCCTCTCTCTCCCCCACCCAGTCCCACCCTTTCAAAATAAAAGGGTCTCTCTCTGTCTCCCCTACCATTTCAAATTAAAATTGTATCTTAACATGAAGCTCAGAATGAGGCTCGTACAGAAATGATGGGAGCGTGAGCTCCCATCATTTCCAAAGGCTTCTCAAACAAAGATGTACATGTCCAGTGCAGAAATGACGGGAGCCACATGGACTGTCCATCACAAATACAAGATTCAATCCAAGAGTATGAATCTAAAATGCAGAAAAGAGAAAAGCGATATATCAATCGAACCTCAACGATACTACCAGTAACATCGGTGTGTGTAGCTATATATTGCGACGTCTTCGGGCAGTAGAAGCCACACTGTCAAAATTTCTTGCGGAATTTTCTAGTTATTATTATTAAGCCCGCAGGATTACAATCAGTGTGCTTTGGCACAGGCAGTTTTACTGCCTTTGTGCCACAAAGCCACACTGAACAACAGAAAGTCTGTTATTCTGGATGTTTTCTGACAAAGGTGACAAAAGTCCCTTTTTTCTACTAAATTTGGTTTTAGTAGTAAATAATGTCACGCTAAACACTTGTAATGCACAATTCAGTGGAGATTGGTCCGCAAGGAGTCTGAGATACTTTGTGTGAAACATGGATTGATTAATTATGGAGTGCCTCTCCGATCAGAGTCCTTTTAATACTAAGCGTAAAGTCGCAGGCCTCCATTAATAAATAAATCTGTGCTCATTTTTTTTAAAAACAGTGGAAAAGGAGATACGCAAGGTCTTTACAGTTGAGATAAAAAGGAAAATGCCTTATTTAAAACACGCTTAGATCACATCCCCGGTCATATAAACAAAACAATACATGCACACACAAAAATCCAGCCCAAAAAAGCAGGAAATGTGCTTACGTTAGCTAGTACCAGCCGATTCCAACCAATATTATCATGACATCCAGCCATCAATCAATTTGCAACTTTTAACGCAAAAGGGAGGTGTGTATCACGCTATAAGCCCGCCTTCTTTTTAGCGGTGCAATACCTCTTGTAACTGTGCACCGCTCAAATATTCCGTTTCAGCGGGGAAGCACAGAAGTCAAAGAACTTCCGTTTCACCGGGACTTTAACTTTTCTCAACATCTCATCTGTGAAGTCTGAGCGGTTGTTTTAGGAAATGGCATTGTGAAAGAATGCCCAAAGATTCTCCGTTTCTTCTATTTAGGATCAGATCAGTCGAGAGCCCTCTCTGGACGTCCCTGCCTCTCATGTGTGCGCCCCTGGACAAATGGGCCAGTAAAATGAGTTTTAAATGAGCACCAGACAGGTGTCTGTAAAAGACAAATCTGTCCACGCCATTCAATTCTTTCCCTGCAAAGTGCAGAAGGAAAGTGGCTGGGGCGGACAGGGAGAAAGATAGAGATGGATGGAGAGAGAGAGAGAGAGAGGGGGAGGGAATGAGGGAGGTACATGCTGAAGGGAAATGTGTACCTACATACTGTATATACTTTCTCTTTTTCATTCTGTCTTTTCTCTTTTCTTCTAGGGACTGTTTGGGGATGTGCTATTGACCAAGAGTATAGATGTTATTATAATCAATCTTACTGCTCCATGGTATTGAATATTACTGTACAAGGAGTGTTTTATGGCTGCAAAAAGAAAAATGTCCAAGAGAAACTCACGCACCACCTATAACATCACGACTGTAGGTTGAATGAATGCCATAAGGGGTGGAGAGTTTGAAACTTTATGTCCTAAAGAAATGCCCCTTTCTTCTGGTTCCACCAGAGACTGGAGACCCCTGCACAAGTTTAAGCCTGCTGCTTGGTGCTCAGGCCCCAAGGAGAGAAAACGGGCCGATAATTTGAGGTGGAAGGAATGGATGGAGGGAGTCACGTTCCTGCATTGAGTCCAAAACAAAACTCCTGCTGAATATCCAGACTTGTCTCTCCTGTCACGGACATTTAGGGAACTGAAACCAAGAGAGTTAGAGGGTAACCTCTCACAGATCTTAAGTATCTTTATATATATTTATTTTTCACAAGAAAAAAGCACCATAACGGCCATAACAGACCTGGGGCGTGACAAATAAACTGCATGAAAATGCAAAATACTCGCCTGCAAATATTCAGCATCAAAACTATTCATACAAATTTAGATTCATGGAGGCATAGGGACCAGCTGCCAGGATCATATTGCCGTAGAGCAGAGTCTATCAGTCTGTCTGAGCTTAACCAGCCTGAGCTACTCTAAGCTATTTAATTGAGTTTACTTTTAAAACGTTTTCCTCAAGTAAACTGTTATGCAGTGTATATGTCTTGGGCTTTTATTGTGAAAGGTAAGAACAGAAGTGGATCTGGTATGCGCTGCCTTTGTCAAGGCTTTATAAATTTTGGGTCTGGACGATAACCATTCAGATTTCAATGTAATCTTAATTCAGTCTCCATCTATGTCCAGCTGCCTTTGACACAAGTGTATACTGCCCTACAGAAACAGTAGCCGGTATTTGATGTTGAGAGAAAAGATAATGCCCGAAAAAATCTGTACCAAAAGACCTACCAAACAAAAAAATGAATACTGAACTCCTCGGATTTGTGGGTAAGACACAGGATCAAAATGCGCATTTCTCCTTTTTACCATGTGTCGTCTTTGAGGTCAAAAATGACCCGCCACTATGTTTAACAGTATAGGAAACCCCCTTAATGGTCTTTTTTCAAATTCTGCAATTTAAAGATTATTATTATACCCAATTGCATGAATTAGACCAGAATCAAAAGCTGAGGTGGCAGTTACTGATATTCTGCTAAGCTAGCTTTAGCAGGTGTTTATTTGGTCTTTTTTCCCCACTAGCCTCTTCTTCATTTTGTGATATGGAATAAAGGACTGAATTATTTTTCATGACAGTGGATTTCTTTTTAATTTGCAAGAGCGAGGGAAAAATGACTACGTACGCTCGATTTTAGCATTAGCTAAGGCTAGCTGTGACAGGTATCTTAGTTGTTTATAATTACACATCTGATTTGATCCAGAACAGGAAAGATTTTTGTGAAGTGAATTTAAAAAAGTAACTGAGCACTAGTGATGTGAAAGTCAAGTGATGCAGCACAGCGAGGGCAGCCCCCTGGGTCACAGTCATTTTTACCAGAACGAGTGAAAGGTCATTAGTCAAACAGCCATGTGGGATTCGACCTCTACAACCAAGTTTCTCTGTGTGAAAGACAAGGAGTTCAATTTAGCGAGGAGAGGCTCAGATTCAAACTGTGACCTTTGCTGGTCAAGGTGGAGTGATCTGAGTGGTGGACGGGCCTCGAGGCTGCGCCGCTGACAGCTGAGTGATCTGAGCCTGTCAAAGGTCTCCTTGTGGTCCTTGGCTCTAATGGATCAGCGGTTCCTCCCGACAGACGGATCATTCTGCGGCAGCAGCGGCTCCGTCCTGCAGGGTCACAACCTGCACTGGACAGGAAGGACCCTGCAGGCTCTGAGTCACTCGGGGGCTCCTGCGTCTGTCTCTGGATCTCTTCCTCCACTTCCCCTTCCCTTTCTTTCAAGTGGATTTGAATGCCGGTTTGTACGGCACGTTCTTGAAACGGACCTGATCTGTAACATTTGTGAATGTTACGCCGGTTTGTTGTGTAAATGGCAAAAACGTACTTACTGATGCTAATTCTATATTAACACATTCCTTTGACCAATATAATTTGTCAATGCAATAAGTTAGAACAGATTCATGGGCATAAAATATTTGAAAATATTGAAAAATGTCCATGACAACTTTCCATAGCCCAATGCAACATATTCAAACTCTTTTCCCCCCAATTAACGATCTAAAACCCCAAAACACAAAGTTTAAAAATCAAAAATGAAATTGATGATTAACTAATGGATTAATCTACTTATTGGGTCAGTGCATTCTCCAAAAAGTTATTTGAAACGTTTTTGTTAGTTCTAATGTTATTTTCCTTATTTGGAGTTCTGTATATTGCACATATATTTGACATGTTTGGAATTGTTAAAGTTCAACAAATTTGTGAAACTCCATCAGTGAGGAGCATGCCGAGTAAAACAAATAATTTAGAGATGTAGCCTACTGGGTTGATAACATTTAATCATACACACACAAAGGTATAAATGTCATTTTAAAAAATTTGACTTTGAATATCGGTCATAAAAAACACATGCAAGTATTGGAGTGAAATTTTGCCCAACAAACTCCCGTTAAGGGAGTCTACATTCGACGGATTTTTTACTTGGCTGAACATCCTTTAAGCTTGTGCAATTGAAAAGGTGAAGTTCGGCTGAAGTTTTGGCCTCAGAATTCTGCGGCCGTCCTGACGAGATGCTCAAGAACGCGGAAGAGGAAACCAAGGGGAAGAGCAGACCGCGGGCGTTCTTGGTGGGAAGCCTGAACCCGCCTCTGGCCTGATCCCCTACACAAAAGAGGAGCTTTGATGGGATGATGCGCCGGCTTGTGATGAATATAACCGAACAACATCTTCACACCTTCTCCTACGCATCACTGAAATGACACAATGACTGTGTCAACGGATGTTCTGCTGTATAAAGGAAAGCCTGAAAAGAAGTGTGTCGTTCTTCATATATACAGTACACGGGACTTTTGTGGGAGAAATACAAACAAATAGGCTGCATATGTTGTTATAAAAACATGAATATAGTTTAAGAACTTTTCATCCCTACAATTCTTCTCGGAACCGAAAAGAATTTTAAAACCAGTTCTTCTTCACATTTAATATACATATATATATGTGGATGCTGTCTGCCTCACTGCTGGATTGTCTTTGTAGCTCCAATCGCAGATGTTGGATTAATTCACCTCACTTTGTTCTCGCAATCATGCAATCACGCTCCCCTCTCGCTTCCTTCTCTCTTGCTTCCTTCTCTGCTCACGTGAGGCTTTCTAATGGGTCGAGGTATTTCTCAACCATCGGCGCTGCTACTCATTACCCCAGGCAGCTGTTACTGCCGGGTATGACCTGTCAGAGAGGGCGGCTCCTTAACTTGAGATCTTCATTGACACCGAACATGTGCAGGTCATCCTCGTCCACCGACAAAGCACATGAGGTCACTGTGGGCATTTTTCTTATATTCAGTTATTTCTGTCAGCCAGTAGCGGCGTTTCCATTTATTGTTGGAATGCTGTTAAGCATGACTTTTTATATTTCTAACCTTTAAACTTTTTGAATTATTAAGCTTTTAGCAACTTTATTTTATTTTTATTTCTGTTTATGTGTGTCAAACATGATGATTATGTCTCCTCTTCCCCTCCCTCCCCCACCCAGTCCCACCCTTTCGAAATAAAAGCCTCATGGATTAACTGTATTTAAACGTTTAGCTCAAAATTAGGCTTTTTTGTTGAAAGAATGCTCTTACTAATACTGCGACAACTACTACTATTGCTAATATTTCTAGTATTACTACTACTACTACTAATTCAACTTTTGTTGCTACTATTCCTGCTACTGCTATTACTGCTACCATAAATAGTATTACCACCACGACTGCTATTACTACTACTATTATTACTTATACCACAACTGCTAATACTGCTATTCCTGCTACTACCAGTACTAATACTACTACAGCTATTAGTATGACTGCTACTAGTACTACTACTACTGCTACTTCAAAAACTGACTTTACTATTACTATTACTACGACTACTTATTATACTACTACTACTGTTCTATAAAATACTATGACCACTACTACAGCTATTACTACGACGACTGATACTACTACTTCGACTACAACTTCTACGACTACTGCTACTACAAATATCACTCCTGCTACAACTAGTACTTATTCAAATGCTACTAATACTGATACTGCTAATAATACTTCTCCTACAACTACAACTTCTACTACTACTACAACAAATATCACTACCGCTGGAATTCTTTTAAGCTACAGAGACCATTCGAAGATCAAAATGTTCAGCTCTTTCAGGAGAAGGGTGATATAACTTCATATTTGTAATCTTTCAACTTTTTGAATTACTAAGCTTTTTGCAATTTTTTTAAAATTGGATATCTATTTTCAGCAATGTTTTTGAGATTCATTTCAGCTTTCAGCATTCCAACGCATTTTCAGCAGGAAATGCATTTTCTAGTTCCACTATTTCTTCCGTCCCCCTGTTTCGTCGCAACGCTTCTTCTTCTTCATTTTTTAAGCTACAGAAACCGTTCAACTATCAAAATGTTCAGCTCCTTCAGCTCATCTCTGCTATGACTTTTTATATTTCTAACCTTTAAACCTTTTGAATTATTAAGCTTTATATTTTCAATGGGATCTCTATTGAGAATATTTTCAAATCCTCTTAAACTTCTTCAACTTTCAAATCCTTCAACTTCCTCATACTTTCAGCTACAGATACTTTCAAATGTTGAGAAAACCCTTAACTATTGCCAACATAATTCAGCTTTTTGATGTCTTTTAAACTTTTTGAACTGCAGCAATTTAACTTTTATGATTTTTCAGCCCTTTTCTGACTTTATAATGGGTGTGTATTGCGCAGTTTAGAGTGCGTGATGTCACCGCTAGAGTGAAGAGCAGCTTGAGATTCTTGTGAAAAAAACATTTGTGTTTTGCCACTGTGTCCACAATCTTCACTCTTCATGCATAATTTCTGGATGTAGAAGTAGCTAATATTGTCCTTGTCATAGAAAAATTACTGTAGAATCCCACAGATTTCCACATTTGACACAGAAGCCGTTAATTGAGAGAAAAACCAACTTTCTGCTCCATAGAGACCAATGTTAAATTTTGCTTCAAAAACATCTTCCACAGAACACGGTACCCCATTTCTAGATCGCCAGTTAAGCCACATTTGTTACACTACAGACACAATTTTTACAAGATCTGTTTCTCAAGTCATCCTCCCTCTCAATTATTAATATCGGAGCAATAGGATATATGGTCATGCGAGTTTTGATGATTTGTTTGAGAGGTGTTTCCCTGTTTTATCTCCATGAAATGGCTTCAGGCACACAGGTGTTCGCGATTGAGCCAATTAGTGATGTTGATAAACACACAGACTCACAGACACACGCGCACATACACTCCTCTCCCTCTATCTCTCTGTCTCTCATACAGTCATTCAGGTCTTAGGGATCTTTAGATGTCTTTCCCCCCTCCTCCCCCCCCCCCCCCCCCACACACACGCCATTTTAAAATAAAAGCCCCACAGAATGAATCCTAACTGAAATGCTTGTGATGAGCCTGTCATTTAATAACCGGTTTGTGTTTATCTAACATTATGATTCTGTCTCCTCTCCCCTTCTCCCCCACACCCCACACCCCATTTCAAAATAAAAGCCCCAGAGAGTGAATTCTAACTGAACTGCTTGTGATGAAGCCTGTCATTTAATAACCTGTTTATGTGTCAAACATGATGATTATGTCTCCTCTCCCCCACCCAGTCCCACCCTTTCAAAATAAAAGCCTCATGGATTAACTGTATTTAAACGTTTCGCTCAAAATTTGGCTTTTTTGTTGAAATAATGAATGCTCTTACTAATACTGCGACAACTACTACTACTGCTAATATTTCTAGTATTACCACTTCTACTACAACTTTTGCTGTTGCTACTATTACTACTACTGCTACTGCTATTACTGCTGCCATAAATATTATTACTACCACTACTGCTATCACTACCACTACTATTATTACTGATACCACAACTGCTAATACTGCTATTCCTGCTACTACCAATACTAATAACCAGTACTAATACTACTACAGCTATTAGTACGATTGCTGATACTACTACTTCTACTACTTCTTCTAATTACAAATACTTCGAAGACAACTTCTACTGCTACTGCTACTACAAATATCACTACTGCTATAACTAGTACTTATTCAAATGCTACTCATACTTATACTGCGAATAATACTTCTACTACTACTACAACAAATATCACTACTGATGGAATTCTTTTAAGCTACAGAAACCGTTTGAATATCAAAATGTTCAGCTCTTTCAGGAGAGGGGTGATATAACTTCATATTTGTAATCTTTCAGCTTTTTGCAATTTTTTTAAAATTGGATATCTATTTTCAGCAATGTTTTTGAGATTCATTTCAGCTTTCAGCATTCCAACGCATTTTCAGCAGGAAATGCATTTTCTAGTTTATTTTTATGTACCTTTTCAAGTATCGATTTAGAAAAGCTGTATGGAAAAGGTCAAATTCAATTAAGCTTTCTTTATTGCGCAAAACAGTTTCTTAGCTCACTTAAAGTGGTTATTGCCTTGATTGAAAAAAAAAGAGGTGATGTGCCATGACTGATAAGCTGTTTCTGCTATCGGTGTCTTTTCGCATATCACCATAACGTGTGAATGCTTGTCTTCGTCTTACGACAACATGAACAACGTATCCTCATACGACGGGTCGTATATCTAACTCAAAGTTGCTCCTCATTTTTAATGCGTTTTCCTATGAAAGCCTGAAACGTGTCAATTTATGCTAGTTACATGCATAAAGTGTTTTCAAAATAAACTTCCGTCTTCACAGGAAACTCATTAGGTTTAGGCAACAAAATCACTTGGTTAGGTTTCGTAAAAAGATTGACATTTGGGTTGAAATAACTAGGAAGTGCCGTTACTGAAGTACACAAGTTACGTGACAAAAACATCAACTTCTCTTTTCACACGGGGAATGAACAGCAGTCTACTGTCCAAAAGGTCGCTGTTTGATGGCCCCATCCACCTTATATACACCTTCATACTCCATTGTTAATGATTACGTGCATAACATACAAACACATTTTCGGGGGATATCTACAAATTACGGTGCATTCTTTTTCATAACCTTTGCTAGTCATGCCGAATGAGACTAGCCTGTTTGCGCATATCTGCTACGGTGTTTCTTGCAACATTTTAAAAGTTTGCTTAAAATTTACTTGGTATTGAAAGAAAACATGGCTACTGTCTTGCCTTTGGTTTTTCTAGATATGGCGGGGTTTTTTATCGTTAGAATGAAACTCCCCACAAAATATCTGTATTTCAACGTTCAGCGAAGCAACACACGTAAAATGATGTCTGCTTGAGTTGTTAAAAATGTATTACAGGAAGCGCTGTGGAACTTCCTTGCCTCACAGCTCCTAGAACCCCTTCCCCATTCTCCTTTTCTATGTCAAGTGGGCTCCGGCATCGGACTCATTACTCTCTCGACACTACGTACCACATGTTGTATGAAATAGATCGTTTCAAGTCAACCCTGGCCTTTTGGCGCATACAACGTGATCACAAAATCATGAATTCAAATCTGGTTTAGGACATTTGTTGTTTTCATCAATTTTGGCTTCTACCATCTTTCGCTCACACACAAAGCCCAAACAATTGTTTAAATAGCACAAGGATACATTCTTGCATGTCTTATCCTCATGTCTTGTTTTTTTTTCTGCTGGTTGAATCAGAGGGACCTTCGGCTATCTCCTCTTTTAACAATGGCAACTTGTTCCGTGAGAGGCCCAATTAAAGAGTGGGAGGCAGGATGATTACACACAGGCTTTATAGGCACCTCCAAAATGACTCAAGAGCAGACTATTCAGCAGCTGGTAAAATGATCCACCATTGTCACGAAACATTCAAAGCCAATCTTCCCTCTGGAACGCACACACACCTCTCCCTCTTCCCGCTATAGGTTACCTCCGCGGGGGTCATATAAAGTCAAAGGGAGATTGAAAACAGTTCTGACATTCTTGGCGAAGTGAAATAAGGCATTCAGTCTGACTGCTGTCAGAACAGATGAAGCCACAACGGTCTTCAAAAGTCCGCAACAGCGCGCACAGAAGATTAGTGCGAGGAGATTGGGTAATAACTTTAACACATGACATCTTACCACTTTCCATCACGTATGCAACTTCAAAGGGGGGAAATATGGTATTTATTGATCGGCCCATAATTCAGTTCTCCTCTAAAGCAGGTCAGATTTCAGTGGACAGGGCAGGGAGAATGGAAACCAGATGATACGAGGCCGGGTCGAATCCTGATGTGGGGGTTAGCACCCCCACCTGGATCATGTGGCAGAGTGAAAAACAACTTCCAGACCAGTCTGACGTATCCACACATCCCGATCACATGAGCTCAAGGAAACCTTCATCAACACCGCCTGTCATGTTCCGGGTTTATTCATTTTAATCGATTTGAAAATAGGATGTCAAATAATACTACATAAAACGTTATGATATTTTTTCATACAATTTTCTCTTTCGGCTGGTTTTTTCTTCTTGCCCATTATGATATAACAGGTTTTCTGGTAATTCATCAGAATTGTCAATTGTCAATTGTTGTTGAATTGTCAATATGAAAAGACCACGTGGTTTTGTATACTCTTGCGTGAATTAAAATACTTCATAGTATTTAGAATAGTACTGAGCATTTTCTCATTTCATTACATTTAATTAAAAACTTAAGTGGGTAATGTTCACATTTTTTTGTGAACTTTCAGTTATCAAGCTCCTCTTCTGTGGAACCAGCTTCCTGTTTCAGTCCGGGAGGCAGACACACTCACCACAATTAAGAGTAGGCTTAAGACTTTCCTCTTTGACAGTGCTTATAGTTAGGGCTGGCTCTGGCTTGCCTTGGACCGGCCCATGGACAAACTGGTATAGGCAAAAACTACAGGGGGACTTCCTACACTGAGTACCTCTCTCCTCCTCTTCTTCACCTCCGTCTGTATGCATTGATGTCCCATTAATGCTCATAACTAACTTTACTTCTTCCCCGGAGTATTTGTGCTTTCTCGCCTCACAGGATGACCGCAGTTTTATCTGGACACTGGTTCTTCAACCAGCCATGGCCCTACTGACACCTACTACGATCTTCATTATTAACATTATTAATCCTATTACCGACACCATTAATGCACAGTACTGATTTTGTCTCTTCCCCGGAGTCCTTGTGCTTCCTCTCCTCACAGGTTTCCATGGAGCATGGTTTCATCTGGACCCTGGTCCTTCCTCCTGCCATGGCCCTGCTGACTCCAACTGCTGATGTCACTTTTATTATTACTCACATTACTATTTCATATTACCTCTTCTATGCTCACTTCCTAACTGGTGTTCATGCGCTCAAGCTCGGATTCACATCTTCGTCTCTAGCACTACAAGAAACATAACATGTGATTATTTTTTAGCATTGCTCAGCCCTTTCTTTACCATAAACGGGCAACTGATTATCCCCAGTTCTGTGGTGCAGCATACGTTTTGTTTGTCCCTCTAGCACTCTCGTTGCCTATTTTACTCAAAAGAAACGCATGGCCTCCAACGCACGACATGCAACAGAGAACAGGCTTGTGTGAGACATGCGTCCCATCTCGCTCTGCAAACGCCAAAGGGATTTCCACAAAGCAACATTGGTTAGCCTTGCTATTTAGTGTGGAGAGCCACCGCAGCCAACAAGTTCACTTCCAGAAAGTAGCTCAGTCTGCCCCTGATAGGGCACCAGTGTGTGTGTGTGTGTGTGTGTGTGATCCTTATGATTCTGCATTGGCCCAGATAGCTGAAGGAATGAATAATTTGCTGGCAGAGATCCAAGCTGGATGTGGTTTGACTCTTTGCTGTAGAGTTTTCTCCCAAAGGGGAGGGGAGGGGAGGGGGGTGGGGGGTGGTGGTTTGACTATCAATTACAGTGGTTGGAGCCCTGCAATCTGAGATCCTCTGTGATTCATCCATGCTATGCCTGAACGCTTGACTGGCATTCATGTTCTCTTGCAATAATCACCATACAGATGAAAAAAAAACCTTCTGTCCCATGTCTGTTTGTGCTATTTCTTGCCTGTTGTCAGTTGTTTCATATTGCCAATAATATCTGTGATCAGCTGCAACATTTTAGGAATGACAAACATCAGGGATGTGGAATTTTAACGAAAGCACAGGCCAGATTCTTACACACTAAAAGTTACATTTGCTTCTGTTACTGTTTAAATGCAGCTGTTTGCAATGTACTTTGCATTTCTGAGCCGTGTGCTTTTGTACTTTTCCCAGGCATAAGATGACGTGATGTCACGCCCGCATATTTCCAACGCAGTTTGATAGTGGAGCAACCTAAAACATCTCTATAAGTGACAGGGTTTTTCCTTAAGAAACCAAGCAGGAGGAGTTTATGTGTAGACACGCTATTTGTAGTGATGCTCAACAAACAGACAGTTAGAAAACCATTGGTAGACAGGTGGAGATGCCAATTTTCCACAAACATTAAGCCCGGATGGAGTACATCCATGAGACCTACTGCCATTTGATTAATGGACAGGGCCCCAATCTCAGAGAGGCCCCGATGCTCACAAATTTAATCTGGTTGTGTCCTTACTTTCACTTAGCCTAGAAAAGTAAAACTATATAGTCAGTGACTATGAGTCCTTAAACTGAACAAAGTGAACCCAAGTGAATTCACAAAGTGAATTGAGGCAAGTAAAGTTGACCTAATTCTGGGAAATGTAGGAAGTGTTTGAAGGAAGTTGTTTGATATGCAAAAAATTATGCTAAAGCATGTTATCTAAAAATAATGTAATGAAAACCACATTAGACTATGTATATCTAACAGTGTATGATAAGCCTAACCATTAAGACTGCTGAGCTGAAATACATCAAAGTTATAGCATTTTAGCTGCCGCCTTCTTGGTTTTTGGCAACCAGAAGTGACACAAGAGGGTGGAGCTAAGTACAACTGAACGCTGAATCAGAAAAATTTTGGCCACCAAAATGTTCCAGTTGAAGAACAAAAAAAAAACTACACTGTGAAAGGGTTAAAGTTGAAAGACAAAAACACTGACAGGACAACGCCGAGGTTGCGACCTGTCAATTACAATGTAGCCTCACCCTAAAGAATACTCCTCTGTAAGGTCTATGTGACTCTAAATGGACCATCATTTACTAAATGAACATCATGTTGTATTGAAGAAGACTTGAAACTGGAGATGGAGACCATCAACTCATGTTTATAATGTTTACTGAGGTAATAAATCAAGAGAGAAGTAGAAACATTTTCTCATAGACTTCTATACATCCTGAGGAGTCGCTCCCTGATGGCCATCAGAAAGAATGCAATTTGAAGGCAGTTTAGCATTGGCTTCACTTGTGAGACCCAGAGGTTGCCGCCTGATCCAAACTTCGTAAATAAGGAAGCAAGCGTGCAGATAAAAGTATATTTTACAAAAATTGTGAGGTTATGACATGATGCTTTAAGTAATGTCACAGGGAATAAGAACATATTATAGTACAAACTATACATTGCATCAATGCAGAAGTTTCTGAGGAGCTGAGCAATTCTTCACAGTGGACCTGAACTTTACTTGTTACCTATAACTGAAGCCTTATTGCATATTTAAAATGTGTTGGAATACAGTATTAATGGAACTATCTCTGAAAACAAATCCACATGTTAATGTGTGTCTACTACTACTACTACTACTACTACTACGTAACCATTTCAAGATAACAAATAACTAAAATAATAATCATTTTGTTGTGAAAAGGACTGTTACTGCATTGTGATGATCCTTTAGCCACGTAGCTGCATATTTTTTTCTGCAAGCAGCCCCATTCAAGTTGCTCATTACAGAGCCGGTGGCGAGTAACCCCCCCAAAATAAATGTCAGTGTGTGCTCTGTGAAACAGTCTTTCACAAGGCATTCTTTGATTCCTCATTGGACAAATCTATATGCAGCCTTTTTATTTATTTATTGCGCTCACACACTCCGCAGAGCTTCCCGTTAGTGGACGGGCCCTCTCATTGTGCAGCTCAGCCATCTGTCTCTCAGCAGTGGGTCCTTGTTACCTGTTGTACTCTTTCTTACCCTGCTCATTCACCAGTCCCATCTCAGTGCCAGCAGTCCCTTTCACCGTCCCTCCAGTGAGGAGTTCTCAAAGAAGGTTTCTCACAGAAAGAGGGATCCAAGTGTCTTGGACTTTGACAAAAAAAAAGAAAACAAAAAGAGGGGAGCCTTTCTGTGCTACTTGTTTAAAGTATTACATATTGAAACCTACGACCTCTCTCATTCCTGTGATGATTAAATAAATGGAGAACCTGAATTCTTTAAATGTAAGCCACATCACTGCCAGAGCCTTTGGCGATGGGCGAGGTGGATATTAAGGGGGACAGATGCTTCTCCTTAGAGCACAGGAGGGGGGGCTAGCCCACGGGCCCCCGGCACTCAGATGAGATGCTAAGTTTACATTGCAGCGGTCTTAGAAGTCAGTTGGATGTCCAAACCCGTACCATATGGAGTTGGTTAGGAGCCTCTGGCCCTTTTTGCCTCCGCACGGGGACCAGCAGTCGGCGGTGGACCTCTGCGAGACATCTTCCAATCGCTGCAGGGCGGCAAAAAGCTTCAAAGATTACAGTCAAAGTTTATGTTTCCTGGACGCGAGAACAAAAAAAGCTGGCATCCGATAATGATGAAGGTGTTCCTACCTACTAAAGTGCCGAAACGTGAATCAATGTTAATATTTAGGTTTAATTTGGTGGCAGCTTGTCATTATTTATGGTTGTTGTTTAAATGCATGGACATTTATACTGACAAAACTGCATATACACACTTTGTTCACTTTGTAAAATTCCTGATCAACATTTTTCTTTACTTCGAGCTGTTTTCTATTTCAGTAAAACCGATAAACATCTTTCTAAAGAAAAGCAGTTGAAGCAGCTGTTTGTGTGTGACGGTCCTTCTAATGACCCTTAGTTAACTTTGCACCTAATGCGTCCATTATCATTGAATAACAGGAAGGTAATGTTCCTGTTCCTAAACTAACCAACCTCTTCTGACCGATGACCCCACCACAATAAGGGGTCAGGGCCAATTATAAGCAAGCTGCTAATAGTGTTTTACTGAGTCCAGATGTTGTTAGGCTCCATTAGTTAAACTCACAGCACAGAGCTAATGACCACAATATACTGGAACAGAGTCGGTTAGTGAACACAAAGAAAAAGTTTGTCTGGCTGGAACATCGCAATGTGTTTCATCGACTGCTTTTCAATTTGTTTCTTACATACTGTAATGTGCAATGTTGCTCTTACGGCTTTGTCTTACACAAGATTTCATTCAATCAGTATTTGTGCCAGTTTACTCACTTTTATTGTTTCGGACGGTGTTTGGTTAACAGCCAACAGCACTACCAGTACACACGCTGCTACATCGTCGCCACTCAGCCACTGCTAAGAGGGCAGACAGCTTGGTGAGTTTAACTTTATTTTAGGCAAGATTATGTGATGTGTCTTATACAACAACCCTGACGTGAGTGAGTGTGTACCTCTGTGTCTTTCCACGGCTAATCTCGCTTTGTGCTGCGGCAAACTGCATAATATTTTTGGGTTGGCAAGTTACGGTTGCATGCTCAAGAACCTCTCGAGGTTGCGGTGACTCACACTTTCTCAAAAAAAACCTTGTATTGCCTGTTTTATACTGCCATTGACTGCCTGCTGACTCCTCACTCAATAATCTTAAAATTGATAGTCATAACACAGCTGAATGCATCGCCAATCCCCTCACAGCTACTCTGCGCCTACAGTGGGAAAGGGGGGGACAGTTTGCACATTTTTATGGTTTTGGACGGTGTGTTTGGTTACCAGCTGACAATTAATGGAACTACCAGTACACACAATGCTGAGTACATTGACTCCACTCAGCCGCTGCTAAGAAGGCAGACATCTTGGACAATACAGCTGTGCTTGTTGCAGACACACCTGGCGGAGATCTGCACTGAACTGGGTGCATCTTTCTAGTTAGTTGTAGCAAACCTTTCACATTACATGTCGTTATATGAAGCTTTTATTTTATTAAAACAGATTTTAAAAAATGACCCGTGTTTAACAGTGAGTTCCTCCCTATGTACAGGGTGGGTCGTTGGGTGCGAGAGCTTGGTGGGAGTTTGTTTCATTCTGTCAAAACACCTTCTTTCCAGCTTAACAGGAAGAGAAATGAGAACACGGCACAGTTTGTCTTGTTCCTGTCTAAACAAACATTACTTTTTCAAGTTTGTATATTTTAACATTTAAAAGAGGCAACACTACTGCAGACACATTCATTCTGGGCTGTACAGTTGACATTTTCATCATCATTTGGAACACAGAGACACATTTCACATTGAGGCACTGAGTTGTGTAATGACTCCTGCAGAAAGTCTGGATATAGTCAAGACACAAGTGAGAGATGCACTCAGTGGTCAATCTCCAGTGATCTCCAGTGGTTTAATAAAAAAAAGATTAAACTCAAAACAGTCATTGCGTATTTGCCATGCAAGAGACTTGTTTCTTGCTGCAGGGTTTTGGGTTTTAGAGGTTAGTCCATGGGGTTAGTCACACCCACCCTTGGCTAGAGCTGAAATTAATTGCTGACAAAAAAAAGAAGAAGAAAAAAAAGCGCCTCGCAACTCCCTTGCTGTGCAGCAAAAAACACATCAACAGGTTGTCACTTGTGATATCAGGCTTGGCGAGTTACCTCCACTGAATTATAAGAGCTGACACCGAATGATACACGGCGAGAGGAATTTACATGACATCACTGAGTGTGCCAGAGGTGCAGTGTCGACAGCAATGAGAAGAGATAATATACAGTGTGGGCATTGAGACTACAGGCCTGTGATTCTGCATCATAGTGATAATGCATGTGATTACCATTTCCTTTCATTGTTGGCAACATGTCTGCTGCAAAATGCTATGTTCACTGGAGTCATCATTGTTGCTTCTTTCTGACTTAGCAATGTTCATAGACTTTCTATAAGAATTGGACGTAGTCACTGTGACATCATCCATTAGTTTGTGGACTGCTGTAGAGGCCAAAAAGCCTGTAGTTTGGCTTTTTGGCCGTCACCATCTTGACTTTTTGAAACCAGTG
>NC_136639.1:23955158-24127658 GCF_949748355.1 Melanostigma gelatinosum
GAGAGAGAGAGAGAGAGAGAGAGAGAGAGAGAGAGAGAGAGAGAGAGAGAGAGAGAGAGAGAGAGAAGAAATAATTAGTGAGAGAGAGAGAGAGAGAGAGAGAGAGAGAGAGAGAGAAGAAAGAATTAGTGAGAGAGAGAGAAGAAAGAATTTGTGAGAGAGAGAGAGAGAGAGAGAGAGAGAGAGAGAAGAAAGAATTAGTGAGAGAGAGAGAGAGAGAGAGAGAGAGAGAGAGAGAGAGAGAGAGAGAGAGAGAGAAGAATTAGTGAGAGAGAGAGAAGAAAGAATTAGAGAGAGAGAGAGAGAGAGAGAGAGAGAGAGAGAGAGAGAAGAAAGAATTAGTGAGTGAGAGAGAGAGAGAGAAGAAAGAATAAGTGAGAGAGAGGAAAGAATTAGTGTGAGAGAGAGAGAGAGAGAGAGAGAGAGAGAGAGAGAGAAGAAAGAATTAGTGAGAGAGAGAAGAAAGAATTTGTGAGAGAGAGAGAAGAAAGAATTTGTGAGAGAGATAGAGAGAGAGAGAAGAAAGAATTTGTGAGAGAGAGAGAGAGAGAGAGAGAGAAGAAAGAATGAGTGAGTGAGTGAGTGAGTGAGTGAGTGAGTGAGTGAGTGAGTGAGAGAGAGAGAATTACAAGTGGTTTCTAACTCAAACAGGGTTCAAAATAAGCAAGAAGAGTAAACATTTTCCCGGTGAACCAAAGAAAAACTGTATTGTTAACTTACTAATACTAGCGAAGTGCTAACGTTAGCATAGCTGCTAACGTTCGTCATACGGCATTTTGTTATCAAACTGTTGAAGTCTAATACTTAAAAAAGACTGTACTTGCATGAACAACAGGCCTTGCCTGTTCTCTACTTCCCGGCTGATAAGAACAGTAGCAGAATAATTGATCCCGGTAAGCGGGAAATTTGTCTCTGCATTTGACCCATCCCTGTATATTGGGAGCAGTGGGCTGACTATGACAGGCGCCCGGGGAGCTGTTAGGGGTTCAGTGTATTGCTCAGGGACACTTCGACACATGACACGTCCCAGCCAAGGATCGAACTGTCGAGGTATAAAGTAACGTCCCACAGGACACTGTAAAGGGCGTGACTTCATCTCTCTATTAAACTGACAATAAACCACTAAGCTAATTAACAGGTTATTTCTAATATAAAACTAGTCTTTTTCATCAAACTATCCTGACAACAATATGTTTGCTGTGGTAACATTACAGTCAGAGTGTTTTATAACTGTTTGTTAGTTTTACCAGCAGCTAAAGCTGTTCAATTATTATTCTGGCCACTTCATGTGTCAATGTGTAAATCTGTAACAGAAAGTGACCAATAGACATGATTATACACAAGCTTTGTGATCTTGAATTAGACCTTAATGTACAAATAACCTTTGTTCATATAATGCTGATAGTATCGTTCTGTAGTAATCCACTAATATAATGCAGGCCCTATAGGAACATGACTTTATATATTCAGTATACAGAGACATTAGATAATCCATTATTAGTCCACAGTGAGCCCTCACATGGAGCTGAGATGGAGCTGTCATTAGTTGTGGGTGTTCTGTAGTTCTGCTAGTTTTAACCCTTTATTGCTCACACACAGAAGATAATAATATTGTGTTTCCTCTCTTAGGCAAAGAGAACATTGATCAAGATCTGTGCTTTGGCTGGTAAGTACGGACATGCTGTAACTGAAATTGACAATAGACCACATAACTTGATGTGTTTAACTGTTAAGTATCTTAGACTAGGGCTGCAACTAACGATTATTTTAATAATTGATTAATTGGGTGATTATTTTTTCGATTAATCGGATAAAAAAACAAAAGCATTCATTTCCAACCCTTTATTCAAAAACAGAACTGATCTTCAGAAAGTGCACAAACAGGTTGCTTCTTGAACATCCCTGAGCTGTTAAAGTAATAATTAAAAAACAAAAAAACAAATGGACTAACACAAAAAACATACATGTGAACAAAAATATGTATATTTTTGTTTAAAGGGACCTGAGCTGTCAGAACAATAAATAATTTATAAAAAATAAAGAAAAATACAACTCAGAAAACAGGATTTGTTTGAACGTCAGAACTTGTTCTCTACACTACACGCACAAACTGAATCATCACCGTGGTGCTCCCGTGCCATATCATGTCGCTTTTGCATATCTTGCAATGAACACACTTTTTCAATTTATTAAGTGTGAAATGCTCCCACACCTTGGCCGACTGAGGTCATACTGATTTCTCTGCCTCCGCCATGTTTCAGAACAACGTTACGGGTCCGATGGTCTTTCCTCTGTTGTAAATTGTTTGATCGCATGTTTACTTTTATTGTGAAGAGCATGAAAACGGAAGTGATTTTACTGTGAAGAGACAGGAAGTAGCATGATGCATGCAATGTGCTATGATACGACAACAATGATAACGATAAGTGAAAACCTAACGTATATGTCGGGTGCAAGAGCGTGGTCTGTTCACTGTAACAGTTGTTAAACTGCAGTTTTCAGGAAGTAAAGTGTTCCGTTCAAAACCAGACGTGTCTTGGTCGTCATTAGAAGCTCCACTTCACACAACTGCTGTGCTCCGCTCTTTTTTCCCCTTTTTTTTGTCAAACATCTCCGCGACTTATTGAGTGGCGTAATAATCGCGCGACACAACGAATCGATTATGAAATTTGATAATCGATAATGAAAACTATTTAAAAAATAGATTATTATCGATTTTATCGATTCGTTGTTGCAGCCCTATCTTAGACCTTTTCCTTTTGTTTAGATTGACACCAGATTCATTTATTTTGTGTGATTTATTCTCTCTAAAGCAACTTAAATATATATATTGAAGACTAACATAAGTTCCTGGGAAATTCTAGATCTTGAATGAGACTTTGATAATTAACAAGGAAATAAAATGAGCTGTAATGATGGTTTTCTGAAATTAAACTAAACATTTCACCCTCCCGCTCCTCCTTCTATCCCCCTCCTTTCTGTCTCTGATTGCAGACCATCACTGTGACTCCTTGCATCTCTGAAGTGTAAGTTCACACGCATGAATTATGATTTTGCTGTTACTAAACTAATATTACATTGGTTTACATTAAGAATGACTTCCCGTCCTAATGTAGTCTCGACAGGAATTACATCCATCCATTACGTACTCAACACTAAATGACCCACCCTGAATAACAGTTTGATCTAGATTCAGTGGCGGCTGGTGGAAAATTCTCAAGGTAGGGCCATCCTATCAATTTCAACAAACATCCCAGTATGAGTTAATGCAAACAAATTAAAGTATCTAACACGCATTACTACTTTGCAGTTAAATATTTAACATTTATTCCAACACGAAAAACAGCAGTAAATAACACTTATATAATATAATATAACATGTTCATTTATTGAGATGCCCCTATGGACCTTGTTATAGGAGGTAAAGATCAGGAGAAGTAAACATGAAGTGTAATTATGAATACTGATGTTAAATTAAGCTATGATGAGTTTTCACTGTTAATTTAACATCTCTATTACATGTTGATGCCTCCATGACCAAGTTAAGCAGATGAGACTGAGGAAACTATGTAGAAGAAAAGATGTTCACTTTGCCTAATATGTAGCTTGACAGAGTTCTCCATGTGTGTCCTGGTGTTCTCATGTTTCCTTACCTCCTCATCCCTCACTCCCATAACTGTCCGTGCTGGATCTGTCCCCGTTGTTTTAAAAAGCTAAAAAGCTAAATAAGTTATTAGCATGACGTCATCCAGCTAGCCAAACCTGTCTTGTGTACAGCTAGTAGTGAAGCTTCGCATGTACTGCTTCCCTTTCCTGCTAGTCTGCTGTCTGATTGTGAGGTCAGGCTGATCTGATATCAGCTCTTTGGCTGCAGAATCTCCGCCAAAGTTCTCCTCTCAAACGGGTCTTGGAGGAGTACTGCTCGTGGCGCGGGCGCTCGCCTGTAGAGACTTCTCCTGACAAGAACGCGCAGCGAGGGGGGCCAAATCGTTCTGGCCCCACACTGAATCTATTTGAGGGCGCTGATTGGCTAAATTGTATGTCACTCATTTATATCTTTAATCAGCAATTGGCTAAACTGCTTCATAGACCCGCCTCTTTTGGGCCAAAACGATTAGGCCCCTCTAGCTGCGCGTTCTCAGAGTGTCGCGCACACAGGCGGAGAGCACGAGCAGACGAGCACACAGGTGGAGAGGACGAGCAGGAAAAGCATATATTTTGCGCAGATATCATATTTTACACACATTACTGGGTACATTCCATCGTTCAAAAACACAAATATTGACAATTTGTATAATTTATTATTATTATTATTATTTTTTTTTTTTGTGGCTCATGGCAGGGCCAGGCCCCATGGCCCTCTATTGACCAGCCGCCACTGTCTAGATTGAAATGAGCTGTGACACACTGGTTTTCTGAGAGGAAAGTAAAGATCATTTCTTTCTCTCTCTCCACTTCTTCTGGCCTCCTCCTTCCTGTCTCTAACTGTAGATCAGAGTTGCTGTCTCCGTGGTAACCTGACACTAAGTTCACATGTGAATCAACACTTTTACTTAAAACACTTAATACTGCAGGTTTTAAACACACTGTAGTGAAGTTGTAGTTAGTGAAAATGTGAGACTTCTAAACAGCTATACCATCATTTCATACCATCATATACATATCATTTCATGATATTTCACATAAATCTGTGCACTATTACCTGTTATACTGTCATGATGTGTTTACATTATGATCATGTGAGCAGACACTTCACTGAACTTTTAGCTTCGGGTAGAAGTTACTTAGTTTGTTATTCAGACTGCTGTCTAATGTGTGTCTTTATTGTGTCTTACAGGTGTCCTGCTGTCTCCCCTCTCCTCTATCATATTGGCTCTCTGTCTTTCCTATACCTTCTATCAACTCTGTCTAAGCGTTGGTTCCTCTAGCTTTCCTGTCAATCTACCGCTCTGTCTTTGATATTGGAATTCATTCTTTGTATCCCCCTTCTATCCCACTCTAGCTGTTACCGAACTTTCCAAACCTACCGAACCTTCTGAACAAATTACTGGAAACTGATTTCTGAAATCCTATATTCTGAAGTAAATTACATGGTTATCACAACCTGTCTGTTGAACGAAAACCTGAGAGTCTCTCATCTCGCCCACTCTCTGTCTCTCCACTGATCCTCTGATCCACTCACTTGCTTTGGGTTACTGGTACCTGATCTATCTTTTAAGAAATCTGAGAGATTCTCCTCTCTCACGCTCACCTCTTTCAATCTTCTATCTACATCATATAGATCTATAGAATACTATTACTGTTTGTACAAATAGTACAAAACATTTGAAATATACTAAGAGATTTTTTCAACAAAATTGAACATATAATTGAAAAAGACATGCATATAATTTTGTTGTGATTGAAAAAGTTACACTTCTATCACAAACATTTGGTAAAATAAATTATAATTTAGAATTAAATCTGGTCAATTTCCAAATATATCATTTCTTGTAAAAGTTCATGATTAAGTTAACATAATTAAAGGGAACTGCATTCTGGTTAATATACATAAAAAACAACTACCGGTAGTGAAAATCCACATTAGAGAATAAGTCTAGTTGTTCCTGATCTTTGTTGCTGTGGAGTTCTGTTGGTTTGTACCCAGAGGTTTGTTTTGGTAACAGATATTTCACATTTCACATTGTTGTTTACTTGACTAGTCTACATACGAGTAAAAGTAATACCACTACATACATTGTATTCATTGTTATTTAATTTATTTAGATTATTTTCCATATAAATTATAAATATAATTGTTTGAATCATTCAGTGTTTTGTTGTTGTTTAACCTGTTTCTACTGAAATAAAATCCAGACATCTATGAGGAACTGCATTCATTTGGAGCGGCTGTTTCCTGTCTGCAGACCCAACGTTCTTCAGAAGCATTCATTCCACTATTTCTTCCGTCCCCCCTTTTTTGAAACTCTTCTTCTTCATTTTTTAAGCTACAGAAACCGTTCAACTATCACAATGTTCAGCTCCTTCAGCTCATCTCTGCTATGACTTTTTCTATTTCTAACCTTTAAACTATTTGAATTATTAAGCTTTTAGCAACTTTTTTTGAATGGGTTTCTATGGAGATTTTCAAATCCTCTTAAACTTCTTCAACTTTCAAATCCTTCAACTTCCTCATACTTTCAGCTAAAGACACCATGTCAACTTTCAAATGTTGAGAAAACCCTGAACTATTGCCGCATTATTCAGCTTTTTGATATATTTTACACTTTTTGAACTGCAGCAATTTAACGTTTATGATTTTTCAGCACTTTTCTGACTTTATAATGGGTGTGTATTGCGCAGCTTAGAGTGCGTGATGTCTCTAACTGAATTCTAACTGAACTGCTTGTGATGAAGCCTGTCATTTAATAACCTCTGTTTATGTGTGTCAAACATGATGATTATGTCTCCTCTCCCCCTCCCTCCCCCACCCAGTCCCACCCTTTCAAAATAAAAGCCTCATGGATTAACTGTATTTAAACGTTGAGCTCAAAATTAGGCTTTTTTGTTGAAATAATGAATGCTCTTACTAATACTGCGACAACTACTACTACTGCTAATATTTCTAGTATTACTACTACTACTACTACTTCAACTTTTGCTGTTGCTACTATTACTACTACTGCTACTGCTATTACTGCTACGATCAATATTATTACCACCACTACTGTGATTACTACCACTACTACTATTACATATACGACAACTGCTACTACTACTGCTATTCATGCTACTAAAAGTAGTAATACTACTACAGCTATTGGTACGACGCCTACTAGTACTATTACTGCTACTTCTTCTACTGCCATTACGATTACTACTACTAGTTCTACTACTACTACTGTTATATTAAATACTACGACCAATACTACAGCTATTACTATGACGACTGATACTACGTCTTCTACTACTTCTTCTAATTACTAATACTTCTACTACTAATAATACTTCTACTACAACTTCTACTACTACAAATATCACCACTGAAGAAATTTTTTAAGCCACAGAAACCATTAGAATATCAAAATGTTCAGCTCTTTCAGGAGAGGGGTGATATGACTTTTCATAGTTGGAATCTTTAAACTTTTTGAATTATTAAACTTTTTGCAATTTTTTAAAAATTGGATATCTATTTTCAGCAATGTTTTTGCAATTAATTTAAAATTTCAGCATTCCAATGCATTTTCAGCAGGAAATGCATTTTCTAGTTTATATTTTCCTTCTACGAGATGCACTGTGATCAGGACCAGTCTGATGCAAAGAGTTGTACATTAGCCTGAATGTAGCACAACAATGGAAGTGGAAGCAGTATTCTTGTTCATTTAAACATGAAAGTGCAATAAAAAGATGTTGTCCCTAAAATGAATGAATAATCGTGAAATAATCGTGATCGCAATATTGATCAAAATAATCGCGATCATGATTTTGGCCATTATCATGCAGCCCTACTTTATAGTCTATTTGACTCTAAATGGACCATAATTTACTAAATGAACATCATGCTAGATTGAAGAAGACTTGAAACTAGAGATTGAGACCATAAACCCATGTTTACAATGTTTACTGAGGTAATAAATCAAGAGAGAAGTAGAGTTATTTTCTCATAGACATCTATACAACCAGACTCCATTTTGAAAAATGTGAAGTCGCCCCCTGATGGCCATTAGAGAGAATGCAAGTTCAAGACACTTCCACATTGGCTTCACTCCAACAACATCCAAGAGTTACATCTAGGAATTACATTTTCTTTCCAAATAAAAAAATAATGTGCACCCAAACACTGTCCTTCAAGATTATTTCATTTAAATGAGTAGTATATAAAGACACCTTTTAGGAGACTACGTTGAGATGATGACTTGAATGCTTGCAATTCTTAAAGCATAGGAGTCTTGCAAATTACGTTCAATCTCTGACAGGAATAAGTGCTCATTACTGCAGTTTTTGCATCACACTTCCTGGAAGTTCTCCTTTCTTTATCTGTACAGTTACCTAACACGAACACCATATATATGTCTATATATAGATATATATATCTATATCTATATCTATATCTATATATATATATATATATATATATATATATATATATATATATAGATAGATAGTTCGCGATAAATATGATTTTATTTCAAGACTTTTAAATAGGTTTTGTGTAAGAAAGGCATCCAGCATTGACAACCTCATCAACATGCCATGTCCCCTGCAGTCTGCTGAGTGAGCAGGAATGCTCACAGTAGGAAATTGAAAACTTACTCACACAAGTCGGGGGCGGCGGAAATTAAAATAATGAAGTCAAGCGTTCGGAGGCCCGGAGTCAAAACCTAAGAGGCATCTCTGGCCGGAGGAACACTTATGAAGTGCAGCTGGCAAACCGTCCCTGAGGCAGAACATGTTTGAAATGGAACAAGACGACCCTCTCAATGACCGTTTTTTTTTTTACCACATTCTGGTTCCTCAACATGCTCTGTTTTTCTTTACGACACAGTGTCTGTGCCAAATAGTTCTCCTGTTTGCACAACTTCCGCGTTGGTTTTGATGTTTTTTGTATCACATTTGTGGATGCATAAAGAAACTGTCATAGTCTCTGTCTTTGCTCTGAACTCAGCTCTATAAATGCTGAGAGCAGGAATCCCTTCAGTGATATTGTGCCTCTAATTTCCACTCCGAAGACAACATGCATGTCATGACAGTCTTTCCTTATCTTCCCATCTGTTGCTGGTGCTATCTTCCACTTCTGGCAAAGAATGTCTGCTGCTGTGTCAGGGTGTGCAGGTGGACGGCTGATTGAGCAAGCAAACAAGCAGAAAAAGGAGCTGACATGAAACAGAGAAGACTTATAACATTCTCAGGTGTTCACAAGCGAAAAGTCAGCAAATTGTTTTCAAGGTGGGAGCATTAAAATATATTTTCTATGAAATTGAAATACCATATCAGAACATGAAAACAATTCTTGATCATGTTAGAGTAACCTGATACTTGTTTTACATCGCTAGCTTAAATTTAAAGTAGCTGGCTGGCTGACAAATTGGTGAAAACTACAATTACCACCTCACGGTTTACATCCATGCATCCAAAATGTCATAACTTCATCCTATTTAAACATTTGTATGAAATTTGCATAATTCTTGACTCATGGCAAAAACATGTTTTTGTGAGGTCACAGTGACCTTTGACCACCAAAATTGAATCATTTTATGCTAGGCTGGAAGTGGACGTTTGTGCCAAATTTGAAGAAATTCACTAAAGGCGTTCCTGAGATGTCCTGTTCACAAGAATGGACCCGACATACGAGCAGATGGACGGACGGACAGACGGATAACCCGAAAAAACTTAATGCATAAAAATAATAAAAAATACTCCCACCTCTTATCATCATCATTTCAGAATCTTAATGTCAAGCACATGTTAAGCATGTGTATGTGAAGCAAACTGAAAATGGGCAAAGTTAAGAGCGGGCTTCGCCCTGCAGAAACACCACTCCTTGAATGACTAAAGACCTTTTGGACAAATACGATCTTGGATTTCTGCCATCAAGGCGCTTTAGAGTCTGTTGGGGCGAGTCAAAGTAAAAGCGGCAAGACCTAGAGAGCCCAGGAAAGTATTAACATCCAATTTTCAAGTTGATCGCATTTCGTTCAGGTCTTGGAATGCTGTCCAGTATTTGCACTTTTGTTTGTTTTAAAGCTGTGTTGATAAAGTTTTCACGTCACTGAGACCAAGCCTTTTCAAGCTGCATAGTAAATAAATACTGTATTCAAGGTTTTTGGCCTGATGTTGCTATATTTATTCAGTTTTATTCAAACCGAATATTTTTGCTTTTAAATGTTTCAGCTAGTCTCACAGCAGTCAAGTCCAAGTCATGTTTCAAGTCTTCGTTTGTGTGACATATCGAGGGCCAAAGCACAAAACCTCCTATCTGCAGAATTTTCTGATGTCCGGATTTCATTTTGGATGATGAGAACAAGGAAGGCTGTTCATATTCAGTCTGTTTTAAAATAATCCCGCCCTTTATTGAAACTTAATTTAGATCATCATGTTGTAAAACCTCTTCCAACTTGCACCAAATGATGGAAAGATTGCAAAGATCCTATCTGCAAAATGATCCAGGCATTTTTCAGACAGGAGGTTTTGCTCTTCGGCCATCGATATGTCTTTTACACATGTTACACTTTTTAGTTGTGAAGCTGCTTGACCCACACTTATCACTTTTTCTCCCCTCAGCTGACAGGATTCCGACATTGTTTCCTGCACATTTAATTGTAACAAAAGTGCAAAGACTGAATCCATATGAAATATCCTAACAAGCGCATGTCTTACGGCGATGACATCAGGACCCTTAGGGCCTCAGTTGACCCATTGTCGCTCTAATTGTTTGTTCATTAAGTAAAGTAGTTCAGCAGCTTAAATCCCTTTGGACCCGAGAGACCCCCACGGGGGTCTGCTTAGAAAAGTGTAGCATTCAGCGTGTTGTAGAAAGCATTTTTCACGACGAAAAATAATTAATAGTCCAGACATATAAAAAAAATTGTCCGAAAAAAAAGGCCGCGCAACATCATCATACCAACCATTGTAAACACTGCAAACACAATTATACATGAACTAAGATCATATCTGGAAGATATCTAGAAGATTTGCCACAATTTTGGCCAAAAATCGATGAACTATGATCGCTGTATGGCTCTCTCATCACGGGGCATAGATCGCACATGGCGGATGAATACATGAAACAGACTCGTGATTCAACCCCGAGACGATCAGCGTCGTCTAAATTACTCTCTTTCAAACCGTTCAAAAGTTATGGGTATATATGCCAACATCAGCCACAGGTCACGACAAAAATAATTGGGTAAAAAAACTTATGTTTTGATGGATTGGGAGACGAAAAATGGATTTATTCCACCGGATTTCAGCGCAGCTGTGTCCTCCATCTTGCCCTGCATGTGTGTGACTGAGATCAATCCGCTGGCCGAATGAATGACAAAATGGCAGGCGATTCTGTGAGGTGGACCAATCCATGTAGGGAGGGGGGTTCGCCCAGCATTTTCTGATTTTTAGTCAGTAAACAGACCCGCATACAATCAAACACCCCCGCATGGCTCCCGTTGGACTATCCCACATCGAAAAAGGTGTTTCATGAGTAAATCGACAAAGCACAGCCCATTCTAGAGTCACACACACATACATTATGATTCATATATTTTTATGATTGACAGATATGACACTCATAACTGCTCAAAATTATTCCAAATGGTGTCAAACTGCTTTATTAGTATTATTGGACACTCTTAGTGATAATAAAATATGAATATATAGTTAATATTTAGTTATATAGTTTATAAAATTATAATATAGCAATGCAACTGCTGGTTCCGAAAATCAAAATTTTGCTTGAATCAGACCATTTATGCTGGCCTGCTTCACTCAATCGAAGTAAAATATGTTGTGGGGACATGTAAAACGTGTTGTTCTATGTCTGTGGTGTATTTTTAGGCTTGCAGGTGCATTCTTTTAAGAAGAAATGTTCAATACAAGTGCTTTTTTTGAGGCGAAGCTGAAACTTTTTCAATTTGAGCTGTGCCATAAGTGTATCAGTTATTAACCAGTAACATATACACAATATTTACACAATTGAACACATCTCACAAGTGTTCCCAGTATTCTAGCATCAAAATTATTAAAGTAGACCTTGTAGTTAGAGCTATGGACTCTCTTGAGTATGGGTACGCAATTTTCGAGCAGAGGCCTAAAAATAGGGCTCGGGCCCAAGAGGCCTGAATGTAGCTCTGAGGTAGCACCCAGGGAGAAGGACTACGCTCGGGGGCAGGCATGTCCAACGTCCATCCCATGGGCAAATCATGGCCCGAGGTCTGATTTTATATGGCCGCAGCTTCTGTCTTAAAATGCATTATTTATGGCCCACCAGCACAGTGAAACTGATTGAATAAATGATACAAATTTAACATTCAATTCCTATTATCGATGGCGCGCCCGCCTTGTCTGCTGAACGAAGTGGGTTATCCACACTGATCTTTTGCAGCGATTGAAAGGGACATGTTGCTTTTCTCGTCTCCCTTCAGCGTGGACCCTGATGATGCTCCACCTTACCTGCAGCTGGAGCTGATGGAGCTGCAGTGTGACAATGAATGGCCATTCGTTGTCTCTCGTGCATTTTTACCGGCAGCTGGATGAAGGCAGGTTTCCAGAAATGTGAACATTTGCAAAGAAAATGCTAAGCTTGTTTGGCTGCACATATTTGTGTGAGCAGACATTCTCTGTTATGAACTTAAACAAGAACCGCTTGAGATCAAGACTAAGTGACTTCCACCTACGTGACATTTCACGCATGTCAACCACTGCTCTCAAACCAGACCTGCCCTGTTTACTGAAATCCAGATCTCAGTATCAGCCTTCTCATTAGTCTTAGTAAGTTAGCTGTTGCTTGATTATTAGAATTTAACAAATTCTAGTTTCTGAGTGTTTTGAATTTCTCTTAGAAAGTTTTGATGACAAAGTTTTTTTTCAAATGGGAACCGCTGTCACTATTAATGCTGAAAAGCCAAAGCCATTGTACATATACAGTATACACTTGGACTCATGGCACTTACTTTAAACTTTTGAATGAGATAATGGTTTGAGTTATATAACTGTAGATATAACACAAAGGACTACTTTCTGAATAATCTTTGACAAAAGGCCAGGGAAAGTTTCATGTGTGTTGAACTTAAATGTTAAACAACTTTTCATTACCCTGACAAAGTCATATTTAAGATTGTCTTGAGGTGAAAATATTGATCCATTTCTAGGTAATTAGCTTTTAGATAGCTTGTTCTTTATGTTATCTGACTTTCAAGATGTGAAAGAAAGGCAGAATAGTTGAAAATAAAACGTGTATTTAGAGGCAAAAAATATTTTTTAAAGTTTCACATAATGTCAGCAGGGACTGTTGGTCCTATGGATTTTCACATTATCAAATCTGACCCTCTTTAAAAAGGCTATGGTGGCCAACCAGAGCCACGTTTTTACAGCAGCCTGAAACATTTCCATCAGGAGAAACGTGCCGCAGTTTTCAGGGATGATGAACTCAAAAAACACATCCATTACAAATACAGCAACTAATGTGTGCTGCAAATAGAGAAAAAAGGGGTTTGGAACAAAACAAATACATTAACAGCAACCAGGCTGCAATTACAGAAGTGATGCAAATTTGGAATTCTCCAGGCCTCTAGGGGGAGCACTGAGTGGAACAGCTTGATTTTCAATCAGAGAGAGAGAAGCATAAGACAAGTGGAATATAGAGGCGACATGAAAAGGTAATTTTTTTCTTTTTTACATTTGGCCCTAATCTCCAACAGTAAAATATAGGAGCA
The DNA here is from genome assembly GCF_949748355.1 of Melanostigma gelatinosum. NCBI lineage: Eukaryota > Metazoa > Chordata > Actinopteri > Perciformes > Zoarcidae > Melanostigma > Melanostigma gelatinosum. The sequence continues at coordinate 23,968,565 of NC_136639.1, forward strand.
CATAGCTATTGTAATACAATTATATATATCTACATATACATATATATATATTAGGGGTGGGAATCACCAGAGATCCGATATTGTCACGATACTTAGGTCACGATACGATATTATCACGATATTCTGAGTATTGCGATAACATATGCCTATATTGCGATGTATTACTTTTTTCAACTTCAAATGATGTCCCCAAAGGAAAACTGTGTCAACATGTTTTATCTAATAAGATAAAGTTTTCAGTCTGTTCATCTCACTTCAATCATTTTTATTGCAGCAAAATAGGATTGTTAAGCAGACAGACTGACCAACAATGTCATAAATGTTGCATGAACCTGACAAACTGAACTGTTTGTATTACTACATAGTCCAACTTAACTAAATGCAAACGTGTGGACTCAGTATATGAACTATAACTTGTATAAGTAGGATATAAGAGTTATATAACTCAGTATAACTTGCGATGTGTGGACGTCAAGGGCAGAGAGACAGTTATGCGCTGCACTCTCCCCATGAGCCTGGCTACTGTTGGCAGATTTAACCCCGTTGTGAGGCCAGATGTCTCTCTCTTTGTTTTGACCAACTTCCTACCAATCGCACTGACCCGGGACCTTTGCTGACCTCACCAGAAAACAACTCAGCACCATCTAGTGGACTGAAAAAGGAATTTATTTGATTTTTCTAAACAAACATCTTTCCTTTACAAGCAGGACAATTATTTTTCTCTCTTTATTTGACAAAAGTTCATATTTGTGTTGTCAAATTTCACTATGACCCTGAAATTCTGTCTCTTGTGTTATCATATACTGAATGCAAGCAAAACTACAGAGCAAAATCACACTCTAAGCCCCTGCTTTCTTTGAATCCGAGAAACGCCCCTGACTTTCACAATGTTATTTTTCCATGTACAACACGGCAGCTGCCTGCTTGCTTGTTTAACCCTGATATTAATCACTGTGTCATTGTGTGAGTTACAGTGAAAGCAAATGTCTTTCCAATGAATAAAGTAATACGATATTTGATCTATGTACCATGTTTTGTCACTGCATGTGACTCTCTAACTCAGGAGAAAGCAACACAAGCAAAGATCAGCCCTGATTACTTGCTAATCCTAAATTTGTAATTGACTTGTTCTCCCAAAGCGCGCTATGGTTACACATCAAAGCGATCTGAAACATATAAACATGCAATTAGAACTAAAATACTGATTAGAGTGATATTTAGTGTGGAAAATAAAATCGAATACACAGGGTTTGCCTCGGCTAAAGCATGTAGCTGTCTCTCCCTTCAGTGGGAGTGTGAATGCTCTCTGCCTGGTGTGCTGTGAATCCGTGTGTAGTGTGTAACAATGGTGTCTGTTAGCAGCGAGGCCTCCGGGGCCAACACAGAGACTGGAACATAGATCCATGCGCCAGTCAGTCTAACGGCCCCGCAACTATTTCCTGTGGCACGGAACAGAGCGACGGGATTGGTCTCCGCTCCGCTCTCCATTATGAGAATATTTCTGTGTTGCATCAGGCTTCACTCGAGGTGACCGGTGCACATCTGTCCTCTGTTTTCACTTAAACCTCCTCTCTTCCTCTTCCTCTTCGCTGCCCGTCAGCTTTCACTTTCAGTCTTTCACTGCCTTCCTGAAATGACTCGAATATTTCCATAACATGAATTCTAAGTTGGATTTCAACAGTGGCGGGCCATCAGGGCCTGCAAGGCCTTCTCTGCTGGCCTAAACAGAATCACAAAGCTATATATAAAAAAATATATATATTTTATAATTTAATAATTTTTCTTAAATTATCTTATTTTCTCATTGCACAGCTACTGTCTTCCTCAGTTGCTCTGCTTCCAGTGCAGCTTGTTTTAAGTAGAGCTTTTATCCAATCAGATTTCACCTCTGTGTCTCTAGGTTAGAAGAGAGGCCAGAGGCCTGCAGAGTCTCACCTGCAGCCAGTGCAGATTGAAGTGAATGGGGACGATATGGTTGATTGTCATAGTGTTCAACCAATCAGATCTTTGGTTTGACATGTTGGGCGTATTCTTTGACGTGCCAGAGCCTTCTAGCTGGCCTACATGTACGTGATTGGTCAGTGGGCTAGCCTGACGTGTTGGGCGGTGACAATCCCAAAATCTGCTGCCTCTGTATAGCAGACATTTTCAGCCTCAAACACATTAAAACCTATTCAAGAAATACAACTAGGGAGGCTCAACTGTCTTCACTAGCATCCATGAATCGAGAAGGACTTCTTACTGGAACTAAAACGCACGGATGTACTGAACAACTCTTTATTAACAAAGAAAGGAGGATGCACTTTGTCTTTAAAAAGTGAACAGCAGCTCTGGCAAGTTAAATGTGTTTGTTTTTACATCTACAGTAGCTTTAATATGCTTGTTTATACATTATTATTTGTACAACTTGTTTTTATGAAGATTTTTGTTTGGTTTAATATGTGATAGGAACCATTGTTGCGTCCAGTGTTGTTCTGGGGACATATTTAGCCGCTGCCAACTTGGCAACTCTCTCACTAAATCTGGAGACTTTCCAAACCGTCATGGCGACTTGTTTTGTCAAAAGCTACTAGTGACAAATCTAGTGATTTGTTCTGGTGTTCTTGGAGACTTTTCTGGTGTTTTGACGTTAAAGCAGTACGTTCTGCACTGTCGTGAACGAGCAGCGGGAGCTGCCGTGAGTCCCTCCGCCGCGAGCTGCCGTGAGCACCTCCGCTGCCCCAATGCACACACAGGTGCAGCAGTCCCAGCTGCAGTCAGAGCAGAGAGGACACACACTCTATCTACAGGTGTTGGCTTCATTTTGACACGAAACTAATAATAACCGTAGCTGTGTTTCAGCTGCAGGACAGCAGTGAAGGCCCAGGTATAAAATGCACGGCCCGCCACTGGATTTGAAGCTGCAGTTAATCAGCGGTTTATCGATTTCTATGACCAGTGTTCATTTTGTGCGGACATCTGACCACAAAGGTGCATTTGTAAAAAAAATAACTGCTGTGGTTATGTGGGGAAACCACCTGAAGAAAGACTCCGACCCATCTGGGTTTCTAACCAGCAGTTAACGGCACAAGCTGAGACCCAAAAAAGTGTAGTCCCAATACCAATATGACATTACTGCACACATAGTTCCACCTGCATCACACCATGGTCTGGGTGAATAATCAATTCTGATTGGCTGCATGGTGTCCATTAATTCCTGATAATGGACGCCTGTTTCAGTAGGTAGTTCCGGTTAAAATGTCTCCATTCTAAATGACTGCGCTGGCACCATTAAATGAAAAAAAGATTCAATGTCTTATTATAAGGCTGACCGTACACACGGCCTCTCATTTATTCATGAAAATATGCAAATGTATTTAGTGATAACGACATGCCTGCATAACTAGCTAGCCTTGTTGTTAAACATGCAGTCAAATTATATTTACTGTTTGTCAACTGTACACTATTTTATTGACTCTTGCTAGCGTAATGTTAGCTTTGTGCTAGCATTATGCTAATCAAGCTTTTATAAAAATATTGATAATCATTTGGGGACAATGATATTGCTGGATAGCCAACTTGTCTTGTTGAACACACGTCATATTTACTGTTTGTCAACGTTACGCAACGTTATTGACTTTGAATCTTGCTATCATAACGTTTGCTTTCTGGTTTGTAGCTGAGTCAAAGGGTGCTATGTGCTGAGCCGACTAGAAATATCTTCCGTTGCCAAGTCGTATCTAAGGTCCATCCTGTTTACTGGAGCAGCGATCAGTATTGTTACAGGTGTTAGCAAACCTTCAGGGTTACCAGGGAGATGGAGTGAACGGATTGTGAAAAACGTAAGATTGTGGCTTCAAAACGTATCGAAATATCAATCAATGGTCTTAATTTTTTTGTTCTTTGGCATATGCCCATGGTATAAGTCGGATAATGTCCTTCGAGGTGTCCATTATTATTCATTAATTCCTGGTAATGGACATGTCGGCATCATCCCTCAAACAATAGAGTGGTCTAGTAAAATAAAAACGTTCAAACATTATGTTTAAACCTAACCCACTTCAAACCTTTCCATACTTGCATTGCTGTTTCCAACCAACAGTCAACAAACACACTTTTTTTTCTCACTATATTTTAATAGAGAATTTCCTATTACTATTTCTCTCCAATTTAACTGCATCCATTTAATAATCTGCTGCCAGATGGAAACTGTTAATTTGGTGTTTGCCTTCAGACTCCCCTTCCTCCTTCTTATTACACATGTGCAACAACACAGCTTTTTGATTTTGGTATGCATGAAAGAGAGGCCCAAGAGCGAGCGCTCCCCTTAAACACCCTCTTAGGAACAAAATGAGTAAGTGTTGTTAGCCCAACGCACCTGGTTACAAATGATCTGCAGCACTCCTCACACTCGCCCACCTCCAGGGTGACCGTCAGCAGAGCCCTCGCCCTCTTTATGAGCCGGCTTTGGATAATTGGAGATAAAACTTAGCTGAATTTCAGGAGCAGGACCACACCTCAGCCACTTGCCCACTTCGGCCACACTCCTATAACTACCTACCCACTCTAAGCCTCGGCACACTCGCGTTTTCTGCACTCGCAACCGGAACACCACGCAGAGGACGCCGCCAACCGCCATCGAGAGGGTCCGTGCAGCCAAACCCGCGATCTCCACCTCGCCGACCAGCTGCATCCACCCGCCAGCATCTGACAATACGAAGAGTCGGACTCACGGCCGTCCTCCTTTAACTCACATCTCGGTGGCAGAGGGAGACCCGCTACCTCCAGACGTAGACAACGGAAATGTAAATCCAGCTCTCTCCTTCTTCGCTCGCTCCAGACCCAGCTCCGACGACTCTGGCTACCTGGCACGCAGTGCTCAAAGACACCGCCACCCCTCCACGCTCCAGCCAGGTCCCCCATCGAAGACGCACCAGCTGATATCTCCAACTGGACCACAGTCCGCCTGCTCAGAGCATCGCAACAACAAAGCAAACCGTGCCAACTCCTCGCAACTTTCCCAAAGTCACGTTAGGAAAACAAACAAACACAAACGTACCTACATCCAAAAACACCGGCGTGACGCCAGCGACCGTGACGCCACCACGCACCCCGAAACTCCGCCCCCCAACCCACAAAGTTCCAGGTTGCCAGGTCGTAGCGCCTCACCTCTCATCCCCCTCCACCACCTCAGGCAAACCCAACTTTCCAAAGCGGCAAAGAGCTGCCGACTCTATCTTCCTCCCTTCCATTTCCACAGCATTCCATCCCATCTTTTGGCCGGATTCACCTGTCTGTCCCTTCACCGTTCTCTTACACCACCTTTCTTCTGCCCGTACCTAGGCACCGGGTTGCCAGGTCTTCTTTCCTCCGTCCCCCTTTCTAAGCTGTCCCCCCCTCTAAGCTGTCCCTTTACTGTTCTCTTACACCACCTTTCTTCTGCCCGTACCTAGGCACCGGGTTGCCAGGTCTTCTTTCCTCCGTCCCCCTTTCTAAGCTGTCCCCCCCTCTAAGCTGTCCCTTTACTGTTCTCTTACACCACCTTTCTTCTGCTGTACCTAGTCACCGGGTTGCCAGGTCTTCTTTCCTCTGTCCCCCTTTCTAAGCTGTCCCCCCCCCCCCCCTCTAAGCCGTCCCTTCACAGTTCTCTTACACCACCTTTCTTCTGCCCGTACCCAGGCACCGGGTTGCCAGGTCTTCTTTCCTCTGTCCCCCTCTCTAAGCACAACGCAGCCACGGAACGCAGCCACTGAACACGACAACGCAACCACCGAACGCAACAACGCAACCACTGAACGCAGCAAGCAACAACGAACCGCAGCAAGCAACAACGAATCGCAGAGAGAGAGAGGAAAAGAAGAGAGGAAAGAAGAAAGAGAGAGAAAGGAAGAGAAAAGAAAAGAAGAGAGAGAGAAAGAAAGAAAGAGAGAGAAAGAAAAGAAAAGACAGAAAAGTAGAGAAGAAAAGAAGAAAAAGAAACAAAGAAGAGAGCGAGAGAAGAGGAAAAAGAAATGAGAAGAAAGGAAGGAAAAGCAAGAGAGAAAGAAGAGAAGAAGAGAGAAGGAAGAGAAAAATAAGAGAAGAAGAAAGAGAAAGGAGAGAGAGAGAAGAGAAAAGAGAGAGAGGCAACGGGACGCAGCAAGCACAGAACGCAAAGCAACAACAGAATGCAGGACGCCAGCGCCCCCCGGCCACCTACTTCCAGCAACCACAGCAACTTGCCGTAGCCGGGACACCGGGCACCGGGATGCCAGTGCCCCCACCCTGCCCACTTCCAGCGATGGACCCACACAATTGGCCAACAACGATGCCGCTCCCTCTGCCGTCTTTTGGGGGGTTTTTCACGACGGATAACGTTTGCCGTAGACCAGCCTCGGATCTTGCAAGCAGATGCCAAGTCGTTTCCCCTCATGCTACGAAATCGGACCAATAGTAGCCACAGCCATCGCGTGGGGCCGCGGATGGCCCAGCAAGTCCATCCCTTAAACTCCGGACAACCTAGCAGTCGGTTATACAATCATCAAATGACGCTGCGACACCCGTCCGCCAAGGGCGCGTCCTCGATGCAGCTCACGTCCGGGCTACTGCAATGCCATGGCTTTCTCGTTTCCCATTCCAGGAGTTCAGCCCTCCTGCAGACACCCGTCCAACATCGGTTCGGCCATATCCAACGCCGTCTTTAAACCCAAAAATCCCCACTCGATCTTGCCGACCAGCGCACAGGCTTATTTTGGGGTTCTGCAAGGCCCGGGAGCCGCAGCTGAGCCTCCCCCAAACCGCATCAGGCCAAATCTCCATCAACCATTCCTCAACACCCCAAACAACCGACGAAGGCTCGCTCCGGCCGAGGTGGGGGCCTAAGCTAGTGAATTGGAGATAAAACTTAGCTGAATTTCAGGAGCAGGACCACACCTCAGCCACTCGCCCACTTCCGGCCACACTCCTATAACTACCTACCCACTCTAAGCTTCGGCACACTCGCGTTTTCTGCACCCCACCCTCCCTCCCTCTTATTAATGGTTATCTCCCCCCATAGTCATCATGCTCCTATCCCATGGAGATCGGAGGGTCTGCAAGGCCCGGGAGCCGCAGTGGATCCTCAGCTAAGCCTCCCCCAAACCGCATCAGGCCAAATGTCCATAAACCATTCCTCAACACCCCAAACAACCGACGAAGGCTCGCTCCGGCCGAGGTGGGGGCCTAAGATAGTGAATTGCGTATCTTTTACGGGACAGTTTCCAGTTAAGAGTGCACAAACAAAGGGCTTTATGGGGATTCTGGACGGCTGCTACGTCTCGTCAGTGTTGCATTCAAGGTGCATGAAGAGAGGTAGTTTGCTTTGGCTGGCGTTGAGCGGAGCTCAGTCAAGCAGGGATTTGAAAGGAGATCAGACGGTTTTCACATTGTGGTCGCTTTGTTTGATTAGACTTAATTCCTCTGAGTGCCACTGACACGCTTCCCTTTGTCGATCAGCCGTGAGTGACAAAGAGCACACAAAAGCCGCTGGTTAGATAGCAGCTGAGTGCTGAGTGAAGGCATTTACACCATTTCAATCCACATTGTGCCGGCTCAAACCTGAGGCTTCGCTAAAATACACAGGTTCCAAATTATCGGCAGCTTCTGAATGAAAACCAACACAGATCAAAAAAAAACAAAAACATTACTGCATGAATGAGAAGCTAAATAAAGCAACAAAATGTGTTATCTAAAAGGGGCTGAGATTATGCAAGGAAAGGGGTTAGAAAGTGTAATTGGGCTCTGTGGCCTTTGCTCTTCTCCTTGAGGATTTTGTTTGTTTAACAGTGTTAGATCCTGGAAGGCTCCTCGAGGTGCTAAAGAGGGAGGGCCGGGTGTCAGCGAGATGATCCTCTTCCTAAAAACCCAAAGGAGGCATTTGTTGCGAAGGTGTTTGGTTTCTGACACGACGAGGGTTGATTGAAGGTGAAGTTTCATTTCGTGCTGGAACAATCGACTGAAAATCAAATCACAGGTAATCAGTTAATCCTTTAAGTCATTGTTCTAGCCTCTCTAATTTGAATAGTTACTGTCTTTCTTTGTTTTATATCATGTCAAATTAAACACTGTTGGTTTGACAAAAGGAATCATTTAAGTAAAAGCTAAAAAGTAATTGGTTAAATGGCGAAAAACGAACAAAAATATTCATTAAAAATACTGATGATAATAAAATTAAAATGTAATAATAATATAAATATGATAATATAAAATAGCCATGTTTGACTAAAACACTATTCTTCAGCTGCCGAGCAAACTTTTGAATAATTTGGTGTTTGAAGTTTGTGCATCGTATTGAAAACAATTACAACACAAACGTCTTCATGTAAGGTCTGCTGGTTAGTGGTTTTGTGATGAAGACAGAACGAACCCTGCAAACGATTCTTGGCAATTTCCACTTTTGGTAAACACTGAGGTTGGACTCAACAGTGGCGATGAAGTGGAGGGTTTATATGGAGGGAGGAGGCATGCGATGACAAACTGAGGGCCGGTTCTGTCTCTCCGCCTCTCCGCCTCTCCGTCTCATAAAACAAACTGAGCCCACGACAGAGATCAACACCGGGATGAGTTTTTAGCCACAGCCAAATGGCGGCTGCACACCTCATCTCTCAGCAAACGCAGCACGCCTCCATCGTACGACAATCAACAGGGAGGAGGAAACCGAGCGGGCGGCTGAGAGCGGTCAGCCGGCCCGCCAACACACACAGACGGTTCAAATTCAAATACGGTTCAAATTTTTTAAAAACGGCATTCTAGAATCTATTAAACCGAAGACACGCTAGATTAGAGAGAAACATTGTCCTCGTTATCGCGGGTTTAGCGTCATCTGGTGCTAAATAGTATGGAACCATTCCCACTGGGGGTTTCCAAGATATATGAGCGACTCTAGCAGTTCATTCCTGGATTAAGTAGCAGGCGATGAAAGGAATCAAACAAGTTGATTAGGGCTGCAGCGACTAATCATTCTCACTTATGATTTATCTGATTCAATTGTTTCTTTGATTAATTGACAAATTTCTTCAAATTTCTTTGATTGTGAAAAATGTACATTTCCAAATCACCTCTTTCAAAGTTTTGTCCGACCGACAATCCAAAAAAATTTAAGATAATCAATCAAGTATCACATAAAATACAGATAAACAGCAAATCCTCAAATCAGCCAACCTGGAGCAAGAGAATATTTAGCATTGTTGCTTGAAGAAACAATGATGCTCACACAAGGAATAGGGCTTGGTCTAAAAGCATAAGACATCATTTGAAAATAAAAATTATGAAAATAATATAAACAATACAACATGATGAACTAATCAACCAATTATTATTCATTAAAAGAAAGGGTAAATTGGGACTTTGCCAAGTCACAAAAAATGGCAAAGAAATGTGAAACAGCAGAAGTGGAAATTGAATTCGTAAAGGATTTATGAGGTCAGAAATGGCGAAATATCACGAAAAAAACACATTTTGAATCGGCGAATATCGGAGAAATTTTGCTGCAAATATCATCAAACACAGCAAAACGTGTGTTTACGGTACGCTAAGTTATGTTTTGCTTCTCCGGCTGAAAAGATGTTTCGACTACAGCCAGGCCGACGAGTGCACTGCAATTAGGATCTTTTTTTCTCTGGCTGGTTAACCACCACCAAGCATACACAGCTTGGCTTCATGCCCACTAAAGAAGAACTAATGTCAAGATTAAACATTGTGGTTTCCAACCCCCAAAAATAAGGCCACAGCACGTAGACACACAAACATCAAACAGCTCAGCCTGCTGAACCTGCACTATAATGCTCTGCAATTAGCTTGTGTTTTGTTTGATGATGATCTCCTCTGCCCCGAGGCTCTTTCGGCTACGTGATGAATTTGTCCCGCTAACCTCATACCATCTAAAACCTCCAGTTGCAGCTACACCGCCTTCGTGCCACAAAGTCTGATCACCTGGCACAGAAGAACACATTATTCTGCTTCATAGATACTGTATTAAAGTCCACTGCAGGTTAAGAGTGGAACAAAAACCCCATCAGGTTTTCCCACGAGAGCTTTGACAGAACAGTTTTTGCCGTGGATGAAGTTTCCCTCATTTAAAGGCTCGCTAGTTCGCTAGCAAGCTTCCTAATTCCACTTTCATGCTACAATGGTTACAGAAATTGAGCGCACCTGGGAGAAGTTTGCCTCGGCCAGAAATCTCCTTCAGGTTCAGGCAACAAACCCACTTGGTTGGATGTCAGAAAAGATCATGGTTTGGGTTAAAATTAACCCATTCTGTAAAAAAACACTGAAGGCAAACTTATCCAGTGAAGAAATGGGCAAAACAGTCATGCAATGAGTACCAGCCAATCACAGCAGAGTAGTACTAGCCAATCCCAACAGAGTAGTACTAGCCAATCACAGCACAGTAGGTGGACTAGGGAGAAGAATCTTGGAAAAGAAAAATGCGTATTAGCCCCTTTAGCCATTAGCTCTGTTAGCCAAACACGCCGCAGAACTCGGGTGCTAACAGAAACAGACAGAGAGACAGACACACACCCACACACACACGCACATTGTGCATTCGGTGCATGACCGAATGCACAATTTCCTGGTGGAGATAATGAACCAGAGGATCACATTTCCAGGATGAATGCTACACATTACAGTAAAGTAAGCAGAATCTGGAGTGCCTTCATAGCCGAGTGGTTATGCTACAGTGCATGCCGCATCGCATCAACGTCGCAGGTTTGATCCCAGCTTTGGGACCTTTTGTTAGGAGCTATACATTTATCTCTGCCGCCATTTACAGTCTCTGTCACTAAAAATGTAAAAGAAAAATATATAATTTTTTTTTTTTAAAGTAAGCTGAATCTTATCTTTATTTACATTTAACAACATTTGTCAAATTTGAGAAAGGACAGGTTAACTGTGCCCGCTCGCTTCTGTGGCTTGGAAGCAAGATACACAGAAAACAAAAAGATCTTAGAGAGGTGTTAACACCAAACACCACACGAAGTTCAAGACAAGGCCAAAATGATGGGGTGGCTGACAGCGAGGTCTTCAATTATGTTTTTATACAACCAAAAAAGCATAAATTAAACACATAAGGAAAACGGGCTTCTGCGTGATTCTTTGAGTTCTTTTGCCCGCATTTCCTTAGCAGAAAAATAAACTGCTGTGGAACAAGAATTCTGCAATTTGCAGTTTGGTGCTGATATCAGATCTGCCCCACGGAGACAAAGCCACCTGTCCGAGAGGCCACCGCAGAGAGAGGCTGAAGGCCAAATCTCCAGCAAAATGTCACATTCTTTGATTAACATTCCTGCCCCGGGGCTCATTTAGCAACTCCGTCAACAGGTGGACGGGCGGAGACAGGCGGCTCACGGGCAGAGTTCTGACTTCGTCCTTCATCGCTGCTGATAATGAGACAGGTGAAAGACGGCGCTGAACCGGGAGTCCCTGTTTTCCTCCCATTTACACCCCCTCCCTCCCAGAGGAAAAGACTCTAAGAAATAAAAAAAAAGATAGAAAATGTGTGCCCAATCCCGGATCCACCTGGATGTAAAAATATGTGTCAAAAATATAATAAAAGGTCTACTGGTGGTGTTGATTTGGAGCCGTTTCCTTGGCAAGGTTTTTGCTTATTTTTTTTAGTTTTTTTTAAGCAGATTTTCTTTTCTCCTTTTCCAAGGACCCCGGGTTAGAAAATCTTGTGAAAGCAACAGCTGTTGTTTCCTTTTCTCCAGACAAAAGACCAAGGACCCACTGGAAACTGATACGCCATTCATGGGCGGTTGTGAAACGAACCCAGCCAACGAGGAGTGAGTCAGTTCCCCTGTAAGCCGCAACAATTTGTCCCTTCGGGCAAAAGATAGTCCAACGGGAAGAGAATATTGAATGGGTGGGGGAAAAAAGAAGAAACTATTTTGAGACATGATTCATTTATTCAACTCTGCTGCCAGCGGGGAGGTGCTAAAGAAATGAGTGAAGAATAGTGAGACACAGAAACAACAAGACTTTCTCAACTTCCGTTCACAACTGATAGTTGGAAGGAGGGGGGGAGACGGTGCCATTTACATTTTTTTTGCAGATCAGCAGACATTATTTTTCAGCGTTTTGCTTTTTCCAAATCTGGAACTGATTGCCTGGTTCACAAATCCCACTGTAGCCCTTGTTGTAAAACGCATTGAGCAAGACTACATGTACCACAAATCACTGGTCATTATTCGTCACTGTCCTGACTTCATACACCCATTGCTCACTTTAAATATCTTGCCTCGCAGCATGAACAATGTCATCCCTTTAGACAGAAGTCCATAACTCACTCGCTGAATTCGCCATCTCGGACCACGCCAGCTAAATTAATTTCCGGAGCCGACCACAAGCGCGACACAAAGTGTTTTGCAATTGTTGCTTTTTATGAAGAGGAGACCGCGGGCTCTTGGGAGGGACAGATTGTATTTGAGTCTGCGCCTGTGTGAGTGAATACCAGAGATCTCTCTCTTCTAAATATGAGATCGGAGGTCAGAAATGTTGATGTTTCTCTGGAGCAATTCAGGGACATCTTATTATCTTATCGGACCAGCTTGGCAGCTCACGAACAACACAAGTGGCACGGCATGGCTGCTGCAGCTGACACAGTTAATAGATCTAATATGTCTCTAACTGCTCTGTGAATATCCTCTTTCATTTTTATTTTTGCAGACTTAAAGGAAAACTTTTTGGGGGAAAAACTCTAAAACTGACACTAGCAATTCAAGAATGAAATTTACTCCCAAATGATATAACACAAGCAAATAATATGAATTGTTTATTTTAAAAAAGCATTACGTAAGAAGAACCTTAAATAAATAATACGTATTCGGGGGTAATTGGGATGGGGCATTCTATGTTAACGGATGATATTTATCTGTTGGATCAAGGTAGATTCAGTCGGAGTGAGAGCTGCTGATACGGCTATCGGTCCGATACTGACTCAAACAGCTGGATCGGGGTGGGATACCATTATTATAATAACTGACGAATCTCTAAATGTATATCTATGTATTTATGTGTTGAAAGTTGTCTAACAAAGTTCGGCACCAATTTATGGCTCTGAAAATTAAAGCAAAAACAGAAGTGTCTTAAACTTGCATTCTCTCTAATGGCCATCAGGGGGCGACTCCTCTGATTGTATGGAAGTCTATGAGAAAATTGCTCTACTTCTCACTTGATTCATCACCTCAGTGAACATTGTGAACATGAGTTTATGGTCTCAATCTCTAGTTTCAAGTCTTCTTCAATACAGCGTGATGTTCATTTCGTAAATGATGATCCATTTAGAGTCAAATAGATCATAAAGAAGGGTATGCTTTATGAATTAAACACTTGTATTGGCGCGATACTCTGTAACGCCAGACATCACTACCTATTGGACGCCCCACCTTCCTCTGCTGTTCCTGCAGGGTCTTTAACGTGTCACATGAGCAGTTCAGGAAGAGGGCGGTAAATGTAATCGAGGAAAACAGCAGTTCTGCCTCTATAATCATTATACTCTTTGTCATTTGTACCTTTATCTTCGTTATTATCAACTTTTTCTTTACATATTTGAAAATGATGGAAATGAGAGCACACATTCTGGTTCATACCCCCCCTCTCATGTTAGGATGATCTTGTTTTAACATAACTTCCCTGTGAGTGGAACACTTCAAACCCCCCCCCCCCCCAAACCACCAGAGGAGAAATGTCAGAAGAGTTGGTGGGTTCAATCTGTCATCCAAAGACAATGCGGAGACATGTGAAAACCCTTCCTGCTCCATCACCGAGTGAAGCACAAAAGAGGCCTTTATTAATGATGACTGAATCGGCGGCCCTGCTCCTTTGCTGCGTTGGTAAAAACCGGACCATTGTCCTCCTTTCGCAGCCCCAGTGGGATTATTCAGTACGTGTTTTAGCTCATGTCGGCCCATATTACAGATTCATCATGTCTTGAGCCATTGTGCTTTTCAATTTAGGACACAATTTGGCTTTCATAGTACCAGTGTTCTCTTACTTTTAAGGATAATTTCTTCTTTTAAACAAAAAATATTTGGATGAAAGTGGGTTTACATTTAGTAATCGCTGTTAGGATTCCCCCAGAAACCTGGTTCTAAACAGGAACCGGTTCGATGTTCGTAAAAAAAACAGAGTACTGATAAGGTCCGGTTCTGCTATCGGTACTTTAGAAGTTACGGAGTGAGATCTCTGTGGAAAATAGCAGCGTCTCAAACCTTAAGCCGTGCTTTACTCTGACACACACACACCGACTCCGGCTCAGTACAGCGTGAGACACACATCATGTCAGAAGTAAGAGAGGAAACAGCAGCAGTTTATCACAACATGTGACCAACAAGCAGAACATCAATCTGCAGAAATTATCACTTTTCTACTGTTTGTGGAGCAGCAGTCCATCCTCGTCCACTGCAGGTAACGTTAGTGATGCCATGCAGAGTTTGATCAGAAGAACAGGCTAATACATGAAAGCTAATCACTAAGCTAATTGTTTAGCTGTGAATGTATTTTAAAGATTTTGGAACTTCTTGTATTGCAGCTCAAGAAGGACAATTTGTTTACATACAAGAATAATAAATCAATGTTGATCCTTTTCTGTATCTTTTTTTTTTCATAAAAATAATCAAAAATAACTGATAAGAGTATTGATAAAATCCGAACGATACCCGTCCCTAGGTACGAGCAATCGGACTTCCACGCGTCTCAAGTGTATTCACACCGGTACTCAGAACGGTCCACTTGTGATCGGATCACCCAAGACGCATGTTAATCCCAGGTCTGAACGGGGCCCTTGGATTCAGTGTGTTTCCCTACTTTTCCTCCCAAGCAGCCAATAGTCTCAGTTCATGTTGGCACAGAATCCAAATCGACTTGCAGGACTTGAAACATCCCTAAAACATCATAGTGAACACCATGTCTTCTTTTAATGGAGTCAGAGTTGTTGTTGCTTGAATCCGCAAGAAGACACTGCTCCTGGTACACTCCAGTGCTTGTGAGAAGGTTGGAAAAAAGGGAAATATTGAACTCGTATAAAATCCCTACAGTTTAACATGGGCTGGAAAAAGTCTGCATGCGGCGTGGTCTAACTAAAGCTTTTTATTCCTCTAACTCTTTCATGGGGGGGAAAACAAATTAACCTCTTGTTGACTTCAACGTCAATTTATCCTCTTACAGTACATCAGATTGATGACTCAAGATACTGTGGCATCACAAGGGGACAGGTTGTGGAGGGGCGCTTCATCCTCACCCAGGATCAGTGCCCACAACCCAAAATGGCCACCGGGCTAGAGACTACAGCTCCCAGACTGCCTCATCATGCACCCAGCTGCAGGTGCTTAAGGCCCCTAATTGAGGCAGGGCTGGGAAACTGAATAAAGGGCAGAGGGGAGAGCACCACGGCAGAGGAGTTGGGCCCGGAGTAGGAGAGAGGATGCCTACATGGAGGAACAGATACACAAGGACTTTGCAGGGTTGGATTACTTTTTATGATGAAGAAACCACTTTCTCCTCCGGGATGCTTTATGTTTATTCATGGACTTTTTTGTTTGATTTGTGATTTTTGAGTTAAAGGAACTGCCAGTGAGACGGATCAATAAACCTTTAATTTTGTTTATACTGTCTGGTTGTGCCTGTTTTACGCTCTCTTTTGCACTGCCCCACCCTAGGGACAACCAGTGACACTACAATACATATGTGTGTATATATATATATATATAGTCTACAAAAGTACGTGGTTGAAGGCTTTTAGTGCTTTAAAACATAAAGCTTGCAGAGAGCTTTCACATCCCTCATTAGTTTGGTCCACTGGCAAGTGATAAGACATTCTGAACATTCACTTTGAGTGTGTTAAATCCACAGAAAACAAAACAAATAAAGAGCGAATGAATAACAGATGGTTTTATGGTGTATAAGACAGAATCAATTTCCAAAAGGGAGCCATGGAGGAAAATAATAATTATGCATGGAACTCAAATATACCGTAGACGTGACAATAGCTCCATCGAAGTTTAGCTTTTTCTCATCAGCAATAGAATATATCGATCACCTGAAAAGGACGTGAAAACACATTATTGCATAACAATTACAGATTCACTGATCGATCGGCTGACGATAGAATCCAGCCGATTTTCAGCTGACTTCGCCATGATCAGTTTCATATTTACGATTTCTTTACCGCTCAAATTTACACACGTCAAATTTAATCACTAAGCTAATGTTTAGCTGTGAATGTATTTTAAAGATTTGTAAACTTCTTGTATTGCTGCTGAAGAAAGACAATTTGTTTACATACAAGAATAATAAATCAATGTTGATTATTTTCTTAATTAATTGTCTGTTTTCTCACAACATAATCAAAAAGAACCAATAAGATAAGGACCGTAACCAATAAGCAGTATCCATAACAGTACTAGTATCAATAAAAACCTAAAGACACCCATCCCTCATCGCTGTGGGGCAAACTGCTACATTAAGAGGTATTGCCTCCAAAAACAGACAAAAACTACACTTTGTATGTGTGCCTTGTAGTCCAGTGATATCTTCCTGTTCCACTTCTTTTACTGCCACTTGTCAAACAGAGACGTCCACCGCTCTGATCCTCTTCCTGAAGGCTTTCGGAACATGTTTGCTTGGATTTTCGCTTGAGGATTGTTTACAAATGGTACTGCGGGAGCACAACAGGGAGAGGATCTTAAAACCTGATGTTTCTGTGCAACGCATGCGGTTTATGGGAATCATTTGCTAATCTGCTAAGCCCATAAATGAATCGTAGTCACTGCGATGTGAAGGCCAGCTGAGGAATGAGATGGTGATATAAGAGGAGACTCGCTGGAACTTAACTTGTGTGTTAACTGTGCGTTGACAGATGAAAACTGGGAGCCAGTGTTGTGATCGGCACCGTCCCATGCCGGCCTTTTTCATTCATTTCTTTTGAAGGCTCCTGTTTGTGTTCGGGGGGGGGGGGCTGACAAAGTCACATCAGCTCACACACCGACCCCAACATATTTATGATCCTACAGTCCTACACAGAGGCCGGTCCGCGTGAGCCATTCACCACTGCCCCCCCCCCCCCCCCCCCCCCCCTCCTCCTGAAAAGAGACGGGAGCATAAAAGAGGAAATGAATGTGTGAGGGATGAATGCGTGGCCCTGGGGGTCAGTTTAATGGAGTGAGACCCCCGGACCCTATTGACTTCCACCGCTGAACTATTAACTCCTCGCAACTCCCGAGCTACGGCCTCATTATTCATGTCGGGATGAGAGCACATTTCCTGTTTGGAAATGTTGTTTTGACTTTTGTTAGGAACCGATAAATAATCCATGTTCAGAGTGTTAAAAAAAAAAGAGGAAAAAAGATTTAAACAATCGCCTTGTCAACACTGTCGGTGAACAAAAGACGTGTTTAAGTGAGGCACTTTTTTCACCGTAACAAGACTTGTGTTTGCAAAGTTTCTTACCGAAACACATTTTGTCCTGACAAACTTCTTGTGCGAGTTTCCTACAAAAAACATTTATAAAACCTTTTTGAAAGGTTTTGAAATCTATTGCACCAGTTCTATTGTCCTCTTCTCTTCAAACTGGTAAATAGCACTGGATGAAAAAAAAGAAAGAAATAACACAAGAGGTTCAGTTGGAGCGGAAGAGTCGCTTCAGTTTAACGTATCCTCATACAACGAAACTTACAAAAAGTGATTTTGTTAATTTTTGTGCGTTTTCCTGAGAATGTCCAGCAACACGAGCGATCGGAGCTCCTGTGAAAGCCACCGCAGTGTTTAAGCAACAGAAATACTGGTTATGTTTTAGGAAATTAAGTTTAGACCCGAACCCCGTCCCAACGCCGACGTTGTCACTCTTTATACGAAGCCACCTGTCCTGGCCCCCGATTACAGGGGATTACATAAGAATGAATTACGTGGGCCATATGTAAATTATGGTGCATTACTTTTGGTATGTAGAGCAGCCAGTTCAGCTACTCAGCTACTGGTCAAACTGGGGGGGGGTATGAAGAAAATCAAATATCACATCTTCCGACGATACTGTGGTGTTGACCGTTGGTGCTTTCACAACAATATTTACTAAATGCAAATGCAGACAAGTCTTATCCACTTTTGCCACAAACAGTGATGATGGGAAGTGGTGACCTTCCTTAAGATTCATGCGGCCTCCTGAGATGTCATGGCAGCTAACAATCCCACTGACTTAGATGTGTGTGTGTGTGTGTGTGTGTGTGTGTGTGTGTGTGTGTGTGTGTGTGTGTGTGTGTGTGTGTGTGTGTGTGTGTGTGTGTGTGTGTGTGTGTGCGTGTGTCTTTAGGGCTTGGGGGGTGTTATCAATACCAAGCGAGAGGGGTATGTTTCTTTAAGACAGGCCCGGTCAACACCTCCTTCACTGAGAGGGGGGGGGGGGGGGGGGGCTGGCTGCAGTTCTGAGTTTTCCTTGGCAGGTCAAGCCTGCCATTGAAGTGTGAATGGGCTGCCATGGCAGATTACACTGCACAGCTGTCCCCCTACCGTGGAAATTAAGTTATGCCCCGTGTCAGCAAGTTTTGTGTCCCCCCTCTGTCTCTTTCTCTGTCTCTCGTCCCCCGGCCCCTGCCCCCTCTGCCCCTCGCTTTCTAATTCCTTGAATTGCGGAGGCCTCTGAAGAGTGCACAGTTAGGATGCTTTTTGGGGAGGTAGAGGTTGGTTGTGGGATGCTGGGAAAAATAAAGAAAACAGGATGAGACGTAAAAACAGCTTTGGAGGATCCATCATCTCCCCCTGCTATCCTCCAACGCAAACGGGCGCTCGCACACGTAAACAGCGAGCAGAGGTCGTCCCCGAGCCATTCAGTCTCAGCCCATCTGGTCTTGGACCGCGTCCCACTGCACTCGTTTTGTTTATTTGCGGGGGTGAAGCTTGTTTGTGTTACGGTCAAAGTGAAAGGCAAGCACTCCAGTGATGTGTGAACACGCTGGGAATGTCCACCCCCCCCCCCCCCCCGCGCCGGACGGAGCACCATAAAACTGTTAAAACAATTTAATTAAAGGACAAAGAAGAATTACCACGATGTATCTGGGGAGGGCTGACCGATGCTCAGTCATCTATCCGAAACATCCAACGCTCGTGGGAAAGCCTGTTGGGCTTCTTGTTGTGTATGCAGGTTTACAGACACATGATAAATAAATGTCTTTCTGACCATCACATTCTATCATCTCATTTATTTGACAAGAGTTTTGCCTGTTCAACTCCGCGAGGACGCCGGCGTCCTCGATCCCCTCCCCTTCCGTTCCCCTTGCGCAAACGACGTCACAAAGCATGGCCGTGTTTGGTATCCCAGCATGCCCAAAATCCTCATCTTTGCAAAGAAATCATCGATTTTCTTTCATTTCTTATGGATTTTTCACAAAGAGAGCCCAAACACACACTGTCCAAAGTCACCATAATCGCTGCAAGTCGGATCTTGCAGGATTTCGACGGAAAAAGACACATTACAGACCCGACAATGTGCTGGCGGATGTTACCATGGAGCTAGTGGCTTCAGAAAACGCTAGTGCTTATAGTACAAACCTTATCTTCCTCTTCTATAAGCCGTTAACCAACGTATAACCTTTGCGTAACTGAGCTACCCGCACACTCGATCGTGCGCTTTGTCGCAGCCATTACGCACAGCAAGTCCGCTACTCACACACCACGTCTTCGACCATATATACATAGTTTTTGCAATTTGCAAAGGCTAAAAATAAAAGGAAAATAATATAATATCAAAATATAAAGGGAGAAACACCTTTAGTGTGTCAGAATATCATTTGGTTACCATGTGTCCATCTGGGTCTCCAAATGTCCTTTTAGAGCTCCGTCTGGATCTCTTCATGGAAGAAACTCTGTAGAATGGTCATACTTTGTCCAATCTTCTTCAAATCTGAGGCAGTTGTTAACTGATAGTGTAGTTACAGCCCTATACTGTCACTTACCTGCAAAAATACAGACACAGGCAGTTATTTACTGAAAGATACTTTTTTATTTTATGGGGACAAAAATCTTCAATTTTTACTGACTCCAAAGGCCCACTGCTCTGTTTCTGTATGACCTACAGGTTTTCTGACACTTTTGATGCATATAGTCAGAGTGGTTCAGAAGCTACAGCCATTTTAGTGAGATCAATTAGTTAAACTAATAGTGTTAATATTTGAATGGGCCCCAGGATTGTATCACTTTGTACAATCATAACTGAAAGGTTATGATTGTAATAGTAACTGGTGTAATGATTATTGTTAATGATAGCATTGTTATCATTGTTAATGATAACAATTGTAATGATTGTAATTGAGATTATTATCTCAATAATCTGAATTGAGACCACAAGATCACTTTGTACTTGAAAAGTTGGGCCCCGAGGTCAAAAAGGTTAAGAACCCCTGCTCTAAAGGATGTAGGTATCGTATGCTTATGTGTCATCTGCTCAGAGACAGACAGTTAGGAAAGGAAGTGAAAGGTTAAGAAGAAGTGAGTGTTGAAGGGGAGGTGACAGTTTATTTATGTATATAAACATATATATATATATATATATATATATCTTGTAGTTAGCAGACTCGCAGATGTGCAAAAGGCCACAGTCAAAATGGTGTCATGGTGTACATACAGAATGTAAATTATTAAAAACAATTAACATTTTTTACCTTGTGTGTCATTCGGGGTGAGCATGAGAGTGCTGCATGCGTGTTCCAGTTAAACTCGTACTTACATCATAGACTCGGCCTTGGCCTACTCCGTGTCAGGTGTTGCAGGCAGAAACCTCCGGATCTGCCGAGCGAAGCCAAAGTGTCTTAAACTTGCATTCTCTCTACTGGTCATCAGGGGGCGACTCTTCTGGTTGCAAAATAAGCCAGATTGTATAGAAGTCGGTGAGAAAATGACTCTACTTCTCTCTTTATTTATAACCTCAGTAAACATTGTAAACATGAGTTTATGGTCTCAATCTATAGTTCTGCAATACATCATGATGTTCATTCGTAAATGATGGTCCAGTTAGAGTCAAATAGACCAGAAAACTGCCTGCAACTCAACGACTCTAAGACGGAGGTCCTAGTTATTGCTCCAGAGGAGTTTGTCCCCATGATCAGGCAGATTATTAGTCCACTCTCCTCTGCTGCCCATTGCAACCTGCGCAATCTAGGGATTTTCTTTGATCGATCCATGTCGTTTGACCCCCATGTTAAGCAGCTGTCCAGGTCATGTTTCTTCCATCTAAGCAATATCAGTAAACTGAGATCTGTAGTATCAACACCTGAATTAGAGATGATCATACACTTATCTCCTCTCGCATTGACTACTGTAATTTTTACATCACTCAGTGTATCTGCTCTTAACCGTCTGCAGGTCATCCAAAACACTGCCGCCAGATTACTCACCAGGACAAATCGACGGTCTCACATCACCCCCGTACTCCGATCTCTCCACTGGCTCCCTGTAGCAACACTTCAAAATTCTCACCATCACTTACAGAGCACTTCACGGTCAGGCTCCGACTTATGTAGCTGATCTACTTCGCCCCTATTCACCCGCCCGCACTCTCAGGTCAAACGCTCTAGGTCTTCTGTCAGTCCCACGCACACGATTTAAGAGCCGTGGTGCCTTTGAGGCAGTGGCCCGAGGCTCTGGAATGCTCTGCCTGCAACTCTACGCCTCGCAGATACTGTGGATACTTATAAGAACCAGCTCAAAACCCACCTTTTTAGGCTGACATTTGAGTAAAAAGTAAACCCATGTCCTAGACCTGCTCTTAAAATATGTTTTACATTTTTATTTTATTTTTTATTTTTTGTCTGCATTCACTAAGTACTCATCACTTGACAAGACTTAATGGTACTGATGTGTGCTTTGCACTGTTGTAAGAGTAATTTGACAATATTCACAGTGTGATAAGGCAGCAGGGTCATGTAACTGCCGGACACAATACTCAGGTTGCAGGTTAAAGAAGGATGAATGTGTTTTTTCTAGATTCCTGTCTGCACAAAGACTAATCATGGTAGAGAAAAGCTTTTATTCAGTAAAAACATCGTAATAGCAGCCTTTTTTCCTGAACAAATAGTTTTCTATTCTTCTGCAGCCTAAACTACTACTTATTGGATTTTTCTCAGCACTGCACTCTAGAAGCGGCGAAGTGTAACAAACAAAAACCGTTGCGCAACAATTTGTCACCCCCCCCCCCCCCCCCTCTCCCTTGTGAAACATTTTAAACAGCGAAGATATCAAACGGCTGCCACAGACAGTCAGGTGGCAAAGCGCTCTTCCTGGTGACAGTGGGATTAGTGCCGTGGGGTTCTTTTTTCTCTCAGGACCCTGAGGAGTCGGGTACGCAGCTTGAGTAACTGGATTACAGGCCCCTTTTTTCTCATTTCAAAGAGGTAAAACAAGGAGTTTTCTCAAAAGTCGGCCTGAGCAGCTGATGCGAGAGAGAGACGCACAATCAATGATCTCTACGTAGCAAGAATCGGGAATTCCGGGAGCTGTCCCCATCAACAAAATCACAAGGAAAAACAACTAACACGCCGCTTTCATGACTACCTAGCTGTGGTGGGAGCACGGAGTGAGGTGGGGGGGGGGGGGGGGGGGGTGTCGAGGTGTAGCCCATTCCGTCCAACACCCCTGTAACTTCAGGGGATTATATCCAAATCCTTTTAAATGAACTTTCCATCTCAGTGCCTCCTCCTCCTCCTCCTCCTCCGTCTCAGCCATTCCAACTGTCCGACCATTTCTACATCACTTTCTGCACAGCCTCGCACAGAGCCGAAACAAATTCCCCCCGTGAGAAATATGGTCAGCGGCAAGTATCCGGGGGGGGGGGTCGTGTCGAGAGGGCCCCCGAGAAGGTCCGACATTGGGGGGTCAGTCCTGTAAGTGTGAAGAAGTTTGAGGACTAGAATGAAAAAGATTTTTGGATGTAATTATAGAAAAATAGTTGGAGAAACAGGACCAACTGAAACACCGAAGCACTTCAGACGTTTATATTTTTTTTGTAAAACAAGTTCCAGCTGAAATGGTTCCATATGTTTTTTCCATTTACCTCTGCATGAAAAAAACAACACAAAAAACACCAGTGTAGCTGGTGCCAGGCCTTAACTGGAGGGGGTGAAGTGATCGGCATGGGGTGAAGTGTGGGTCGTTTTGTTCGGGGGGGGCAAAGGGAACAGGGGCTTGGAAGTGAACCGAGTTCGCTGAGTCGAAGTCGATGGCAGAGATATCGTACACACGCTCAGAGGGCCGGAACACAACCAGCCACGGTGTGTAAATCAAACCCAGAGTCACAACACACTCACACACACACTCCTCTGTGTAAGTGTAGGAAGAGAGAGGCGGTTGTCAAAAACTGGCTGTGTCAACGTTTCACATTTTTATGGCCACTTCTTTTTCAAATTAATTTCAACAAATAATCATACCATGACGAAAGACAAAAATGTCCTTTATTCCTCAACGTTTTCCTTGTGAGCGTCACGACGCCAAACGTGCACCGTTTTCACTTTATGACAGGCGGGGCCAGTTTTGTGAGAATTTTTCTATTTATTTTTGCACCTCATTCACCCATTCACACCCAGTGCATTATTACAGCCTAATCAACGCGCGCTGCGCTTTTTCCTGAGTGCTGGAACAGCCTGAAGAACTGTGAGAGGCACAAGAAAGAGAAAGAGGAGGAGGAGTGGCTGGGCTGTGGAGCTATTCTCCTGCTGGAAAGCTTCACGCGCGGCAGACCGGCCTAACAACGCTGCAAGAAACGGACAGTGTTTTATTTAGGAGCCACGCTCAGTTAGTGGATTTGGGATGTTTTTGTTATTGTGTACACAGCATATAGTTTACTTATTTTATTGTAGAGTTCAAAAAAGTTTTTTGGTAGTGAGTTTTTGTTTAAAGTTTAAATAAAATGTTTTGTTTTTTCTTGAAGTAAAAAAGAAAAGGACTACATGCAGGTAGAAAAGTGAATTCAACATGAACACAGGAGGTGTTAAATGGGGGCCCGTCATGTGCACCCCTCTTCTTCTTCTTTTATTGCAGCGGAGGGCTGAGACCTGGCGGCGGATCGTTCCCACATGCTTCCCCGCCGCTCGGCTCTCCAGAGGTGTCAAGCCGGCCTGAAAGAATGAAGTGCCTCTCCATTGTGCGACCCAACTATTATGTGCTTAACATCTCCATGACAAAGGTGCCACTCGACTTCTCCTCCGTCCATTCAGCTGGAGGGCCCTCGTCCCCCCCCCCCCCCCCCATTAAAGTAGGGGGGCTAATTTAATGAAAAGTAGGGGGGCTACTTTAATGAAACATTTCGCAGCAATTTCAAAAAGCCCCAGAAGCTGATCAAAGACATGATCAGTGTCTCGTGAAAACAATAACAACTTTGCTAAATGGAGATATTAAATCACACATGCTGCATGAATGATGATGTGAATAGAAACCTAAATAAATGCTTGTAGCGCCTCCTAATTCCAGCCAATTACAGTAATTAACTGTAATCTAATTAAACAACAGAAGCTGCTCTCAGGTCAGAAATCTATCGTCACTTCCACATTGATTAATTTTCTGTTTGCATCATTAAGAAAAATATATATTTTTAATATATATACTTATTCTAAGTAAAAAAACAAATCCTGATCTATTCCCAAAACTCTTACAATAAACAAGAATATTGATGAAAATAAAAAAACAGCCAGTGACCGTAAATTCTGATACCTGAGTGCAGGGGGGTGTTGGTGGGGGGGAGGCGAAAGGGGGTGGGGGGGGGGGGGCGGTGTTCTGTTTTACGGTGCCAGTTGCTTTTGACAACAGGCAACTAAATCAAGACGTAGCAGGGCATTGGGCCTTCAGTCAACAGAGGAAGCCGGCCTGCAGTTTTTATGAACGAGCCTGTATTCTCTTTACTGTTTTTCTCACATACATGCCCTTATACACATCAAATATTTAAAAAGAAATACTGTTTCTTTAAATTAGTAAACTTTATAATTTGTATCTTCACAAGCGTCAGGATGTATATACAGCAGGGCTGGATAATGTGGACCAAATCAAATATCACCAGATCTACGACCAAAAACATCGATATTGCGACGTGGAAGTGTCAAATATTTACGCTGTGAGATTTGGTATCACTAATCATCAGTGATGTGGATAAAAATGGCAAATAATAGAACTGTTCAAACAGTCTGGTGTGTTCAGAAAAATTACATCACCTTACTGTCATGCAGCCTTTAAAAGCAGGAGAAGACAACACTTGTTCCATATTACGATATCTCGTCTAACATCACGATATCAATGTAACGTCCAGCCCTGATATATGCATTGCTTTGTTTGTCAGTTCATTTTCTAATTGACTGCTGTGGAGGCAGCTATATACATAAACCAAGATGTTGTGTGTCATATCACGTGAGCAGCATTTTGAGTCCCAGACAAATGTACCTATGGGGACAATAAAGTATATCGTATCGTCCATTATTAAGCAAGGGAACCCCCTTCGTCACTGCTGTGAGAGCAAAACTAGGAGCCCATTGTGCACTCACTTATGGACCAAAATAATTTCACCTTCTTTCACCCTTCGATTTCATGCACATCTGACCTGAACCATTATGCAAAGTTTAAAGAGATCTAAGGACTAAAAACTGTCACGTAAAAGATTCTCACAGATTTACATTAAAACAAGTTGCTCCTAAACTTTAAGTGTCACGTGAGAACATTTTAAAAAGAGCATTGACATGTGATTCTTTCTATAACTGATGTTCGCGCATTTATATTCCGCTACAACATAGCTTTCCTTACACTGCTGAAAGAAACCCTCCAAAACGGAAAAACCCATTTCCTCGGCGTCCGAAAACCCAGAGGCGCAACCGATGCCTAATGCGGAAGTGATGCGGCAAAGTACACAAACAAACACAGTCAACAGTCGAAGAGGATATCTTCAAGTTTCCTTTATGCCTCCTATAAAAGTATATCGTTAAGGCACATCATACAGTGGATTTAGACGTGTCTTTCTCTAAGCTGTACACAGTGAATAAATCAGCTCATAGCCTAGAACATGAGGATTCTCTGGGGGGGAGGGGAGGGGAGGGGGAGAAAAAAAAATCTATATAGGCTGTACACATATATACACAATGCACATTATCGTTGAAGAGAATACAGTCACGGTGACTTCCCTTTAAAGCTGGAATACTCGCTCTGTTATTCACACGGTGGACATTTTGATGTAACTAGGTGTGTAATAAATTACTGTTTCACTTATAAACTCCTGCTCTATTTACAGCTCCGTACAGTTCACAGGACTCCAGCATTAAATACTTGTAGATCAGATTAGACTGGTGCCCCAAACAAAACGGCAACAGGCGTCATAGAAAAATAGTTCATATCTTTATAATATATATATATATTTAAAAACAAAAAAAAAGATTGGCAGTGCACAGCTGATTGATGGTTGTTACCAAAACAAAGCCCAACTGTGTCTCTATGGCGATGAGTTCAGGAGACAATCTAGGTCCTCACATCAGCAGAGCCTTGGGGGGGGGGGGGGGGGGGGGGGGGGGGGGGGGGGGGGGGGGGGGGGGGGGGGGGGGGGGGGGGGGGGGGGGGGGGGATAGATGAGTCTTTCTGCTCTCACTTGCATTGAAAATATCCTGATTTGAAATCCTTCACCGTCTAGAAAACTATTCAAACAAAACACACTTTTCTTTTCCCGCTTTGAGTTTGCGAGGCTCTTAATCTTCCAACGATCGCAGCGGGGTCAAAGAGAGACAACAGTTTTGTTTTTATCCGGACACACAAAAAACAATCGGGGTTAGATTACGAACCCCGGCGGGTTAAACGAGAGCAAATAGAGCCAAAATGGATGCCAGCAGGGTCAAAACACAGCGGG
Source organism: Melanostigma gelatinosum (assembly GCF_949748355.1). Taxonomy (NCBI): domain Eukaryota; kingdom Metazoa; phylum Chordata; class Actinopteri; order Perciformes; family Zoarcidae; genus Melanostigma; species Melanostigma gelatinosum. The sequence goes on from NC_136639.1 coordinate 23,995,410, forward strand.
TCGCCCGAGGGGAGGCACCGCTCTCCGGCTCCTCCAGGTAGTCCGAATCCGGAGGGTCGTCCTCGTAGTCCGGGTCCGGGCCGTAGTCCGACCCGCTGCCCTCATCCCCCCGCGCGGGCGAGTCGAAGCACAGCATCTTCATGCTGCTCTTCACGAACTCGCAGATGGCCCGCTCCGTGCCGTCGCACATGCACGCGTCCAGCTGCTGACCCTTGGGGATCTTGCGCATGTTCGCGATCACGTTGCGGCAGGCATTCGTGCAGATCGCGCCGCTGAACAGCTTCCCGCAGTGCCTCAGGTAGTCGTGCATGGCGGAGCTGCACGGGCCGTCGCGCTCGCACTGGCGCCGGGCCTCCGTGCAGCCGGTGCTGGTGGTCTTGGGCAGGCAGGGCTCGATGGCCCGCTTGGTGCTCGTGCACATCGGGTCGTGGGCGCAGCTGCAGTCCTCCAGCGCCGGCCCGTTCTTGGTCAGGTTGAGCTGCACGAGCGACGAGATGCAGTGGCTCGGGCACTTCCTCCGCTCGCCGTTCAGCACGGGGCCGCACGCGCGCGCGTAGTGCTCGTAGGCGTAGTTGCACTCGGGCTCGGCCTGGCAGTTCATGATGGCCTGCCAGCAGATCAGCCGGCGGCCGTGGGGCTGCGAGGCCGCCGCGAGGCAGCCGAGGAGCAGCAGCGCGCAGCCGAGGGGCAGAGCGTTGCGGCGGGCGCTCCGTGCCGCTGCGCTGGGGCTGGCCATTGTTCTGGCTGCGGAGAGACCGGGGCGCAACTCACAACAGTGACATGTGTACCGACAACAATAAAAATAATAACTTTCTTCGCCACTTCTTCAGCGGAGGAGCGTTGTTTATTTCGAGGCAGATGGTGTGTGTACGATATGTGTGTGTGTGGGGGCGTTCAACAGGCTGCCACTGCGCGGTGTAATCCCGGCTCCATAAAACCCGTCAGCGCTGATCCATTTGAGCCAGATTCCTGAGCGAGAAACCTCCCGCTATCCATACATGATCGGGCCGGGGGAAGTCCAACAGAAACTCCTCACGGGAGTAAACAATTTAAAAAATATATATAAATAAATAAATAAATAAATAAGGAAGACGCAGAAGGAAAAGTTGTCCACAAGTTCAGCAGAGTTTCTGCAGTGGATCATTCCATCGCAGGGATTTCAATGGCACAAACTGCCCTCCAGCTCCAGCGTCCTCTCTGCTATAGCGGATCTCAAGCACTCCCTCACCGAAAAGAAAAGACGGTACAAGTCCCGGGAGCCCCCTCTTGGAGGACCGCGCTGGATCATTTAGAAGTCCTTGTGCGCACGGGAGTGCAAAACAAACAGCGCATGGGGGAAAACAACAAACCATGCGGGTTGCGGAGTGGTCCTCTCCTCTTTCCCCTTTGAGCATTTGGCTTTCAGTCCCGCGACCCCGTCCCCCTCTCTCTCCACCCCGTCTCTACATATTAGCGAGGGGCTCCTCATTGGTTGGCCACTTGTGGGTTTTCCCACGTGGCGGTGGGCGGGAGTTAGGGTGGGAGGGATACGAGGTGCTGTGGGATGAATGTCTCGGTGAGTGTAGATTTAGTTTGAGAAGCGCTCCTCCTTTATTATCAGCGGTGACTGATTCTGTAAAGAACCAACACTGTAAAAAACCAACACTGTATGTGAGGAGGAGGAAGAACACAAGGTTTTCATTCAAATATTGTTCATATTTGTTTGATCGCTTTGATTCCCAATAGAGTGGTCTCGTGTGATGTCACAGTTTAGCTGTCGGCCATGTTGGAGTACACACAAAGCCACTGGCATGCACGGCTGAGTCGCATAACCTATCGATCATGGTGAACTTTTGTGCTGTCTTTGGTTGTGGCAGCAGAGCTGATAGACAAGAAATCATTCTTTCGTTTGCCAGCGGTCATTACACATCAAGGAAATGACACGAAGGAACTATCCAAGCGACGTCGCGAGAAATGGCTGTCACGCATCTCTCGAGATATAAAGGAATGGAATTTGGCGTACACTAGAGTATGTGCGGATCACTTTATAAGTGGTCAGTGATTTTATTTACTAATTCGTTTGTGAACAGTATTTAATAAAGGAAATATAAATTAAACTTGGACATGAGAAGGTTACCGAAGCTTCATCGGCCCGTGACAGCAGTCGGTACCAGAGACGTGTCGAGCGTGTACAACAGGCGAAACACAGAGATGCAGCCTCAGCATTGCTTGATATGAGTTTAACGTCAGATCATATATATATATATATATATATATATATATATATATATATATATATATATATATATATATGTGTGTGTGGGGGGGGGGGGGGGGATGAAGTTAGGGGTTAGTTGAAAGTTAATTCCTACACACACGCACACAATGACATGCATGTACAATGTAAACAAACACACGTGTCTGTTTGCACTGAGTAAACATTGAATATTGCTAAATATCTGACCAGATCTGTATATATTTACCCTTCCAATGACGAGATGAGAATTCTCGACGACCGTTGCTTTGACGTCTCGGACCCATCCACTGACAAACTGATTATAAGCGTCGAGCCCTTTGTAGCACTCCAACTCGTCTTTTGTATAAGGACTGGTGGTGTTCACGAGATACGTGTAGATGTTGGCGTAGTTTACCCATGGAAGATAAGTAGGATCGGCACTGAAACGATCTGCACTCATCGTATAGGGATCCAAGTTACCAATAACCTTCAATTTGGCCAGGTAGCGAACCTTTGATGCACTATCCAGTGATTCAAAGTATGGTATTTTCGCCGCACTTCCTTGTTTACTCGCCGCCATGTAGGATCAGTATGTACTCCAACATGGCGGACAGACCTCGTAACTAAGGAGATCGTGACGTAGGTGAGACCACTCTATTCATAATATTACTAACGACAATATACTTTGCTTATAGGACAATACTAGTCAAAAGGATTTATTTAATTTGACTGCTTTGTCTGTGTCTGTAGATTTCTACTGAATTTACCAAAAGTTAACATTACATAATGCATCATTTGAAGATTTAATTTAGATATTCAACTGGGGAAGTTTAATGGTACCCTATTACCTGTAGTGTGTTCAAAATGTATGTATTTTTTACAAAACATATCTTTAAAGTTTTCTTTAAATTTGTTTTATTCTTAGACTCTGAGCCAGAAATCTCCTTTTCAGCAGCTCTTACAAACGTTACACTTTGATTCCTATATTCTAACGGGTTTGTTTATATATATAATTCACAGCCTGATTTATTCAACATTTTATTCCTAAAAACATGGAGAAAAAACTAATTAGCACATATTTCTTAAGCAAATGCATTTTTACGTATTTTAACATCATTTTTCAGAAAACGCGTTGATGTCGTCAAGGTAACGGCATATGTACCCACAAAGTGCCGTCCCGTTCCTATTTGTACCATTTCAAGCTCTTGCGGCCTCTCGCGTTCAAACAGGGTGGCGTCAGTGAAGTTCCTGAGGGTTCACTTCTGGCATTAGGCTGGGGTGGGGGCATTGGGATTGGGCACCTGTAGAATATTACTTTTTATGCTGTAATGTTCTGTGCAGCATCCTCCTAAACTATAATAATATTGCACTACTTTACACGCTGTGAAATATTAATACCACCCAGAGTAGTCCTGCTAACATAAGTTAAACCTGACAGACTTCAACCTCCTGCATAGTACATCATCAACCCGTGATTTTCAGCTTCAACTTCAAGAGTTTTTGTCTATGTTTACGGACCATTTATTTTATCTTCACAACTCTTTCCTCAACTGGAAATATCTTGTAACATCATGTTTATAGTTATTCGTGGGTGAAAGCAAAATAAGTCACCAAACAACAAAATGAGCACAGAGAATTAATGTGCGTTGCAAATGGCAGTTTCACAGTGTTAAAATAGCTTCAGTGTGTCTGATTTATACTTGAATTAAAGTAAAGCACTCCTCTGTTGGCTTTGATTCACACCTCAGTTTCTACTCATGTTTTTATTCATTTATATTTTCAGTGTAGGAAAAAACAGAAAGGGATTATATTTAGATTGTAAACTTGACCGTGCTAAGGTGTTTCTGAGGGTTGGAACATCTTCTGTTTCACAACTAACGACAGAAGCAGGTATGGGTTCAGTGCCTCCATATAGATCCGCCCCCACAGGTCTGAATCACAACAGAAACAGCCTTCGGGTGTCTGGAGCTTTTGCTCCTTTAAAGGGTGTTGGATGAGCTGACCTCGGCCAAATCCCAATGTCCCCCCTTACGGACTCACGGAGACACGCTCCCACGAAATCCGTGAGGGTTTAGGGCTGTCCTACTGTAAAATCATCAAGTCTTTGAGGGCTCTCTCGCAGACATTTTGAGCCCTTTATGAGCCCTTACCGTAAGTCAGCATGGTATGCTGATTTAGCCTTAGCGAATTACCCACAAATCATTGCAATGTGACGTTAAACACGAGGTAACCACTGGATGCATGGAGGCATAAACAAAAAGGTAAACAAAGAGGCCGGCTCACGTGTGTTCAGCCTGTCATATTAAATTTACTCAGAAACATTAAGGGTAAAAGATGGAACAAAAAATAAACATGAAATCAGAAGATATTTATTTATTAATTCATCAAATATTTGATTTCGTCATTGAAGCTGTTTTGACCAAAACGAGTAAATAGATTATATGAAGTTACCTCTCATCTTGTGAGGAATGAGCCTGGAATACTTTCAAATCGGGGAGTACAAAGTATAAAATATATACCCACAATTATACATCATATTTTTTGTCGTTTTCATGGTAACGTGATATGTTGCAGGAAAGTGCTGTCCCGTTCCTATTTACACCATCTCAAGCCCTCACAGTCTCTCACACTCAATCACTTACCAGGTGACGTCAGTAAGTCCTTGAGGGTTCCGGGTTTGAGGGTTTAGGGGGGACATTGGGATTTGGCCCTAGATCACAGCTTTGATTGATCTGTTGTTTAGTTCCTGGTTAAATCAATGAATCATCTGATGTATAAAATGTGAGAAAATCATAAAAAATGTCCATCAAAATTTGGACTAAAGTGGACATATTCAAAAGTCTTGTTTTGTCTGACAGACAGCCCAAAACCCAAATACTTTCAGATTACCATCAGGCAAAAGTAAGAACACCAGCAAATCTTCACATCGTGGCGCAGTGACACAGTGTTGTTGTTGTTTTTTATATTCTTTGAGAAATGTCTTTAAAACCTCTATAGCCCGAGCGAACCCCATTTGGGGTACGAGTACCGGTACCGAGGTTCCGAATGGACTTTTCATCAAGAAATATCAAAAATGCTCCAGACATATTAAGGCTTATTTAAGTTATTCAGGCTGATTCTTAAAATTCAACATGAAATTTGACCTCTGCATTTAACCCATCCCTAGCATATTAGGAGAAGTGGGCTGCTGAGAAGCACCCGGGGAGCGGTTCGGGGTTCAGTGTCATGCTCAGGGACACTTAGGCACTAGACTCGTAGCTGAGGATTGATCCACCGACCTTGCGGTTGCGGGACAACCCTCTCTACCCAATGAGCCACGACCATCCCAATCTACAAATATTCCCATGTACATGTCCTTATTTGTGGAGATAAATTGAGGTTACGGTTTGCAGATATTTGCAGATTTAGATCAATGTGCCTCTACAAAAACTTACTTTAAGTAGAACAGTGAAACATAGACTGTAAGAAGTGGACGTCGTCGTGGTGACGTCACCCATTGGTTTTTGGACTGCCTTTTCGAAGCCTTGAGTTCTGAATTTTGGCTGTCTCCAACTTTTTTTTCGCAACCAGAAGTGACACGAGAAGGTGGAGCTAAGCAAAACTGAACAAACAAAACCTTTTTAGGTGACCAAAATGTTGTAATTACCTTTCATGAGAGGACAAGTACACTCAGCATTTATTACTCTCAGCATTTATGTGTTTCAACACACTGTGAAAGGGTTAAAGTTGTAAGATGAAAACTCCCAACTCCCAGATGGGACAGCGCTGTGGTAGCGTGTCAAACACAAGGTAGCCCCGCCCGAAAGCATACTCTGAATTATGGTCTATTTGATTCTAAATGAACATCGTGCTGTGTTGAAGAATACTTGAAACTAGAGATTGAGACCATAAACTCATGTTTACAATATTTACTGAGGTAATAAATCAAGTGAGAAGAGTCATTTTCTCATAGACTTCTATACAACCAGACTTATTTTTGTAATCAGAGGAGTCGCCCCTGCTGGCCAGTAGAGATAATACAAGTTTAAGGCACTTCTGCGTTGGCCTCACTTTCCAGGAACCAAGTTGCTAAAGAGTAAAGTGCGAACTTTAAGAGCTGCAGTTCTTCTAAAAGCAGCCCCCGATGTGTACTTTTATATAGTCAATACAAATCTGAATACCTTGTTTGTTTCCAAAAAAGGTTTTGACTTTTCAGCTTCTTTCCAATAGCTTAGCTTAGCCTGGACCTCATCATCAAAAGGACACTTGAGTGAGTGAGTGTGTGTGTGTGTGTGTGTGTGTGTGTGTGTAAAATTATTGCCCACATGTTGACACACGAGCAAGAGGAGGCAGTTTAGCTCTTGAGGCCTGATGTGGATGAGGGAGTCGGTGGGGGGGAAGAGCAGCGAGGGCACAAAGGCTGTTTGTGTGTTCAAACGGCATTCTGATCCCAGGAATGTACCTTTAGGCCACAGCCGTGAGCTTCCCACTGCAAACAATGCACTCAATGTCAGTTACGGCTGGCTAGCGCCGACGCTGCTGGCGCTACTCCAAGGTCCCGACTCGTCGAAAATGATGGATACAGGGAACTCAATACCTTGAGGAGTCCCTCTCCTGCCTTCCCCTCCGGCACAAAGAATGGCAAACACTGTGTGCCGTGACAAAAGATCACCAAAACACCGTCGTCGTCATTGTTTCAAGTGCCTTTTTAGCTTAACTGTAATACGAAACGGAGGCGACACCGTTCCAGCGAGGTATTCGTTCATTGTTTTCATATCAGTGTGAATAAAACAGCAATCTCGTCTTTCAATGTCCGTAATAATTCGTATTATTTAGAAGTCAAGTCTTCTAGAAGGAAAATGCCTTTAAAAACTCATCAACCACATTAAAAAAATCTTTCATCCTAAACACTAACACAGGCTCGAATCATCCAACATTTTTGTCTTTGACAACAGCTGCACACTTGAACCAGATGTGCTGCACTGAGAGCTGAGCGTCTTTACTTTGAGGGCTCAATTAAACCGGAGTTCTTGCCGCAACCGTCCAATTAAAGGACAAATATAATGGTATTAAAAGCATCCCCCTGCTGGTGCTCAGAGCCGGCGAGGCTCTGTGTGACGTTCTGCGGACGAACGTTGGGCTGCGACGTGGAGTTAGGATGACTGAAGTAAAAACGTAATTGTAGCCTAAGAGGACCCGAGCATTTTGACAACAGCTCGTCATTATCTTTATCTTATATTTTACACGTTTCAGTTTTATTTTTGCATGAAACTCATTTCAACGGACACTCGTTTTTGGAAATGTGTCTGTAAAACTACTCTTAATAGGGAAAGCGCCATTAAAAAAGGTTGTACAAGTCTGAAAGAATAAAAAACGAAATATCCAGCACGCTATGTCATCATATAAGAGTTTTAGTCATGATGATCCAACACAACTGTCCAAAACACTTTCTGGAGTGCAAGCACTTTGTTGGGATTGATACTTAAAATATAAGTTTGTTACTTACAGTATTTATGTTTGAAAAATAAACTGGCTTCTACTTGTGCTAATAGTTACTTTGTTATAGTTTCTTTAAAAAAGCTCGTGACATTATAGATATTTCTGATGCCCTATTTAATACACTATGAGACTCATTTCTAACATTTGTAACTCCTAAATGGTCAAAAGGACTGCTGCTGCTGCTGCTGCTGCTGCTGCTGCTGCTGCTGCTGCTGCTGCTGCTGCTGCTGCTGCTGCTGCTGCTGCTGCTGCTGCTGCTGCTGCTGCTGCTGCTGCTGCTGCTGCTGCTGCTGCTGCTGCTGCTGCTGCTGCTGCAGAGTAAAAAGAGCTGCAGTGCTGCGGAGGATTTCATCAGTGACTGAGTGAGCTTGAATCCCAGCAGAGTGGGTCAGCGGCAGTGGGCCTGCCCTGCACGGAGCCGTCTGTATCAGGGTACAGGAAATGAGTTGGCAGGAACTATCCGTTCAAATTGCTTCCTCTTTGGGATTTCAGAGAAGCGATAATGGCAAGTGATAAGTTATTTGGAAAGGAACCCAAAAAAAAAAGATTAAGGATTCATTTCCTTCCCTTCCTCGTGTCCGCCTGTTAATTCGCCTCAGTTTGGTCTGTCCTCTTCGGAGGATTTGAGTCGGTTTCTTCGGGTTTGGAAATGCACAGTGACGCACGAGTGATTACGGCCGTACAAGTTGGCAGATAATAGCAGAGAGACAGAAATAAACCACTATTTCTAGAGTGCTTCTGCTGTGGGAGACGTGAGTTGCTTTGCTTGTGAGGGGAAAAAAAACCTGAAGCACTGAACAACAACGCACTGGCCCGGTTCACAACAATGAAACACATTATTATAATGCAGTTTGCAAAGGAGTAAAAATTATTTACTTTTGTTTCAACCAAATGAGCGATACTTTGTTTTAGGGAGTGGAGAGTTCAAACTTCCTTTCCTGTTGTCCTTTAAAGTGCTTCATCCAAATCCTGCTAAATGGTTAAAATGTTAAACGTTATGGGGAGGGGGCATGTTCCTTTAATCAGTGAGATTAAAGTCATCCATCATGATGAATAGGCACCGGTCCTGCTGACCCTTTTAGCACAGTCCACTGCACCGTAATTTGTAACAAGGTTCAACGTGATCTGATCCACACATTTGGCCCACCATCAAAAGAGGAAGCTGACTGATAAAATAATTACAAGTTTTGATCGGGTGCAGAAACAGTCCTTTAGATACAGTAAATCAATAATTTGAACGACTCGTCAGTGTCTCAGATACATAAAATCAAGTGAGAAGACTGTGTGTGACATAATGTAACAGTTTATGAACTTAAACCTTGGTTTTGTTGCGTTTCAGACAAACTTTGTTTGAAAAAGACCTAAGAATACGAAATATCTAAATGTGGCAGAAAAGAAAGCACAGGTGTCACTATTACAAAATTCAATAATATTTTAAAAACAAGTGGGTTGTAGTGGCCTTTGGGGCTAAAGTGCACCACAACATCCTTGCTTTGCATCTGGCTTCAGACCTTTATTGCATGTCCTTGTCCATTTCTCTCCCGACTTATTTCCTGTCTTCTTTCTACTGTCGGCATCAAATAAAGTCATAGAATTTCTCCCAACAAAATTAGATTGAAGAATAAATGGGTGTTTGCTAGGGCTGGGTATCGGGTATCGACCAAAATAACACAGTACCAAGTACTAGCAAAGCTTCTCCAGTTAAACGATACCTGCAATCGCTCCTTTTTTGTGCCCACACCTAGAAAAATAATTACTATTTCAACGTGCGCATTCTTCGATTTAATGCAACATGTGATTGGCCCACTACCTCAGCAACTACAACCCATAAAACTGCCATTGCGGTGCCTGCAACTGCCTGCAGAACACAGCTCTGAACACAGAGGTGTCTCAGCCGGCAGCTAGACGCTAGTGGTGCAAACACTGCTAACAGCGCTAACAACGGCAACAGTGCCAACAGAGCTAACAGAGTTAACCTGACGGCATTAGCTGAGCAGCGATTAGCTACCCAGTGATATCAATACCTACAATACCTACAGAGTACTTCATTCATGTGTGTCACATGAATGAAGTACTCTGTAGGTATTGATATCACTTTAAGTGTCCTGGTATTGGTGCTGGCATCAACATTTGTTTTCAAACCAGCCCTACACTGGTGTTTGTGTTATTTCAAATCTTTCCTTGTAATACTATCCTCCATCTACAGTTACATCAGACTACAAACCAAGAGATAGCGAGCACAAAGCAACAATCGCTTTGACCACTCTACGCCTACAAGCTCCCAAGTGGAACCTGCAAAACAGTCCTGGGGGGAGACTGTCACCTCTGAACCTCTAAATCAGGCAGACCTAGACATCCTGACCACGTCCTCTAATCGTAAACAGTCAAGTCCATTAGTGGTGGAGAATGTGCTTTTAGAACTGTAATTACATCCAGGTAACTTTTACAGTAGTTACCCCAATGGAGCTCTATGAATCTATACGCGGTCTCCGCACGCGGGCAGCTGTTGCGACACACGCTGCTCAGCCGCGATGCCTGTATGGGCGGCTGTTTACACAGGCCCCGAAGGCCTTTCATATCGCTGCAGACAAACAACAGCACATATGGGCCGACCAACAAAGGACCTAACCTCCGACACAGACGCATGACCTTAATCTCCCGGACATAAGAATGCAGCAGGGAAGAATTTAATAATATAAAATACACGACAAAGCTAAAAATGTACACCTCATTACTTTGAGCATACATTCCCCATCTGCTGTTGATGAGAGGATCATTTTTATTATAGAGAATTGTGACAGTCCAAATGGAAAGTTTCTTTTGAGCTATTTTGTCAGACTGTTTACAAGAATATAATGAATGAATAGTTTTCCCCATTTAACAAAATCCATTATACAACTTCTCAATGTATCAGCATTTAATGTAGTCTCAACACAAGCAGAGGCACAATAACTTTACCAAGATATTTCCTGATTTACATCCTGAACGATCTGATAAAGGATTTAAAAAAAAGAAAAAGCCGTATTGGGGTTCAAGATAACATTTCTTTTACAATTAACAATTGAAACGAACAAGTCACTTGCAAATGACAAGGTAGTGCAATTTGTAAACCATACTTTGGTGTTTTAATTTTTACCTCTTTACTTAAGATTTCATTAAACTTTTTACCAAATGAACCAAACACGTAACGAGAAACATCTTGGGTAGATAATGAGAATAAATAGGATATAACAAATCAGCTCAACGAAAAAGAAATCTGGTTTGAATTGAACTCAAACACTATTACTACTGTCAGTCCGACCCAACACAGACCGACAAATAATGTTGGCACCACCATCTGGTTCAAAATGTGTCCAATACTTATGGTACTGACTTACTTACTTTGGTTTATGATGAAATATTTGCAAAACTACTGACATTCCCATCATCCTCCACTGCATTTTGTGTTCACCGCAGATTAGCAAATGTTAGCAAGCTAACACGCAAAATTAAGCCACCTGACAAAATGAAAGTCCAATATTCCCTCTCTTTTAGCTCCGGTTTTGGTCTCTACCAACTCTGGCTCTTTAGCTGCAAAATGCTGCACCAGCTAGTCGCCAACTGTGTTTGTCTGTCGTTGTGTGCTGTGCAAGCAGTGTACAGTGGGTTGTTGGTGCTTTTCAACTGGAAAGATTGTACAGACGTGAACCGGGCATCTATACAAGGAGCTGAAAGTCACAGCAAAGTTCGGTGAAGCCGATGGGAGCAGTATATTTTGGTGATAATTCTCTGTAGGTTCATCACTGTGAGTGACCCCTTTCACATTGTCACGTTGCTTTCACGTTGTCATTTAACACATTGTTATTATAGAATGCAGCATCTTTAACAAAATGGTGTCGTTGCCTTACCCTCACCATATATTGGCCATGATTTATATGCCATGACCACAACCATTTACTAACCTTAACCATATAGTAGTTGCCACTTTCCACTATTGTAGAAAGTAACAATTTTAAATACCTTGGCAATTGGACATAAAAAACCTCACTGAACATCTGGAACATTTATGCTACCCAGTTATCGAGTACACAGTTGATAGGATATGTAAACAATAGATCGCGGAGCAGAATACCATCTCGTATGGTTTTCCAAACTCGCATCCCAGAACCCCCTGCAGTGTTTTTTTGGCAGGCCTCCAAACCTCGAGTACCAATTTAAGAGATTAGACCCAGAAAAAGCACACAAGACCAAGACAAGTGGCCCCCAACAGATCCCCCCCCCCCAGCCAACCTCTGGCATCATAGTCTGCTATAGAGACGTCAAGAAGTGCGGGAGTAAATGTGAAACCCTGCCCCCCCCCCCCCCCTCCCATTTGGCACGTTCCTGAGGCTCCGACTCCGTTATGAGGCCACTTCATAGTGTAAACTGTGTATTTAAAAAGCCGTCATTGTGGGACTAACATTGGCCCTGGTGTAGGTTGTTAGAATAACTGAATGACACAATGGTTTCTTTTCTAAATAAACAGATGTGGGTAGGTTATTAAAACCTCCATTTTTTTGTTCCTTTCTCTCTCTTACTCTTCGTCTCCTCCTCCCCTCCTCCATCCCATCTGTAAGTGGTCTCACACACATATACACACTCCTTCGCTCTCTCTCTCTTTCACTCACTCTCACTGCTTCTCTCTCTCGGCCCTTTTGTCTAAGAAAGGCAAAAGGCCCGGTTTCCTCCTGCAGCTGTTCGGCACAGACGGGCCTCTATTCCAGCCCTGCACAGTAAGTGATATCGCCCTTCTGCCCCGGCTGACTAATTGCGCGTCATTCTTAACTCCTCCAAGACCACTGCCCCTCTGCTTACCCCCCCCCCCCCCACCCCCCCGAAAGCGCCCCCACTCCTCCTCCTCCTCCTCCTCCCACGCTGCACATGGAGGAAATTAACTCACCACAATCCTGCTGGCACTGGACTCCTTTCAAATCTAATTCTCAGTGAAAGATTACTGTGGGATTTCAAAAAGACTGTGGCCGGTCCAAATAATAATAATAATAATTCATGAGTTCTGTGGAGAGCTATCGAGAGGCAGCTTATCTCACAACTAGAGTAATAATACGGGATATATTTTTCACTTCACTCTGTGCACTGAAGCTTCAATGTTTTTTGCATTTATTGATTTAAAAAAAAGTAATTTTCCCCCCCAGAAAGAAATTTCTCCTGGAAGAGCAAAAACTCCATGGCAACAGCATTAATATCCTACCAACACAAGAGGATAACTGTGGACACTGAATGTCATTGAGAAAAGGTATCCAATAAAATCCATTGCCACCAAAGAATCAGGACTTAGAGTTGAAACACAGAAATGACAGAGGTCTGGAGTTACAAAAGCTAATTTCCCAATCACCCAAGTACCTGACAAAGTGTGTCTGATGTACATTAAAATTAATTTGGCACTGAAATCTGGAGTCTTAGTCATATTTACCTTATTTTTATGAGATATTTCCTAATTTTTAAAAAGGTTTTCTGGAAAGAAAAAAAATGATGCTGTATGTTTACAGAAACTGGAACTGGTATTCCTTTTTTTCAGATTTGGTCGATCATTTTATCCTTTTCTGTACATAATATCCCTTCATTCTTCCTTTTAGGAGGGTTCCCTGATCGGGATCAAGAGTCTGAGGATGGAGGGTGTCGTATGCTGAGCAGATTGTAAAGCCCTTTGAGCCAAGTTTGTGATTTAGACTTTAGGCCAGTGTGGCTTATCTATGTACAAATTATTTTTTTCTTTTAAGAATCAGCTGGTGCGGGCTATATGCCGGTGCGCTCTATAGTCCGAAAAGTACGGTAATCGTTGTGCAATCCGGACACAAATCATCCAAGATAAGGTGCATTGGAATCCAGCACATCACAAACACTCAGACTTTTTTACGCTCACAGTTTTATTCTGGACAGAACACATTTCTTTTTCTCCTGAGTGAGAATCCAAACTTGCAAACGTTCAACAAAAGAAACCTGGGTTGAGTGGTCGTCTCAGTGTTGATGTTTTTGCCACAACATACCCGTCAGTGTACACTTTCAACTGATAACAGCCAAGGCAATCACTCTAGTCGGGGCCCCAGATGGTTTTGGACAGACTCGTCACAACTAACACCCCAGGTCAGTCGCAGGTAATCCATCAGCGCTGGGCTAATTCAGCGGTGCCGGGTGGGGGCCAAATAAGTCTGTCTGTCGCGGTTACGACTCCATTGACGCAATTTACGAGCTGGTCCGAGACTGGAGCTCTGTGAGCAGCGTTTGAGGCACACAGGAAGCGCTGTGACACTCTCGCCTTCCAGCTTTTTTTGTGTAGAGGAGTTAACACCCAGGAGGAAAAGCGCTCGCTCCACGACCGTGTTGTGTGATGTGGTATTCGACTGAAATCACAGGAACATGTATGTATGCCGATCACCTTGGCCTCAGGCTAGATGGTGGTTCATTGTAGACGGCACATCAAGATGACTGACAAGTGTGTGGGCCAGAGCTGAGGGAGGACACATAAAGAACACACTTCACTTCTCTTGGTAGCTGTGAGAGACCTTAGTCTGTAATGCAAGTATGTCTGCACAGCTGACAACAGCTGACAAAAGTAACCCCAGTCGACGGCCTCATCGCTCACAAACAAGTCACACAGCATTCAATAATTGCTCGGGAGAATTGGGCACCGGTCCAATCCAGAAAATGTGCGTCCCATTGCTGGAACCTCATTGCACTGATGTCAATAAAAATGACCAACAAGCCGTATCAAACAGCCAAAAAACATTTTCTTTTCCAATGCCTTGGAAATTGTCTCTGTAACGCTGCATTACCAAGATATTGTTAATATAATCATAACATGTGGCTCATTATGTATTTTCTACAAAACAGTTGAAGGCCAAGAAAACGTCTGACATCATATCCGGGACCGCTTTGGGATTCTCATTAGACTCGTCGGCCTCAATGGTTTATGTTTGTTTGGTTTCTGCTGGATAAACAAGTAATAAGTCGAGCTGAATTTGCAGCTAATTTGACATTGATCCGCAGGAAGGGGAAGCTCAGCATAGCGATGCTGGAAGCTTAGTTATTGCAAATATTTATTGGCCGAGTAATCGGAACATTAGTTATTTATCACCGTTTCTCAAGCCTTCATCGCTTGCTGTGCCTCACTGGGCTTTCTTTGTGTTTGTTTGTCTGTATGTCAGTTAGCAGGCTTGCTCAATAACTACTTAACATAATTTTGATTGAATTAAGTGGAAACTTTAACCAGAGGCTAAGGAAGTTTGGGCTCATATCTCCTGCATCATGCCGTGTAGAAGCTAAATTTGTATTTTCTTTGATTCCTTGATTTAGGGAAGACCAAACAGACTTTCAGCCATGTTGAACCTCTTTTCCACCTTTTTTCCACCGAATACTTTTACAAATTATTTTCGAATACATATCTGGATTTTGTTTGTTTTTAATAACCCAAACCATATTGCTGGCAGTGGCGGGCCGTGCATTTTATACCTGGGCCTTCACTGCTGTCCTACAGAAATGTACCAGACTAGCCATTCCTCAGAGTGGCAACAGGTTTTAAGCAGCTGTCCAGATCATGTTTCTTCCATCTGAGAAATATCAGTAAACTAAGATCTGTAGTATCAACACCTGATTTAGAGATGATCATACACACATTTATCTCTTCACGCATTGACTACTGTAACTCACTTTTCACATCACTCAGTGTATCTGCTCTTAACCGTCTGCAGGTCATCCAAAACGCTGCCGCCAGATTACTCACCAGGACAAATCGACGGTCTCACATCACCCCCGTACTCCGATCTGTCCACTGGCTCCCTGTAGCATCTCGGATACACTTCAAAATTCTCACCATCACTTACAGAGCACTTCACGGTCAGGCCCCTACTTATGTAGCTACTTCACTACTACTTCACCCATATTCACCCGCCCGCACTCTCAGGTCAAACGCTCTAGGTCTTCTGTCAGTCCCACGCACACGATTTAAGACACGTGGTGACCGAGTCTTTGAGGCAGTGGCGCCGAGGCTCTGGAATATTCTGCCTGCAACTCTACGCCTCGCAGATACTGTGAATACTTTTAAGAACCAGTTCAAACATTTCTTTTAAATTTTATTTTATTTTATTTTATTTTATTTTATTTTATCTTATCTTATTTTATTTTATTTTATTGGGTCACATTGTGGTTTTTTATGCTTTTAAATTTCTGCTGTTAAGCACTTTGTGATGTCATCTCTGTGAAAAGCGCTTTATAAATTTCATTTCATTTCATTTCATTTCATTTCATTTCATTTCATTTCGTTTCATTTCATTTCATTTCATGCGAAAGGGCGAAAGGGGACATTTGACATAACACTAATGAGCTGCACATTAATATCAGGAAGGTAATAATTCCAAAGGAGGTTAGAGGATTAAAAAAGTAAATTATTCAATTTAACTGCGACGTGAACAGCATGGTGATCAGTTTCAATCAATGCTCTGAAACTGCCCCCTCTGTTGCTTCGCTCAAATTTCCAATCCAGGTGTGATTTCCTGTGTCTCTTGGTGTTAAAAAGGCCAAAAGGTTTACGACCTTGTGCGCTGCCATTTTCTCTTACCTCACACTGTTCCAGCCTCTGGTCGTCCTGCGAGCTGGTAGGAATGCGAGTGTGGATGTGCAGTGGCTTGCTCGGGACACCTTTTATGACCCCCGGTTGCCCCTCCGAAAACCTAACTGGAAGTGTTTTGTAGGAAGACGTTCACACATTACTAGAAACTAAAACTCCGGAGCATACATCAATGTGGGCCAAGAATGCAAACTCAGACAGATAGCAGTGACATTTATGTCAAATTTCAGAGACTCATGGGGCCGACGCTGCAGAGCAGACTCCACCAGTGGGGCCACATCTCCACTCTATTACATACCATATCCATCACCACTAAGGACACTGAGGCGAGAGGGGACATTTGACATAATCGCGGTCATTTCCTGGACCCAGCCGCTGTCTCCGAGGAGTCTGGCAGTCTGGGCCCATATAGACGCCACAAACACACAGCGAACACACTCATCCATCCAGCATACAGAAGAACTCTGATTCATCTGCGACGGCAGGGCCGAACAATCTGCTCCTTCTTCTGGCCTTCCCTGTCCAGGCATACTTTCTGTCACAATCTGTCCGCCCCGAGTGAAGATAAAGGAGAACACCAGAGCCCGATTTATCCGTCAGCGTTGAACTATCTGAAAGTCCCTCGCGCAGATGGCTGGATAATGTCAACTTGAAGACCTTTCCCTGCCCCTTTGCTGGTTTCTTTCATCTACCTCCTCCAGACATAGTCCTGAGAATACTCAGGAGCACTGATGCTGCCGTCTCAAAGTTAGAACGAGAGGATTTAAAAAAATAAAAAGTGCATCTCTGTGTCTCTCGCTATCGCAGCAGCAGGGCCAACCATGCACTTTTTAGGCTGCAGTGGAAGTTGTGTTAATAACCGCAAGAAATAAGAAGGCAGCTTCCATTTATTAGATGCCTGAGGTGACCTTTGGGGTCAAAAACATCCGGCGCTCTGAAAGCCGAGCTGTTAAAATTTGAAAAGGATAGAAACGCAGCTGCTCTGTCAGCCAATAAAGTTATTACCAATGTTTCAAACAAACCTGGCATTCGTCAGTGTGTTTTTCCAAAGACACCTCGACAGAGGCGTTGACGCCAGTTATAGTCTTGCATGCAATAAATAGCACCTCTGTTAACGTGACTTTGGGTTACCATTACAGAAGCTGATAAAAGTAGCATTACAAATGTATAGTGTTTTGTTTATGATGTGGAAGCTTGAGTCTGCTCCACAGAGAGGAAGGCCAGAGCACATGTCTAGCTGCCGTTTACAGTGGGCACGCTGCGATAATAACTCTACCAAAACTGGTTTACAATTAAAAGGATTTTAATCCCACTGATGCAAGCACGATTACAGTGATGTACACTACTTCTATGAAATATTACAATATTAACCCACTTTGGAAAAAACTCTCCTCTGGTCCCATGACACACATCCATCCCTGGAACCCACGCTAAGAGAGAGAGAGAAAAACACTTCCTATTCCCGCCCTCATATCCGTCCGAAACTCCTCCCCTTCCGTCTATCCCAATTCCTATTGACTAACTTCCAGGAGTGTATTCGCCTGTCTGTCTCTCTGTCCCTGAGTTCACATTCGATGTCGGTCAGTTATTGCTTAATCCCTTCTATAATAATCCTTCAGTATAAAAATTAAACTTCTGCTATTTTTAGCTACTAATCCTAAAACACTTTATGCTTATCTTAATTATGCATTTCCACAACACTTATGATTATGACTAAATATGAATTCTCAAATATGAATCATTAAACACTTTTATTATAACTACTAAACACACAGTTCTACACTCAAATTTCCTACAATGATTTGTATGTCTTTTTTTCTCAATGGCTCTCAACAGCGGGACGGCTGTGCTGCCGGCTAGCAGCTAACCTTGCTAACAGTGCAAACTATGGGGAAAAGTGCTGACATAGCTAACTAACAGCGTTTACTGGCGTGAGCTAGCCAGTTGGGGCACGCTCACATGCACAAACATGCACTAAAAGCATGCGTGACCAGCCCAATTATGTCAACAAAGCAAAGAGAAGCTCGAATTACAACACACACAGAGGGAGAGAGACTTCATTTTACGCTACAGGACATTACTCCACTTTATCTTTACATAGCACATTTTTGTTTGCTGTTGTATTAATGCTCCTAATGCTAATTTATTGCACCTTTAACAGAGCTAAGGGCAAATGCAGAGCTAGGAAAACAAATCATTACAAGTGAGGTTTTTTCATTTTACATGTCATTTGAGATTTTGATAAGTGCAGCTTTAAACAAATCTGTAATCTTTGACAACAAATGAAGCAGTTAAACAGAAATAGAGGAGTTGTGTCGGCTGTGATTCAACGTCAAATCTAATTTTAGATAATAATGAGTGGCTTTACGTGGATTACTTCAAGATTTAAAAGCAGCTCGATAGTGGCATTAGTGCAGCAGCACACCTGAATATGTACAGAGATCTACTGGCATGCATGGTCCAACAGTATCTTACATAAACGATAAAATTACATCGCAAGGCACAGTTCCTTTCCGTCTGTGCTAGTTCCAGTTGTCTCTTCGGCTCCTCTACTCTCTTGTCAGACTAAATGCTCTGCTGATCACATGAGACATAAACACGATAAAATAAAAGACCTAATGTGATTATTATCTGACATGTAACTGACATCAAATGTTCTTTTGAATGTTGTAATGCAGCGTCTGAAAGACCATCAACCTCAAACCTCAAACGTGTTTTAAAAAATCTGGCATGCAGCGATTTTTGTTTTTCACCTATTAGAATACTACTTCAGTAAAAGTCTTAAAGTATCTGATATTTATTGTACTTAAGTATCAAAAGTAATTTTCTGATATTAAATGTACTTAAGTATTGAAAGTAAAAGTACAAGTAAATGCTGTTAATAAAAAAGCAAAGGGTCAGAATTTTGAGAATTATTAAGTTTATTCTTTTAAGTGCTGTGGCCACCATGACCAAGGACAAGGAGCTGTGTTGAACATAATTGGGTTGGCTGTGATCCATCCAGGAGCAACAATGTTCAACATAACATATTGTACATAAGTATACTTTTGCATCTACTATGAACTTATCATCATAATTCTCCGAAAAGCAATATGACACTATGAAGGAGTTGTAACAGTGCGTTTATAAGTATGCTCATTCCGACTAGAGGATGTAGAGGACAAATGCATAATATTGTGTTCAGGAAAACATATCCACTTGATGCATCAGGTCAGTGTTTTGAGAAAGGACACCTGCCTTGTAAACTCCTGTGGGCCTGATTTGAACACAATAGGCAAAGGTTTTGCTCAAGCTGAATCTGCAATTGGGCAACTGCTACCATCATAACTCCATCTGATCATCCACAAAATGACTCAAATATCAAAACATGATCAATACTAAAGCAGCAACCTAGTCATTACTTGAAACTGAAAAATGTCATCTGTTCATCTTCAAAAGAAGTTGGTTTTCAAAATTGAGAGAATTCAGTCTCGCTCTTCTTGGGCTGAAGACTAGTCCTGCGATGCTAAATAGCCTTTCACAGGCCGCTGAGGCAGGTAGAGGTGTGTTCAGCTTCACACACAGCTTGCGCACAGCTGGGAAGGATTCCCCTAATGCTGTGCTCTCGCGGCTCCTGTCAAGCCTATGGTGTGGTGGCTAGCTAACGTTAAGTTAGCTAATGTTAAGTTAGCTAACGTTAGCCAACTAGTGCTGCAATGATTATAGCTAAGATGACTCAAATCAACAAAATCTCACAACTGTCAACACTTCCTCAGCTCACTAACTCCCTAGCGATCCACGGGTGTTGGATAGTCACCACCGTCGTTTGTTGCGGGAGTAGCAGGTGCTTCCATTGCCAAACCTGCTTGCATGCTGTTCCATACTGTTCCACCACAGTCCCCGACGTTGGTCTCATGATTCATTTTTTTCTAAAGATAGATTTGATTTTGTAGCGAGTAACGAAGGTTTCAGGGGAAATGTATCGGAGTAAAAGTATCCGTTTTCTTTGCAAAATGTAGTGAAGTAAAAGTGAAAGTAAACAGAAATATAAATAGTGAAGTAAAACTTCGTTACTATACACCACTGGTCTGCAACGACCACCGCTCTATTGTATGATTGAATGAATGCAACCCACAATAGGCTAACCCTCAGTCTAAACACCAATGGGCTTTAAAGAGTCATAAAACACACTTCATTCAAACTCAAAAACAAGCGGCGACGTATGCAGGCAATTGGATCACAGAAGTCGCGTCACGTCTGCCTGCTTAGTAGTAGCTGAGTGGTGGCGAGGTAACAGCTGGGGATGTACACTATGAAGGTATATTTGTGTCTTTATTACGCAAACAAAAAAAATGTTTTAAAAGCAAATTTTTCGCACTGCAATCAAAAATCAAGTTTGTAAGTGAAAATATATAAACTGAGAATAATTAGTTAGTTTTGCTTATGAAACTCGAATTTTTGGTTAAAAAAATAAAACCTTTGGTTAAAAAAATAAAATCTTTGGTTAAAAAAACAAAATCTTTGGTTTAAAAAATATTAAATCTTTGCTTTAAAAAAATTAAATCTTTGGTTAAAAAAATATATCTTTTGTTAAAAAAAATAAAATCTTTGATTCAAAAAATAAAATCTTTGGTTGAAAAAATAAAATCTTTGATTAAAAAAATAATATTTTCGGTTAAAAAAATAAAATCTTTGGTTAAAAAAAGCAACTGTAGTTTGGAATTAAGACATTAGTCCATTTGTAATGTCTCAATTTGCCCATCCTGTACTTAAGGCTACAGTTACATTAGCTCTACTCCTATATAAAGCCTTTACTAACAGGACAACCAGTAGAGAGGACAATACACTTCTGATGTGTTATTTTGACTGTCACCTTTTTCTTTCTTTCATTTAAATTGAAATAAGACATCCATGTAAATGATTTCTATATGAATTTGTGTATATTCTGCTGTGTAAAATGTGTCAATCTTCTAAGTTTGCATCCATGTGTGTTAACATTTTTGATAAATGTTTCTCTTTTCATCATTTTCTCAATGTGATTTGGACAATTTTGGCAGTCACACTCCCCTGGGTGACTGCCTTGCAAGCAAAAAAAGCGACAGCTTATAGAAAAAATATGAAATAAGTGTTACTGCAAGTTAATAAACACGTTTGCTGATATTTGTTTAGCTGCTGTTGTTTTTGTTAACTGTCCTCTGCCTTAGGATTGCAAGTATCCAGGCTCTTTTCTCGACTAGAAAGATTGAGAAATAAATAAATATATATGTATATGTACATGTATGTATATATATATATATATATATATATATATATATGTGAATGAAATAAAACAGTTATTGATTAACACATTTTATTGATAAGAACTATAAATGATTGGAAATTAGTTATTAACATATCAACTGATTGAATTATTAACTTATTATTAATTTAGAAAAACTACATTAAGAAAAATAATGAATTATTGAATATATGATTGAAAAACTGATTAAAACTAAAACATTTACAGTTTATATTTATATTTGTATGTACAGTATAATCCTGAGCAGGCATTCTAGGGACGGGAGCAGCAAGGGGATGGGGGGCAGCTGGTGACGCAAACAGGAAGTCCTCTGTAGCATAGGCCGTCTCATTTCGGAGACCGCTCGGTCCAGCCTTCATGGTCCTCAAAGGACGCGGCCAACATGGACCGCAACGGCTGGGTCCCCCGAAGGATGCAGTTGCTGGATTGGGACACAGGCAGTGTTTACAGTGGAAGCAGATACCGAGAGCCAAGTCAAACCGACCAATAGAAACTCCTGGCACATTCAACAGCGTATGCCCCGCCCACTACATCCAAGCTCAACTCAGCTCTTCGTTTTGAAATCAGCTCTTTGTTTTTGAAACCAAAGCTTTTTTCAACCAAAGATATATACTTTTTTCAACCAAAGATTTCATTTTTTTAACCAAAGATTACATTTTTTTAATCAACGTTTTTATTTTTTTTTAACCAAAGGTGTTATTTTTTGAACCAAAAATTCTAGTTTCAAAAGCAAAACTAATAAATTCTCAGTTTATATATTTTCACTTAAACTTGATTTTTGATTGCAGTGCGAGAAATTTGCTTTTGAAACATTTTTTTTGTTTGCGTAATAAAGACACAAATATACCTTCAAAGTACACAACCAGTGGGCTTTAAAGCATCATAACTCATACTTCATTCAAACTCAGTAAGAATGTACGATGTAATAATAATAATAAATTTTATTTGTAACGCACTTTTCATTTTTTTTTTTTTTAATCTCAGAGTGCCACAGAGCCAGTACATAGTAAAAACCTGGTAAAAAGCATAAGCAAAAGTTAAAACATTAAAAAAAAACTATAATAAAATAAAAACCAGTGAATGAACAGAAACACAAAAGAAATAACTGACAGTGACTTAGGTCAGAAAGGCTTTCCTGAATAAAAAGGTTTTTAGGCCAGTCTTAAAAGAGACCAGTGTCTGTGTTGCCCTTAGATGGTCAGGGAGACTGTTCCATAGGCGTGGAGCTGCCGAGCCAAAGGCCCGGTCGCCCATGGTGCGGAGCTTGGTGCTGGGGACCCAGAGAAGCGAGCTGTTTGATGATCTGAGGGTGCGGGTGGAGATTTGGGGAGTGATGAGATCTTGTAAGTAGGGAGGTGCATGTCCATTTATGCATTTATGTGTGAGTAGTAGGACTTTGTAATCAATCCGGAATGAGACAGGGAGCCAGTGTAGGGAGTGCAGAATGGGTGTTATGTGCTCATACTTCCGGACTCTCATCAGGATCCTGGCAGCGCTGTTTTGGATGTATTGCAGCTTCTGGATGTTCTTGGCAGGCAATCGGCTCGAGAGCGTCCTATAAGACACAGCATACAATCTTGCCAAATACAAAATCAAACTCACAAAGCTGTCTGTCCACGTAGCAGCGGCCGAGTGGCGAAGAAGTACGCAACCAAGACAGATGATCACACTCATTCACTCGACTGCGTGATCCTCCTGGCAAAGATGAGGCTTAGGGAACAATCGGCCGATAGACTCTGCAGAACACACTTTAGTGCATGTTTTTGTCACACAGGCACATTGGAAAAGAAAGAAGGTAGAAGAAGAGAGTATTGAAAATTGTTTAGCTACAGATGTTAAACATCTGCGCACGCACATAAATAGCAATCTGCAAAACATGAGCCAATTTGCCAAACCGTGATGTTTGATTGTAATGCTCCCTTCAACCTCAAATTCATTCCAGTTTCATGTTAGTTTTTCTAGTTGTGCACATTTTGTTATGATGTGGTGTGTTGATGGACCCGAATGCAGACTCAGACAGCAGAGTTCTATTTCAAAACCACGATCATTTATTTCTCTCAGTCAAGGGAAAAGACAGGAAATGGACAAAGTCAATAGGAGGCGTCTCCACGCCTCCGCACGGTTCCAAGCCGGAAAGTGGCTAATCCTGCTGAGCGGCTGACGAAGCAGACAGGAAAACTGTCAAACGTCAGTACGGAGGCGCGTTCTCGCGCTCCGCTCGGATCCTAGCCGGGAAGTGGCCGGTCCGCGTCCGCGACTGGCAGGCAGGCTGGATCGTCTATGTGACATCAGAGGCTCGACACAGGAACGCCAGGACTACACAGTTGATCTCTGAGGAACTAACTGGAAGGCTTCTTCGTACAGGTGAAAACCCGAGGCTCGACACTGTACGGCAGGCAAGTTGAAAAAACGAAATGCATAGTTAGTAGCGGATCTTCAGAGAGCGAACAAATGTACTACTCACGGGTCGGAATACCAGGTAGGTAAACGGACGGACTGACAACTGGAATGAGAGTGACAGGAGTATTTATGTCAGCTGGAGGCGATCACAGGAGATGAGGCACAGCTGTGCCTACGGAGAGAGGCGCGGCAGTGGGCGGGACTCGTAGGAGGACCCTACTGAGGGAAATACAGCAGAGTTAGACACAAATCCTCACAGTACCCCCCCCCCCCCTCAACGGGAGCCTCCCGGCGAACCGCCAGGCTTATCGGGGTGCAGGCGATGGTATGTGCGGAGTAGCTCTGGATCCATAATCCGGGAGCGAGGAACCCAGCATCGTTCCTCCACACCCCACCCAATCAACGAGGTATTGGTAACCCCCTACCTCGTCGGCGGACATCCAAGAGACGGTCGACTGTGTAAACCGGACCGCCTTCGATGAGTCGGGGGGGGTGGAGGGGGTTCGGCCGGAGGGTTCAGAGGACTGGAGTGAACGGGTTTGAGAAGAGACACATGGAAAACAGGGTGGATCCTCATGGATTGCGGGAGCTTGAGCTTAACCGTGGCGATGACGGAGACAATGGGGAACGGGCCAATGAATCTGGGAGAGAGCTTCTTGGATTCAGTGCGTAGGGGTATGTCCTTGGTGGAAAGCCAGACCTGTTGGCTGGGAAGATAGGTGGGGGCGGGTGTGCGGCGGCGATTAGCCAGACGCTTGTTTTGTTCGGAAGAACGAAGTAGGGCGGCACGAGTCTCTCTCCAGACTCTTCTGCATCGGCGATGGTTGATTTGGACTGACGGGACGGAAATCTCGACCTCTTGGCTGGGTAGAAGGGGAGGTTGGTAGCCAATGGAGGCCTCGAAGGGGGAGAGACCTGTTGCCGTGGAGGTCAGTCCGTTCTGATGTAGTGTGTTCATGGACCCGAATGCAGACTCAGACAGAAGAGTTCTATTTCAAAACCACGATCATTTATTTCTCTCAGTCAAGGGAAAAGACAGGAAATGGACAAAGTCAATAGGAGGCGTCTCCACGCCTCCGCACGGTTCCAAGCCGGAAAGTGGCTAATCCTGCTGAGCGGCTGACGAAGCAGACAGGAAAACTGTCAAACGTCAGTACGGAGGAGCGTCCTCGCGCTTCGCTCGGATCCTAGCCGGGAAGTGGCCGGTCCGCGTCCGCGGCTGGCAGGCAGGCTGGATCGTCTGTGTGACACCCGAGGCTCGACACAGGAACGCCAAGACTACACAGTTGGTCTCCGAGGAACTAACTGGAAGGCTTCTTCGTACAGATGAAAACCCGAGGCTCGACACTGTATGGCAGGCAAGTTGAAAAAACGAAATGCATCGTTAGTAGCGGATCTTCAGAGAGTGACCAAATGGACTACTCATGGGTCGGAATACCAGGTAGGTAAACGGATGGACTGACAACTGGAATGAGAGTGACAGGAGTATTTATGTCAGCTGGAGGCGATCACAGGAGATGAGGCACAGCTGTGCCTACGGAGAGAGGCGCGGCAGTGGGCGGGACTCGTAGGTGGACCCTACTGAGGGAAATACAGCAGAGTTAGACACAAATCCTCACACATTTGTTGGTGTTCAGAGGACAAACTCTCCTGAGTGAGGCCTGGAGAGTCCAACGGATTCCTTCTAAGTGGCCTGACTTTTCCATCAGGCTTCACTCGAGCCTTTGGCCGGAGTTTGGGGACGAGCGAGACCTGACTTACACATCCTCCAGTTTCCCCCCCTACCTGACAGGAGCAGCTGCACCTCATGATAGTCCATGTCATCTCCAGAATTCCTGCAGGGCTGCTTGCTCTCAGCATTTCTGTCAGCACTCAATATGACGTTCTAATTTTACCAAGGCTGGCACGCCTGTGCGCCCTCAGTGTGCGCTGCACAGTACTGGGCTGAAGTTTTGAGGCGCTGGTGCTTGAATATTTACTTTGTCTGCTACATTAAACTTTAACTACACTACATTTCAGGGGGAAATATTGTACTTTTTACACCACTACATTTATTTGGAAGGAAGGTTAGAATATATAAATGAAGGTTTTACAAAATATAAGATGACATCTTCAATAAGATGTACTGCTTTATATACCCTGTATACTATGGAGGTTAGTATGTAGACTTGACCAGCTACAACATTAAAATGCTGCATACACACACACACACATATATATATATATATATATATATTGTATATAGGCCATTCATTCTCAATAGTATACACTTTTGTTGATATTTTGCTGTAAATACTAGCATTTTGAAAGCAGGATCTTTCCATGTAATGAATATTTTTACTGTGGTATTGATACTTTTACCAAAATAAAAGATCTAAATACTTTTTCTTCTACTGCCACGTACACAAACTCAAAATAAAATGGATAGACAGATACAATTCGCAAAAAAAGAGCCAGTACATGCTGTTCAAAAATTGGTGTTGTAAGAAAATTCTCACTCCAAATTAGAATATATCGTACACAACATCCGGTGCCCGACCATACGGAAACAAATGCCGGCGCTCCAAGGTCTTGTTAAGGCCATGGAATGAGCTGCACGGCCCTCTGGGTAATGAGCTGGGGATGTGCTCGAAGGAAACTCAAGCCTTCTTGCCATTCCAGGCGGAGCACAGCAGGCCCTGCTCAGTATGAATGACAAAAGCAGACAGACAGCGCTGATGCATTAAACATGAGGCGGAGGAAGTCAGCACAACGGAGTCAATTATCATTTTTGGGACGAGCGGGATAAGTTGTTGCAAAAGAACGTCTAAATGAATGTTTTGTCAACTACATGAAAACTCTGTATACCAAAGTCAGTCGCCATTATTTAGGCACTAGTGTGAACCCTCCTTTGCTTTGATGTGACGTCGCTGTACAATCTGTGACTGTGATGGGAGAGAAAAGCAAACACACAGCACAAAGTGAGTAGAATTACTGAGGAAAAAGTAGTGCATGTAATGATTTTCAGTCAAAAAGAGGAGTGTTAACTCTAAGACAAACACTTTTAAACACGCGTGTAGTCCACAACGATACAGCAGTTTTGTATAGATTCTGACAAGGCTGAGGAGCTGTTTTGGTTGAAACCATGTGGGACTCGTTTGTGAGGGAACTTCTGGCATCGACTCCGAGGCCTGGTTTTGATGTTCAGATAGGAAGAGTACACATTTCATCATCAACGGGAAACTATTCCAAGACAAACGTGTCACTGTCACAAGCGAGGGAAAGTCCAAACATAAACCATGCCTACATGTAAATGTCTTTTATTTCTCTCCCCTCATCCCCCCCCCCCCCACACACATCAGCAGAAATGTAAGGAGTTTGCTTGCTCCATATATTTGAAGAATTCTCCTTCTACGTCCACAAAACACCCCCCAAATGTCCGTTTTTACATTTATTTTCGAGAAAGCCGAGCTCACCGTCTTCTGCGTTGAATTGCTCTCTAAGCTTTGAGGCAGCAGCATACTGTATTCCAGTAACTGGATTCGGTTCTAAAAAGTGTAAAAACAATTGTGTCTATTACAGTGAACGTTTCTGAGTTGGGCTTTAACAGGCAGATTTGTGTCTGCTTTTCTCTCCTGCTTGGATCAAATTAGCTGAGGGGCCGGTTTAGGGAGAACTTAGGCAACACAAGGATCAACTGCAGAACTCCTCTGTTGCATCAGCTTCTCATACACACCAAGTCTTCAATAAAAAAGAAAAGAAAAAAGGGAACAGAGAGACCTGATGATGACTGTCTGAACTAACCTGTGACCTCTGGGACAGGGAGCCAAAATAACATCTGTGAGAGCTCTACTGATTACAGTTTTTAGTCAGAAGTAAAGGCCTTTTACACACCAGGTGGGAGGGGGGGCGTTTTACTTTTTTTTTGTGCAATTAATTTGCTCGTTAATATATTATTTCGCACAGTTTTTTTGTCATGAATACTTTCACACAGAAAGCGAAATTCTACACGGTGGAAAAGGTACTTTTTCAGAGCTTTCGCACCGCAAATAAAGGCATCAACCAATCACGTTGTGTGGAACGAGCATATTCCAGATGTTCACTATAGTTTTCAACAACAGGGAGGCTCTTTAGTCTGAACCAAGACGTCAAACCTTATTACTCTTTTTCAACCTTGACGAAGGCAACGCAGACCAGATCCACGCCATCTGTTCTTGCATTTCACAATAAAAGCCCTGGGCATATACACTAAAGCTTTGCCAGAGGGAACTCAATGAAATAGCATACAGCAGCGTAGGTTATACAACAATTTACCTCAGACAGACTGCTAGACGCTGCTCTGGGTCAATAGGATCCTGGTAGTTGGTCCTCTGCCTGTGCGAATCCATTCCAACCTTTCATTGGAAAAGTGCTGCAACTGTCGCAAATTCGCGTTGTTGCTGGTACGAATAGTTTTGATGTGAAATATTCACAGTGTTTTTGTGTTGTTTATTCATCACGCTGTGTAAAGACCTCAACAGTTCAACTATTTGACAAGAAGAGATAATTGTCTTCTCAGCATCTTCTATTTTCTACTCACTCCACACAACTTCAAACATCAGCGGCAATGGACAAGAGAGAGACTGTTTTCCCTCCTAGCTCCTAACACTATATAAAGAATCTAAATCATATAACATATTGCTGGCATTGCTTGTTCAGGTTCTTTTACAAAGTGCAGTGTCGAGTATGGGTCCCAAGAGCAGCCAAATTTTGTGGTTGCCCAATCCAACTCCCAAAGATAAAACAAAAACCTCCGACCAAAAGCACATGAAATTGCTGCTGATTACGGAGCTGGTAATCATTCTTATAATGCTGTTCTTTGACGACGGCACAATGTTTTTGGGCTCTTGTGATCTGGCGTGTGTGCCTTCGAGTGTTTCACAGTAACGCCCCACCATGTTAGCCACGCTGTGATTAAAATCTGAGCAGCTATGAGAACCCCGTTTGCTTTAGATGTGGGGTTAAAGTAAAACAAAACCCAACATGGTGCAACATGCAGACACTGTGGCACCAAAATACCAAATTTTGATCTGAGAACACCTCCGGCACTTTTGACACCACCTATGCTGTCCTGGAGCATCACGTTAGAGAGGAAAACTACACTTAGTATTCTACCATTCTCAAATTTCCACTGGCTTGCCCCTCTGCTTTTACAGCCCAGTGAAGGCCCCCAACTGGTCCAGGATCCTCAGCGGGCAACAACTACCTTTAAACTCCAGTAAGTGGTTTGTTGGCACCCAAAACCAGCGGTTTAATCTTGTGGTTTAATCTGGAACTGATGGATTAAACTTTACCTTAAATTTTGGGGCTTCTTTGAGGAATTGTGTCCTAGATGTATAGTCTTCAAGTGTACAGACGTACATCATCATGTTACACCAATGTTCTGGCAGAGTCTGTATTCAGTAGTAGACATTTTACATATCAAAATCTCATTACAGATCTTGGGGAGTGCTGCGTGAAAGGCATTGTATAAATCCTCGTATGGCTCCAGAGAGAGCTACATGAAATCTGATAAAAAAATTTACATCACCCTGGAGTTTTGCTTTTTTTTCTTGAAAATCTCCATCAGTGAATATGTTTTCCGATACGATTTTCAGCATTTCATGATTACTTCCAGTGAAAACCTCAAAGGCCACCTGCTGTTAGCTAGCTTGTGTTCAGTAATTTGGATTTCAGACTTAGGTCAAGACAGAACATTTCCATGCAGTAATTAATTTATGTGAATTAAACTGTGAAGCCTATGTCCTTTGATTCACAGCACACATTGTCAGTTCAGGCAATTAGGCTACTTCAACACTATGTTTTTGCTACTTTAAAGCCTAGGGGCCGCACTACCTGGGCGTTTTAGAACCCCTAAAAATGGATAACGTTTTAAAAAGGCTGGTTTTAAGGCTGGTGACGTTTTAGTTTGAAAACTCCTTGGTTGAGTATTTTGTCTGGACCAGCAAGAAACAGAGAAAGGTGATGTAGACACACATGTGTTCGCTTCCTTCCCTGAATCATCAGGCTGCTATTGCGCGATCCTTTCCCGGATAAAACCAACAACATCAGCCTTTGTCTACCAGTGGTTCATTTCAACATGGATAACAAAATACAAGTGTTGCTGACCTTTTTTGTCTAATAGCTGTTGCGCAGTCAAATTCAGTATTTTGAATGCCACTGCTACTTACATGAGCAGGAGTTTAGCTACTATTCGAGCGCTTTTGCGACAATTCCTGCATCCAGCGGCGTCATCAGCCCCGGTCACGGGACATGCGTTTTCAGGGATGGTCGGATATTATTTTGAAACAGTGCTAATATGCTGTTTTATTTTTAAACTACATCAAAGCTAATTTAGTCAATGCTTAATAGGATAAATAATAACTGCTGGTATAGAAGTGAAGTTTTGCCCAACAGTAGACATTCATCACATATTATTGGAACGTTCCGACAACCCTATATTTGAAATAACAAGTTAGAGCAAATCTAATAAATTGGCTTTTGGAGCAGGAAATTGGAGAATACTTTGGAATGCAGTTATTACACATCATTCAGCATTTTGGAGTCAGACAGGCAACGGTAAAGCCTGCCGGATTTTCTTCACACCGGCTGAATCTGACGGACTCAAATCAAAGTGTCAACATGACAGTTTGAGCAGTATGGAGGCTTGCCGGAGCTTCTCCTCCTGCATGCCGTGAATCTTTCAACCTGTAACTTTAGTCTACCGGCAGCTGCGCGCCCGCATGGAGCCGCCTCCACGAGACATCCACTGCCTGCATCCATCAGACAGACAGATAGAGATTGAGGATGCGGACCCGGTGATGGTTTCAGAAGAGACATTGGACTGAGACACCCACTTTCACTTGAATAGCATATGAATTATTGAGTCATGGCCAAAAATGTGTTTTGAGAGGAGGTCGGTGACCTTTGACCAACAAATTCTATATCAGTTCATCCTTGAATCCACGCGGATGTTTGTGCCAAATTTGAAGAAAATAAATCCACTCACGGTGTTACCGCTTGTTTTGGATGAGACAGCTCCACTAATGTCGTTGGCGTGGAGGAAAGGTTAGATATCTCAGTGAAAACAGGAGACGTGGGCTTGAATTCAATAGATGTAAATGAGGAAACAAGGTAAACATTCATTAGCGAAGTATTAACCTTGAAGTATTAACAGCACCAGGATGGCGTATGTGGGTTCAACTGTCCATGTTCATTGGGGTGAGGGAACATGTCACCTGGTGGAACAGAGTGACTCACTGATGTATTTTTAAAAGGTTCATGGAGCTCTATGGCACAGAGGAATAAGATGCAATAGGCCTCGACTACACAAAACTAGTATACTGTTCTGTTGAGCTGGCTCATTATGCGCTGCCGGTATGCCTTTAGGGAAAACGAGATGATGAAAGAAACGGTCGCATCTATTATCATTTCACATTCATGATTTCTAAGTAAGAGCCAAATACTTGAAGGGAAACAGGATACCTTCTCCTCTGGTGGTGACAGCTGGTCAGAGAGAGAGAGAGAGAGAGAGAGAGAGAGAGAGAGAGAGAGAGAGAGAGAGAGAGAGAGAGAGAGAGAGAGAGAGAGAGAGAGAGAGAGAGAGAGGATGCAGCTGCAGAGAGGCTATATGATGATGGTAGGGGTCCAGAAGCAGATGGGGGCTTCAGGCTGCACTGCAACACGATAGCCAAGTTGATATACCCACATATTCTTTAAAATAAATAAATTCACATTCTGTACCCAAGTTCTTGAACGACAACGTCAAAAGAAATGTCGCAATCTCCAGCCCCCTATTCATCAAAACTTTGATCTTGGGTGTTAAAGCTCATACATCCGGACGACATTGTCTTGTCCTTAAAAAAACGTAGAAACATGGTTCCAAAACGCTTCCTGCACTCTGTGAACACTTTTAACCTCCGGACATCAGTGCGTAGTGCCATTTGAAAAGATGAAAGAATCCATTCATACAGATGTAGTATCCATGACTAGAGGCGTCAGCTGACTACGGAGTCCGGGACTGGAATTCAGCTTTTGTCCGAAGACCTCAGGTGTGAAAATTACTGAAGAACTTTTCATTCGTTTGGTTTATAGCAAATATCAAACACAAGAAGTTTAAGAAATCGTATTAATGGTCAGATCCGGGGTAGCGATATAAGAAAGGTTAAAAATATGACATAATGGCATGGTAAAAATTTGCATTAAAATATACTGTTCTCCAAAGTGTAGAAAGACATCAAACATATAATTCATTACACTTCATCAAAAAATCACAATATTAACATCATTTAAATGACCTACAAAAATAAAAACGTCATTCCTACATTAAGCTTCGGACCATTACTTTTCAGTATCATAATTATCTATTTTCACTGAAACGTACCTCCATATGGAGTTGCCGTTTTCCAGATGACATCCTCGAGGTCCAAGAGTGTGGGTAACTTATCAACACCACAAATCCAAACTCTAATCCCTTGCTCCATTTAAGCAATTTCAATAAAGTCTGTAGCCAGGATGAAGACATAATGCATCGTCACTCAAAGCTCACACGTTTATGTGATTAACCAATATTATGAAGCTCTCATATTAACATCTAACGCAGGGTTTGGAGCCTAAATAGGCTTAAATAGTCAACACAGCCTGAAAGTGATACCTTTCTTATGTTTTGTTGACATCTCTGGAAACATGTTAATAGCACTGACTACTGTAATCAAGTGTGATATATGACGTAACACATCATCTGCATCATTACTGTCGTTGCTTTACTTCACATCAATAAAGCAGGGTTTTCAGTTGGCTTGCTACTCGGGCTGCAACTAACGACTATGTTGATAATGTATATGTATGTGTGTGTATATATATATTTATACACATACACTTATTCTCTTTTTTTATTATTCTAACAGTCTGTTTTTTTATTTCTCTTATATGTTACCATCTACTGTCTTTTTATTGTCCATTGTTGTCCGTTTAAATGTATTATTGGAGTCTACACTGGTTGCCTGGCAACCTCGCGGTGACGACACAACAAGTTACTGCATCGGGCCAAGAAATGTAAAAATCCCAATTTCAGTCCGGATTAAATAAACGGGATATAGCACGGTAATTAGTGAGGAGTGGAAGTTAGTTAGGACACAGAGTCAGGCTAGCCATTTACCCCAGTCTTTATGCTAAGCTAAGCTAATCAGCTGCAGCTTTAACGGGCATATATAATAATGGCATCAATCGACTTATCTCAACTCTCAACAAGAAATCCAATTAACAGATTCCCCAAATTATTTTAAAATCTCTGTAACATCTAATCTTTCTCTTTAAAATATAAACGATGTAAACAAATCTTTACCTCGCCATTGTTAGAACGCAACTCCCTCGTACAGCGGCATGTAACTCCTATGTGTTACCTAAGCCTGGATATGAGTTACAGCAGCTATAATGTGGTGGCTGTTTCACCTTTATCACTCCAATTATAATTAAAAACATGACGCCTGCAGAAGTGCCTGCTCGAGTTTAGAGGAAAAGAAGGGGCGAGAGCGGAGGGAAACCTATACTCAATGCTGCTGTGCAGCGAGGGTTTATGAAGAGCCCCCCCCCCCTCCCTCCCCCAGCAGGAGATATTTTATTGGTGGTGTTTAAATGACCGGCTTGTTAAACATCAAGTGTCAGGCAGTTGTGGCCTCATGAGCCGCTGCAATGCTACCTCGATGGCTATTTTCACCCTCTTCGGAGCTTTATTTGACACGCTGGTGTGTGGACAGGGTTGTTTCGAGACACAATAATCACGTTTGACTCGAGTCTAAACTCTGGATTCCCATCTGTGAGTGGGAGTCAGGACTCTGGTGGTCCCGGGTTACTAAGTGTCTTCATAACATCAGAGACAAGAAGAAAAGAAAGAAAATAAAAACAGGCAAAGGGAAGAGAGGTTAGATAGATAAGAAGCCTTTCCTGAAGTCTTGACGATATTAACACCTTCAGTATCAATTAAAGACCCCAAAAGGATATTCATTCAGTTATGGATTAGTGTGTTTAATCAAATCGCAGATCATTTTTAAATCTGAACGTGAGATGCAATGTGGCTCAGTGGCTTGGAGGTCATGGGAGCACATGAAAACTAAATGATCCCCGGAGATTAGGGCTGCAGTCATGGAAAGTACAGGACATTAACCGTGCTCTTTGATGATGATGACAGACGGAACATTGGGGGATGGGAAAAGTCAAGTAATGGCATTGGACGTCGATTCCATTTTAGGGTTTTGCTCAGTTTATTGCCGACCTTTTCCTCTTCGACAGTTCATGTTGGCACAGTTTTGATCTTGAAGCAAAGATCTCCGGCTTCCATTCAAATGACTCAGTGGGATTTTGCAGTAATTCAAGAAATATTTTCTGAAAGACTAACCAATTTAGAGCTGCAACAATTCATCATTTAATGTGAATACTTTGTTGTGTCTTTTGTCTTTTATGGTGGACAGTTAATAGATCAAACAATTAATAGAGAGGATAACTGACAGATGTTCTTCTTCCGATGTTAAAGCCAGTATGATGACATAGTTATACATCACTTTCTATTTTATTTTGCTTTCTTTGTATAATTGTATACACTTCCGTTGAGGTCATGATCCTTATGATAGCAGAGAAAATAGTGTTATAAAATGTATATATTATATTATATAATATACAAAACCTCAGGCTTTACAGATGCAAGTCCAACAACAACAAAAAAGTCTCAAATTGTATATTGCATACTAAATTGCAAAAAAAGAAATAGAAAAACGAAACTTATTGCGTTATGAAAGATTCTGCTCCTATCACTTCCCATCCCCATTGACTGTGAGTCCAGACACAGGGAGCGAAGATGTAATATTTTGCAAGACTTTTCTCCACCTCAGCTTTTATTGTTGTGCTCCTATGATTGAATTAGTTCATCTTCTCTGCAGTCTGGGGTTTGTGTCAGTTCTGCTGCTTGACGGGTGACTCCTCCGGCTGAAGATCAGATTTTAAGTTGAGTGTAAAACTTCCAAGTGTTTTTGCTGTGGATGTCAAATAAAAGTATATAAGTCAGTCAGTCGTGCTACGACGAGGTTGACTCGGTGAGTAGAGGATGCTGCAGTCTGAAGATCATGTGCCTGTGGAGGTGGTCAACGCTCAAGATAAGAAAACGTGCTATAAGCATGAAGTATTTTTGAAAAGGCAACCAGCTGCTTGTAGCCGAATAAAATTGTGAAGAGGGAACAAAATCTGAGATTAGTCGGTCTCCAACAAAGGAGGCAAAGTAAGCACCATAGATTTACTGTGATATAAAGAAGTTGTCAAACAACGTTTACACAAGAACAGAGTGCTATACTGTAGATAAGAATACAGCCAACAGACTTTGAAGCCATTCCAGAAACAGACCACTGAAATTCACAGAAGACAACTTATCTCTGCAGTAATTTAAACAACACACTACATTTAGAAACCTTATCATCAAATCCACCTGCGACCGTCTAAATAAAGCCCTGTTGTTCTGTACTGATTGCCGATGTGCCGAGCAAAGGTCGTGTTCGTTCGTAGCTCATTTGTGGTCCTGGTTACACTCAGGGGTGGTCTGATCTGTTAGTCAAAGCTGTTACTGATATAGTATCACTGATTTCCATTGCTCAAGTCATTAGTAGCTCCAGGTTGTCTTTGATTAAAGGAAATATAGTGATCTGTCTTTACTTGAGCTTGGTATTAAAGTAAAGGAGTAATTTCAGCTGAGAATCCAGACTGGTTTTCTGCAAGATGAATCTAAATGTCAGGAGTAGCATGTTCGACCCATCAGAGTACCAGCGTTTATACATTTGTTAAACATTGGTGCAGTTTGCGTTTGGAGGCCTTTTTCTTGGCTTCCGGTATTGCTGCCGCGTTAGGGTACCGTGTCGTTCGGAACACGCACCCCTTTCGGAGCGGGCCGATTGCTCGGCTCTTGGTCCTGGACATACTGTGGGGAAGTGAAGAGGAGTTTGGTTGGTAATGTTAGTACATCCCCGTGCTCCTTCGGAACAGCCCTATTGCTCTGCTGCCAGTATTGCTGGTGGACGTTCGTTACGCATGTCCCTTCGGTGACAATAAGGAGAAGTCAATTTGGATTTGCAGTTTAATAATAACAATAGAAATGATGTTCATAATCAGTTATTTCTTTGTGAGGTGATGTCTCTGTGACACCAGAGGACCAGAGGTGAAAAGCAGCACGGATTAAGTTTTCCCCTTCATCGGTACCAGATGAATTGTTCCACAGAAAACTGCTGTGGGAATTACTCAGAGCAGCCAGGATAATGTTTTTCAGAAAGCTAATTTTTCATGCTGTGAGCCCCACAAAAGGAATTTCATTTACTTCTACTGCATTGAGGTGGCGACAGAAATCTCAGATATCTCAAGAACTGGGCAAATAAAAACAAAATTAACATTCATGTTCATTTTGGTAAGGTCACATGGTCACAGGGTGAACCTTCGCTTACTTTCTGACCTTTCAGTGACTTCACTTTTCCCAGCAACAATGATGTGACTTTTTCTTTTGCGGGAGCAAAAGCAGGTTTTCATTATCGAGTCCCGAGCCGTCCGATTGATCGATTTCAATTTCGATCCTGCTACAACCGCCCGGCGTGGTTGTCCAGACGGCCTGTGATTTATCTGGTGTCTCTAGATTAAACAGTGTACACTCCTGGCAGTGTCAGAGACAAGCCGTTGTAAATAAAATATATTCATTCACTGTTAAATAATATGCTCTATACTTGTAAAGCTTATATTGCGGAGTTGTGAGGTCACTGTAAGTAGGTCAAAAACGCAGAATGGGGCATTCCGTCACCCGTTCGTACGATAGAAACAGTTACAGTGGCCCTGAAAGTAACACTTGCTTAAACCACCAGATTAGGGCGGAAACTGCCATCTTAGAGTAGGAGAAGAGCTCTTTTTATCTATTCACACAGAGACTTCGAAATAGTTTAGAACTGCACCCTTTTTCTGCACCTTAAGTGTTAACAATATGCTGTACATCAACATTTCACACACTGACGTTCCAGAGAAGGCGGGTTCCGGACGTGAGCCATTGTGGGTGACATTGCCCAGTGCTCCATCAGGCCATTTGAATGCTAGAAACAAATCCGCCTCTGCTTTGATTTTGACCAATGGCTCCACAAGGAGAACCAGATGACACGCCTGCGTACTCTGTATAAGCGCTCTTAGGTTTCACTTTTACTCTTTACCTTTTGGTCCGTGCACGTTTAACTGCTGGACATAATACTTCTGTCACAAATAAATGTTTTTGCTTGAATTGAGCTAAACGCCTCGATCTCAGTCTGTTCACTCGATCTTCATTCATAACACCGTGCTCTGAGCAATTTCTAATGTAAATACAACCTGACTATGAAAATCTATCTTAAAACGTTGGGGCTTCATTGTGTTCTCAGATAAATGAGGGCAGGGAGCCGGAGTCATATGAGTCTTCCTGCAGATTGTGAAAGACTTAGAAAGGAGCTTCAGAAAGTTGTGCAAGTCTGAAAAACCTGAGCTACAAACCAGGGAATTACGCAAAACTGACTTTTTTTGTTTTGTTTGACACACATTTATGCAAACAAAATGTTTTAGGCTGATCGGATCATTTAAACAACATGAAAAAGAGAGCAAACATTTGGTCTTGAAGCAGAACAAGCTGAACAAATTTCCTTGTACTGTGATTCATTTCCATTAACCCGGCCTGTTTTCTATGTAAGACACAAGGGTTCAGACAGCACAGACACAGCGCCGAAATTAATGATTCACTTGGGAGTGGTGCGAGTCTTGAACATATTTCATGAGCTAGAATAATGAGTGCTGAGGTTTCTGGTTTGGGGTCATCTGAAGAGTCAAGACCAAACATCCCTCAAGAGTCCCCCACAGGAAGTCTTCGCTAAGAGTGCAATTAGAGAGAGGAAGCCCCCCAGTTTTTGCTCGGAGAGTCTTCTTCCCCAAAAGATAGCATTATGCATCTCTATCTGGGGTCAAATTGATATCTGGTTGATTCAGTTATATGACTGGTACAACAGTGGTGAAGCTGTTCAGACAAGAGTCCTGAAAGCCATGCTGAAAATGTGCACTCTACACAAGATCTCACTTCACTCCTATTTTAGCCTCCCTGTATTGGCTGCCAGAGTCAGGGATTGATTTTAAGATTATTTCAAATCACTTATTAGGCACTCAATGGCCAAGCCCCTGCCTTCATCTCAGAGCTACTAATTCCTCACACCACCGAGCCACCACCTCCAATTAGGTCTTCCAACCAAAACGGTTGGAAATCTGTGTGGTAACTGGTTGCCGTTTGCGTTCCGTTTTGCATTGCTATGCATCTTTTTAGGGCCGCTCCATCTGTGTTTCGTCAACTAATCAGTATTAGTCAACTGACATTTCTTAAGTAGATTATTGCTCATTTTCTGATAATTTTTTTTATGCTGAATGACTTATTTCCCAAACACTTATGAGCACATCTCTGGTAAAGGCAAGATTTAAAGTGGTGCTTTTGTGTGATTCTTTCTGTTGGAACTCAGTTTTACAGATCTGGCGTTTAAATCAACTAATCGATTGTTAGTCGGCTAAGAATTTTTTTGGTTCAAGGATAAACCTTATTATTACCGTTTTTTCTTCGGAATTTGTGTGGTTTTTACTGATGTTACTGTAAAGCACTGTGTAACCTGTGTTAAAAAAAACTATATGCTCTATAAATATATCATATATCATTTATGAGATTCATTAATCATTATCATTTAAAGTCTTGAAGTACTTACTGCGGCAAAAACTTTAGCAAATACATCTTGATATATTTTTTATTATCAACATGATGGGACAGTGTTTGCAAACATTTGCCAA
Organism: Melanostigma gelatinosum; assembly: GCF_949748355.1. Classification (NCBI taxonomy): domain Eukaryota; kingdom Metazoa; phylum Chordata; class Actinopteri; order Perciformes; family Zoarcidae; genus Melanostigma; species Melanostigma gelatinosum. Next base: position 24,034,230 of record NC_136639.1, read on the forward strand.
TTTTAGAGAAACTCAAAAAATCACCCAAAAAAAGTAGATATGCTTGGCTGAGGTGGGAAAGTAGTGGATGAAAACACACATTAGTCAGACAGGATTAGTTTACTTTAACATGTAAACAAAACTACGATAAAAAAAGTAGCACTTCTTTCACTAAAAGAAAAGCTTAACTGCCAAACAAATTAGCGGTATATGAATGTAAATTGATAGTCTATAGTCCATATGTTTCACAGTTAAACCATAACTTTCCAAGTCTCTGCGTGTTGATGTCTCCTGCTGCGGTGACTTTTACGTGACCGCTTACTCACAAAGCTGAACGATATGTGTTTACGTGTTGAGGAGTTTGCCATTAGCACCAGGTGGGCTCCAGCTCCAGCTGCTTGTTTATGTTCATTCTGGAGACCAACCACCTTCGAACCGACATCAATTCAGGTGAGAGACACAACCACCATGTGTGAGTGTTCTCTTACTGTAAATATTTCCTGAGCTGTCAGCTGCCTTCCCTGCCACCACTCACATTTAAAAAAAGGTGTGGGCTCAGATAGTGCAGGTTTACACACTACAGTACATCAGGGGGCTGTTGAAGATTACTTGTCGGTTTAAGAGCAACGTTCACCCAACAAAAATCTCTTTATACGAGACGCCTTTAGGGAAGCTAAAGAAATGTGCTTTTATTTTCCAAGTTCATTAACGGTGGCTTTGTCCCCGCCATTAGAGCAAGAAGATACCTAGGATGAAAACCTGATCTTAGATCAGCTTTCAAACAAGACAATACCTTCACAAACAGGTGCACTTAGTAGAGTGCAGATCTCCGCCATGTGTGTCTGCAATGACCACCGCTGTATTGTGTGATTGGAAGAATACAACCCACAATAGGCTAACCCTCAGTCTAGACACCAATGGGCTCTAAGGCTTCGTAAAACACACTTCATTCAAACTCAAAACCGAGCGGCGATGTATGCAGGCAGTTGGCATGTAAGACATTTCCTACAATCTTGCTCAAATTCAATTTAAACTCACCAATCTGTCTGCCCGCCTCACAGCAGCTGAGTTGCGGTGATTTACTCAGCAGTGTGCATACTGGTAGTTAAGCTAGTTGTTAGCCAAACACATCTTCTAAAAGTAGCGGCCAAGTTCACACACTATGCAGCAGTGTGTGCACTGGTAGTTTTAGTTAGCTGTTCGCCACACACACATCATACTGTTATCACCCCACTGTGTCACTAGTGGCTCCGATCGGCCGGGGGGTGGTGAGTAAGGATTCAGCAGGAAGTCAATGGCAGAATACAACAGACAATAAGAGAAAGTGTGAGTCACCGCAACCATGAGAGGTCGTTGAGCAGGCTGCCATAACTGGCCACCCAAAATATTAAGCAGAATGCGAAATTAGCCGTTGACAGACACAGAGGTGCACGGTCTTGGACAAAACATATTTTAAGGTATCACCATGGCCTCTGGGAATATACTTATTTTTATTACTATTGGTAGACATTATATAACATCCAAACGATTATTCAAGACAATAACCTTCAGATTATTCAATAATCGTTAGTTGTAGCCCTAAAGACTTAACTTCACTTTTAAGTGTTCTTTAAGCTGATAGCAGTCTAAACTTTAAGTACACTGTCATGTTGAGGGGTCTGGAGCTGGTTTACTGTGTGGATTAAATGTACCAGCGTCCCAGAATGTGATGGGTGAGTGTCCCGCAAAATATCTCCTGGGTGGCTTTTTTATTTCACAAAAGCAAACACAAGCATGATTAATCACAGAGCAGTCTCACTCTTCTTTTCTTGCACTATTTATCCTCCCCCAAAGCACGATTACTCCAATTCGGAAAATAACGAGTGACCATTACATATAAGTTAGGAGAAGAAATTAATTTTTTTCTTGACAATAAATAATTAGTTGCTATGGCTGCTGAAGTTGAAAATATGATGTTGCTCCATTGGAATGTCTCCTGCAGGTCCTGCCAAATCTGAGCTGGAAACACTTAGTAGGGAACCTGTGTGTACTAGGAACCGCTAATAATTTGCTGAAGGGAACCCACATCTGGTGGGGTGGCGGAGGCAGAAGTTAAGAGCGTCAAAACTGGGCCACCGCTCCCTGCCAGTTGCGGGCTGAGAATAGGGCCTAGTGTTAAACAAAAATCTTAAATACAGGAAATAGGCCTGTTATCATAATAAAACCATTTGCCTTGGCTGGCGACCAGACTAAAATTGCTCCGTGTTTACTATTTTTTGAGTGGGGGCAAAAGTTTACGGACCGATAAATCACAAATCCTTGGCAGAGCAACTTGCAGTCTCCGAGCTGTTTGTTTTTAGTCGTCAGGGCCAGAAAGCAGGGCAAATACGAGGAACAAGTGTGAAAAAAGGCAAGTTTGTTTACACAGCTATCAGCTTTGTTTGAGGGCTTAGACGATAATCCGAAGAGTTCCGCCCTCTGAGCTACCGAACGAGCGCCCGAGCCAGGGGCGGGCTGGCCATAGGGGATACCGGGGAAATCTCCGGTAGGCCGACGGGGTTGGGGTGTTCCAATACCGGCCCACCTCCATCACCAACCGGCCCTCGCTCTGAGATCGCCGACTCCGACTATATTCTATGCTTCACAGAACACGTTAAATTTACTCTAATACTTACAGTAGACAATCACTGACTGAGATTTATACTACTCCTCGCGATCTGTATTCACACTCATGGTTTCCATCTGCGAGCCGGCAGCACACACACAATCACACACCCAGCATGCAATATGCCCCAAAGAGGTGGGTCTATGAAGCAGTTTAGCCAATGATGCTTTAATACTGATTAAAGATATAAATGAGTTACATACAATTTAGCTGTCTGAGAAATGGATATATAGTTATAAATAAATAATGATATATGTGTGTGTTTTTGTATTATAGTGAATATCAATATATGATATATGTATTATTATACAATATATATAGTATTATATGATATATATGTCATTATATTATACAGCATATTATTATACGATATATATATTATATGTAGTGCTGGGCAACGATGAGCTGATGAGCTGAACATGAGCTGATCGCCAAACACGTGCACTTTGGAATCGTAATGATTGTTAGGCCCGAACGCTTCACAACTTCTTGAAGCGGATGCTTTTGGAAATAGAAGCAAACACAGAAGTTACAACATGGCTGGGACAAAACCGAAAAGAAAAAAAACAATTATACAAAATGAAGAGAGATGTTTTTAAACTTGTGAAGGACGTCATGTTTTGGAAGCGTATGTCACTCATTGTTTCCCTCCTATCTTGACTGCACTTGCTATCTGCCGGTGAAGAAGACGAGAGGGAAAGAACAGATGATGCAGTGAGAAGGAATCTTTTGGCAAGGCGTTTGCGTTTTCGCATCATGGATGAAAGTCAGTGTGAATTTTGGCCTGAAGGGTCTCACCTGTGTTCTCTGTTTACACTGTTTAACTCTGCTGACGGAGCAGTGCTACATGCATAGCCTTCAGTTATTTTAAAGAGTCACTTCACCCCCAAGGTCTGGGCCAAAGTCCACCCACTGCACCATTTTTTTTAAATGCAAAAGAAAAGTGGGCAAGGAGCTGGAGCACAGGTGTCAAACTCAAGGCCCGCGGGCCGAATGCGGCCCGCCACGTCATTTTATGTGGCCCGCGAATCCGCCAGCAAAAACAAAACAAAACAAAAAAGAATTTTATTTTTTTAGGAAAAATAATTAAAAGTTAGACTTGACAATAAAAGTATCCCCATGGTCGAAATTATGAGATAGAAAGTTGAAATTATGAGATAGCATGTTGTCTGTGTACCGACATTAAAACTATCACAACAGGTGGACAGGAGAGGCAACAGCCCGAAAAGCGGTTTTCCAAGGATTGAAAAAGATCGACAAATAATCCCACAATGTCCACGAAGAGAAAAATTGATGGAGAGAGAAGAAAATATAATGAAAGATGGGAAAGTGAATACATGTTTGTGCTTCAAGGAGAAAAACGGGTCTGTCTTCTGTGTTATGAGGCGTGTCGGTGATGAAGGAATACAATTCACGTCGGCATTTTGACACCAAACACGGCGCTAAATTTAGCCTCCAAGAAAAACATCAAATTGTCCAAGAATTAAAAGGCAGACTGCAATCACAGCAGAATATATCTACACAAGCTACAGCCCACTGCATGCTGAAGGTATGTGAGCAGAGCTCCGACCAGATACAGACTTTTACAAATGTCAGTTTGTGAAGAAACACCATCGCAGACCGAGTTCATGAACTAGCAGCAATCTAACAACACAGCTAGCTAAGAGTCGAGCAGGTACTTGTATTTTTAATTAACTGTTGATGAAAGCACAGACAACACGGATACAGCGCATCTATCCATGTTTATAAGACCTGACTCTGAGTGAGGAGCTCTTGGATGTAGCTGCCATGCACAGGACGACGATGCAGAGAGGTGACAAAAATAGCTTTGAACAAAGTTAATGTAATAACTTGTGTTTGATATTTGTCTTTGTTATTTTCTTTAATAGTTTGATCTTTGATAGAGTAATGTGGGTTTCTTAACCCTAAATTAAAATGATTTATGTTATAATGACAGAAATGTGTTTAAATATCATTTTTCATTTATATAACTGCATGTACAATATTTTTACACTTGAATGAACAATAATCATATGCAGAGAGAGTTATTTAACAATATGTTAGGGAGAAGTTAGTTATACAGTCTTACAGTTACAACCGACCCTTTGAGGGCGATCGTGATGCTGATGTGGCCCAGACTGAAAATGAGTTTGACACCCCTGGTCTACGTCATGAAATAAAAGAGTGTTAATGCACTCTAAACTCTCCTCCTCGTCTCTCCCCACAGCATCTATCGTTTTTACTTTTTCAGTAACCTCTGTGCAGCATTACAATCCCAAAACAAACCTGTTCTCTCCTTTCTGTGGATTTAAAATGAAGCTCTCAGCTCATTTCCACATCTAGTGAATCATTGTCAATGATGTTAATGTGACGTAGATTAATCCCAAATGGTCGACTCCATTTCAGAATTTAAATTTATAATATTAGATGACGTTTTGAGCCATTTTCAACCATAAAATGCTGACTTTTCAAAGAAAGTTGGTAAGACATGTTAATTATAACACCAGTATTGATGGCTTTCATCACAGTACAGTCATATCATTTAGTTTTAAAAACACGTGTACGTGTAGTCTTTAAGTAACAAATAACTCATTGCCCAGCGTGAAAACTACCTCTCAAAACTCCACTGAAAGAGCCTTTCAGACGACTGCAGCAGGAGCCCAGCGGGCTCACCGGTGACCAGGAACAAGCCTCAAACCAGTGCAGAGTTTTTGGCAGCGCGCCCTGCCCTGCGTCGATGGAATCAGTGTTATGGTTTCTGCGCCAGGGTGGTTTTTTCCATCAGAAACAGGGTGAACCACATCCATATGAATTGCCGCATATTTGAGGTTATTAAAAGGAGGCCTTTGCTGGCACGCCGATCCCCATTTCTGTGTATCATCACGTTTTAGGACCCCGGGACGGCGTGGCATCCTTGTTACTGCAGCAGACCTGCTGAGAGAGGCCTAAAGTAGAAAGGAAAGACCAGCTGGGAACACTTTAAAACAAAGCTAGGATATTAAGTTTTTCCAAAAACAAAGCAAAGGTCTTTTCACTTCTATCACTAATACATAAAAAAAGTTTTTGCTCTTTAATGTGAGCAGCGGTCGTTACAGCTGGTTTGAATTGTGTTTTGCCTGCCAAAGAAAACTTATTTTTATGAAGTTCCTCAGAGGTTTTAAGGTAAGAGGGTTGGGATTTGTTTAATCAAACAAGAAGCAAACACACCGTACCTGCCAAGGACACATGTACGTTGTTTCCTGCTTGTAATCTCACTGCACAGAATTATGATATCTTTAAAGTAGCTATAATCAATAGTTTTATGCCAACATCGGGTTACATGTCTATGTAACCTCTGTGAAGATGTCTCCTGGCTAAATGAATCTCTCGGGGCTGGTCAGGCTTGTGGTAACAGCAGGTTTATTCCACATCTGCATTCATGACAAAGGACAACATGGAAGAATGGGTCATCTTGCGGACAACTAGGCATGCTCTGTCTTCAGTAAATCCTCCGTCACGTTCAGGATTACCCATAGTTGACATTGATACAGTGATCGTATTGTGGGTTTAATTTCATTTAAATAAAATAGCCGAAATAGAACATAAATTGTCTCTCTCTTAAATGTATGAGGAGAATTACAAAAGTATATATAACCAAAAATATATTTATACAGATTTCTCACACTGAACTGTTACCTTTTTCATTTTATAATAACAATTGTATAACTGAGTAAACATGTAGACGATAGAACATACTGTAACATACCTGCATTTATGACAAAGGACAACATGGAAGAATGGGTCATCTTGCGGACAACTGCGCATGCTCTGTCTAGAAAGACGGCATCAAGTTAGTATGAGCTAACGTTAGCTGTATTGGCGACATTTTTACTGGCAATAAAACACATAAAAAACATATAGTTAACTTAATAAAAACATGGCGAATATTATCTAAGACAAATAATATTCAACAAAATAAAGCCAGCTCAACTCTTGTGTACATTTAAAGTTAGTTAACATTATATTGTCCACGGACATTCACGGACCCGTTACCTTCAGTAAATCCTCCGTCACGTTCAGGATTACCCATAGTCCTTTGCGTCTAGATTACCTCATAGTCCTTTGGGGATATTCAGTGCAGGTACACATTTATAACAGCAGGTGGCGGACTTTTCCCATTTAGCGGGATTTAACCTGAACCTCTTCAACTATGTTACATACACCCCCCTTAAATCCTGCTAAATTGGGGCACATTGAATGAGAGAAGAGAAAAAAAAAAAAAGATACAATTGACAAAACTCCAATTGCGTAGTCATAAGAGCATAACCAGTTCAGTCAGTTAGAAACTTTTCACTTGGAATTAAGTCAGCAAGGGATTGGCCAATCCCCCTACCAACATAGACACAAAAAGATGCCGTGTACACCTCTCATTTTGTAAACACTGCTCTATGACATAGGCAACTGTAAGATACCTGTTAAGTGTAAAAAAAACTCAAAATAGTCAGCATTCTAACCAGAAAACATGTTCCTCACAAAAGAAACCAAAGAATCAACTGATGACACTGAGTCATCTACAATCTGTTCATTCACTTCACAAATGAGTCGAACTGGAGGTTTTACAGGTCTACTTGCCCTAGTGCAAAGTGGAGGTGGCTGTGCGCAAACTACATGGTCCTGCGTGAGTGCACCTAGCTGTGTGTCAGTTGCCTGTTTAGGGGAGGGGATATGTAGAGCTTCCTCTGCTGAAGGCTGGGATGGTACTTCCTGGGACACCACACATCCAGCAGGTGGTCCAGGGGAAGGCAACTGTGCAGCTTGAACTGAAGGATCCGAGGTATTCAAAACCTCACACACAGTATGTGGGACCACAGTCACTCCAGTCTTGATTTATAACCTCAGTAAAGATTGTAAACATGTGTTTATGTCTCAATCTCCAGTTTCAAGTCTTCTTCAATACAGCATGATGTTCATTTTGTAAATCATGATCCATTAAGTGTCAAATAGACCATAAAGCAGAGTATGCTTTTGGGCGGGGCTACATTGCAATTGACAGGTCGCTACCACAAACGTTTTAGAAATGTAACCCTTTCAAATTTGTTTTCACGTTTTGGATGCATAGAAATGTCTTTTCCCTCTCGTGTCACTTCTGATTCCAAAAACCAAGATGTCGACGGCCGAAACGCCAAACTCAAGGGTTGAAAACCGTGGTCTACAAACCAATGATTTGTAGACCTACTAGCAGCACACTGTGTAGACTACTCCAGAGGGATATAATTAATGTCTCAGCCCAACAAAAAACAGATGTAATTCTGTTCATAAAGAGGCCAACATGCACAATGTTGTACTGTGAAACTATTTGCTTCAGGCACTGCAACGTGCTTATTTATTTTAACGAGGAGCTCTAGCCTCATGTTACTCTTATATTTAAAGCCGTGAAACACAAAGAGGAGAAAACTAGTCCAGCCATGAAGAAAGGTGATATTTACTGGGACATTATAAGTATGATGGGAAAAGACCTGATTTGCGATGTCGTTTTGCTGCTTTTGGAGCTTTCTTAGGAAAAACAAATGAACATATCATATCCCAGACAACCAAGTGTTTCATTCGAACACCATGAAAAGAGCTCTGGGAAAACAGAAGAACCGACTAGTGACAATACAAACTGCGGCTAATGGAGGCAGAAGTTGTGTTTAGTCGTTTATCAAACAAACCAAGAGTGATGTTACATTTTGGACTGTCCATTAAAAGGAAGTACAGTAGTATAGTAAAGGGTATAAAGTACGGTGCTATTTAGGCGTCATGAAGTAAAGTGGTAGTAAAAAGATTGCACTGTTTTAAGATGTATATATATATTTTTTTACCCCATTTTTGTTTGGTTTTCGCATCGTCTTCGACAAGAGAAATTCTTGTGACACTCATGCGATTTTGTTGGCTTGATTAAGATCACTGCAACAGTGTAACCTTGTGAAAATAATCCATCAAGATATATTTGATGAACTACTAGCCAAAAGTACGTACTTCCCAAAGTCTTGAAGTAAATAAAGAAAAAAGGTCAAACTAGATTGTTATTGCACCTTTTTTTAACACAGGTTACGAGGTGCTTTCCAGTAACATCAGTAAAAACAACACAAATTCCGAGCTCACAGAGCACATTTTCTCACTAAATTTTCCATCTTTCCTTATTCTCCAACTCACTCACATCCAAACAATATAAAATATAGAGCTGTTCTCAAACCAAAGAAGTTTTTAGTCGTCTGAGATCTTGCTGATTAGTTGATTTAATCGACGGATCTGTAAAACTGAGTTTCTCCACAATCAATCACTCAAAAGCATCACTTTAAATGTTGTGGTTACTAGAGATGTGCTCAAAGGTTTCTTGGAAATAAGCCATTCAGTAAGAAAAAACGAATCAACTACTTCTAGTCTTTCTGAGCAACATTGGGTTAGGTTACATCAAGTCTGCTCTGCATGTTCCAAACACAAAACTTGACCATCTTCCTGCTCTCTGTTTGTGGTCACTCTGACTAACATGATGACTTACTCTTAAAAATAAAATGCAACAGGTCTCTTTAAGGTTTACAATTATTTTTAATGAGGGAAAAAAACATGACTCACTGAAACAGTACAAACCCTTTTCTGTGAAGTCATTACATGCGAGGAGACGGTTTTATGTGGGACAAATCCAGTGGCGGGCCGTGCATTTTATACCTAGGCATTCACTGTTGTCCTGCAGCTGATTTATCACCTTATAACCACATGATGGCGCCACAGTTATCAGTTTCTAAGGCTGTAACTATACGTATTAAATGTACACGTACCTATGTACGTAATATTCGGTACGAGACATGCAATGTGTTTGAACAGTACAAGAGCATCTGGAAAATGCAGAAGCTTATATTCAGGAAAATATGTTTTCTGCGCTCATGGAGGACAGTGGTTCTCAGCTGGTCCGGCTGTGGGACCCACCATCAGTCCTTCATGACAAGTCGCGGCCCAAAGAGATCGTCTTATGATTTTACTTTCACAACTTGAACATTGTACGTACTGCTCTGCAGTGTCTTTCCTCGTCTCAGCCCCCTGTGTCATGGTGTGTGGTAATCTCACTCAGTCAGAATGCCCATAGTTGATTGGCTGAGCTGCATCACGTGATGCGATTCACTACCCGACAGCCTCTGCTGTTATGTTTCGTTTCACGATAGTCACGTGCTCGCCCACTGACCAATTACAGCACACTCTGCACCTTGCGCATGGACACTGAGCTGCGCGTAATGCTGACGTCATTATAGGCCGGCTCGCAGGCGCTGACACGTCAAAGAATACGCCCAACATGTCAAACTAAAGATCTGATTGGTTGAAGAATATGACAATCAACAATATCGTCTCCATTTACTTTAATCTGCACAAGATGCACCTGAGACTCTGCAGGCCTCTGTCTCTGTTCTTACCGAGAGACACAGAGGTAAAATCTGATTGGATAAAAGCTCTACTTAAAACAAGCTGCACTGGAAGCAGAGCAACTGAGGAAGACAGTAGCTCTGCAATGAGAAAATAAGATAATGGGACAAATCATTTTATAAATTATAATACATGTAGTGTATTTAAAAAAAATAATTAAATTATAAAATAGATATAGCTTTGTGATTCTGTTTAGGCCAGCAGAGAAGGCCTTGCAGGCCCTGACGGCCCACCTGGACAAATCAAGGAAACATCATCATTATGGATTACATTTGTGTCAACGCTACTTTATGCTCAAGGTAGTTTTTTATGTTTGATGTTTATAGTTACCACATTCTGTAGAAATTGAAATGCTATAAAAGCATTTTTTTAATGCTCCAAATGGTTCCACTGTTATTACAACAAAGTGTTAGTTTGTTTCCAGGGTGGAACAGGTAACAGTCTGTGTGAGACGAACCAGCAGGCGTTTGTCTGCAGGCCTATCGCATCTGAGGCAACCTAAAGCAGGGGGCTGTACCCAAAGTCTACAGACTCTTGTCGGAGTTCATTTCCCCCTCAAACCTCCTCCTCTTAATGAATTCCAGATGTTTTGCAGACGAAAGTGAATTTGAAGGGGTGGAGGGGTGCTGGCAGTCGGGATAGTTGTTCTTTCCCCCCCCCCAGTATGTATAATGTATGTATGTATGTCACCTATATAAAAAGCAGCATAGGCCCCTTACACATGGCGGGACTCCAAGGTCGCGTAGAGACATTTAACAAGTGGTGTGACTCACAAAACCAGCTAAATAACTCACGTTTACAACAAATGAAAAGCAAGTCCACACATAGTTGCCAACTTAGTTCAAGTAACAGCCGGCACAGAAACCATTCCAAGTCTAATGAAGTCCTGACTTGCACATCTTTGCACTCTACAATTCTGTGAACCCTCAAATTCAAATGGTAGTAGGTCGGGCCAACAAGCAGAGGAGGTGTTATCTAGTGACTGTGTGTAGTCCGCCTCACTGGAATAACCTGGGAGAAATGTTCTCTGTTCTCTGTGTTTTAATAAATATCAAATCCATCTTGCCAGAGGGCAGGATGAAAAGAAGCCCTGACCTAGCATTTCCCCTTGGCTCGCAATAAAGAGGCCCCCGTGCACGCTTCTCAGACGAGGGGGGAATCAAACGGAAAAAATGCATGAAATGCAATTATTGCCCCTGCAGTTTCTACGACGTCTATAGATCGAAAATAGATCCATTAAGGCGCCCCTCAAACTGATCTGAGCGCCGCCGTCATCCAAACCAGTCCCGACTTCCAGCTACGGATCATGTTTTTTTCACCGCTCACCACCCTCTCGCCTGACTTACTCAACCAAAGACTGCCGACTCATTGTTTGCTTTGCTTCCTGGTAGTGGCACAGGTCGGCTACCGCGCGCGACATTGGCAGCAGATGTGGCTGGGGGGCAGAGACAATAAACCCGGGCCGCGATGATGCCGTCCGCGGAGTCTAAATAATGACTTTGTCGAACCTGTAATCAGATACACACACATGACAGAATAGAAATAAACAGAGCTGGTTTGCCCCGTGTTGCCTACGCCGACACTCCCACCATAACACGGGGGGGGGGGGGGGGGGGGGGGACCAGCCGCCTGGGGCTCTGGCTCAGCTGATCTGGTAATGAGAACTTGCCTGTGACGCCAAAGGGTGGGAATAAGGACATAGGAGACATATTGTGGTGTATAATTACTTGTGTGATGGTCCTTCCAGCTCTAAAATCAAGGTTTGGAGTTAAAGCTTTGGAGTGGGCTCCCCTTGGACTCCTGAATTTCTTCTCAAAATATAATTTGACTTTAAAAACTCAATTTAAGATTCCTAGCAAGTATGGTTAAATGGAATCTATGTTCATATGTCGATGTCTTCACATTGGATTCAGTGGAGTTTGGCTCTACTGTTTCTGTACTTGACAAAAACTAACGTAGCCTGTTTAAGAGATAACCTTTCCCCACATCTGTTTATAAGATCAATGTTAATCCAAGCATCTGTTTATCCACCAGTCACGGCTGCTGGCTCATCTTCTACGGGGAGAGAAAACATTTAAGCCTGCGTTTCTCTGAGCCCTATAAATTAAGTCTCCAAATATAAAGACCTTCATGTGGCTGGAATCTGGAGATTAGACAATGATCGTAAATCAGGCACATCTGGGGTGCAATAAATCTGTTGCTCTATCTTCGGGCTCATCCTTGCTCGCGGTGCAGATAGAGGGACCCGCTTTGAGGCGATTATCTCACGCGGCTGTCGTATTGTTCGTCCACGAAAAGAACTTTTCGATATGGATCAGCGTCCGCTTTAGAATCAAATTGGCCATGAATTTCACCACTTAAGATACTTTACTTTATTTGTTTCCAAGGATTATTTTTGGCTCACGACAAGAGGGGTTTTTGCTTTCCACAATGGATATAGTGGTGGTGACTCATACTGCTTCATAGTTTGAACCGAAAACATCTAGCAATTTCCACATCACGTGTTATATCTAGAATTATATCATGATGTTGGGCAGTATTTTTGCATTTTATATGATAGCAGTCATTTCTCTAGACACAGACAACCAATCCTTTCTTTATGTGTTGAAATATGTCATTCCTTTTTAAATTTTGGAGATGCAACAATTTCAATTTTTTTTGCCGATTCGATTGCTTTGTTTGTTAAGTCCGACCTGCCAATTACCTATATTTGACAGCAAAGCTGCAGACTAACTTCATTCCCCATCGTCCCAAAAAAGAATTTCATCCATCCCAAAGTCAGTGTGAACTGTCAACAATTGTAAATGTTCTAATTTTCCTTTGTTATTGTCATCTATATTTGCTTAAAAAACCCACAAATCAAATGATTGTCAAATAAATGATTGTTTATCATTCGTTAGAAGCATTAGAAGTTCTAACTAAGTATTATGAGTGGCTTAGAGGTAGTGATAAGAAGTTCAACATCTATAGTATCTTGCAGTAAAAACATCTCCTGAATTTGTTTAAGTTTCTCCCCAAAAACTACAAGCGTTATAATTTACCTTCGCCCATACTCATCTTTAATGGGTGGAGCTTGAATGTACCACAAACGCAAGTCAATGTAACCTCCGTTAACACTAGCGGTTCGCTAGTGTTAACACTCTCCGACACATGTTGTGTGTGTGTGTGGCTGGGACATAGCTGTGTGTGCCAACGTCAACTATCATGCGGCAGCGGCACACGTGTGTAAATTTGAGCGGTAAAGAAATCGTAAATATGAAACTGATCATGGCCAAGTCAGCTGAAAATCGGCTGGATTCTATCGTCAGCCGATCGATCAGTGAATCTGTAATTGTTATGCAATAATGTGTTTTCACGTCCTTTTCAGGTGATCGATATATTCTATTGCTGATGAGAAAAAGCTAAACTTCGATGGAGCTATTGTCACGTCTACGGTATATTTGAGTTCCATGCATAATTATTATTTCCCTCCATGGCTCCCTGGCTTATTTGCACCAGATGTTTGGAAATTGATTCTGTCTTATACACCACAAAACCATCTGTTATTCATTTGCTCTTTATTTGTTTTGTTTTCTGTGGATTTAACACACTCAAAGTGAATGTTCAGAATGTCTTATCACTTGCCAGTGGACCAAACTAATGAGGGATGTGAAAGCTCTCTGCGAGCTTTATGTTTTAAAGCACTAAAAGCCTTCAACCACGTACTTTTGTAGACTATATATATATATATACACACATATGTATTGTAGTGTCACGGGTTGTCCCTAGGGTGGGGCAGTGCAAAAGAGAGCGTAAAACAGGCACAACCAGACAGTATAAACAAAATTAAAGGTTTATTGATCCGTCCCACTGGCAGTTCAAAAATCACAAATCAAACAAAAAAGACCATGAATAAACATAAAGCATCCCGGAGGAGAAAGTGGTTTCTTCATCATAAAAAGTAATCCAACCCTGCAAAGTCCTTGTGTATCTGTTCCTCCATGTAGGCATCCTCTCTCCTACTCCGGGCCCAACTCCTCTGCCGTGGTGCTCTCACCTCTGCCCTTTATTCAGTTTCCCAGCCCTGCCTCAATTAGGGGCCTTAAGCACCTGCAGCTGGGTGCATGATGAGGCAGTCTGGGAGCTGTAGTCTCTAGCCCGGTGGCCATTTTGGGTTGTGGGCACTGATCCTGGGTGAGGATGAAGCGCCCCTCCACAACCTGTCCCCTTGTGATGCCACAGTATCTTGAGTCATCAATCTGATGTACTGTAAGAGGATAAATTGACGTTGAAGTCAACAAGATGTTAATTTATTTTCCCCCCCATGAAAGAGTTAGAGGAATAAAAAGCTTTAGTTAGACCACGCCGCATGCAGACTTTTTCCAGCCCATGTTAAACTGTAGGGATTTTATACGAGTTCAATATTTCCCTTTTTTCCAACCTTCTCACAAGCACTGGAGTGTACCAGGAGCAGTGTCTTCTTGCGGATTCAAGCAACAACAACTCTGACTACATTAAAAGAAGACATGGTGTTCACTGTGATGTTTTAGGGATGTTTCAAGTCCTGCAAGTCGATTTGGATTCTGTGCCAACATGAACTGAGACTATTGGCTGCTTGGAAGGAAAAGTAGGGAAACACACTGAATCCAAGGGCCCCGTTCAGACCTGGGATTAACATGCATCTTGGGTGATCCGATCACAAGTGGACCGTTCTGAGTACCGGTGTGAATACACTTGAGACGCGTGGAAGTCCGATTGCTCGTACCTAGGGACGGGTATCGTTCGGATTTTATCAATACTCTTATCAGTTATTTTTGATTATTTTTATGAAAAAAAAGATACAGAAAAGGATCAACATTGATTTATTTTTCTTGTATGTAAACAAATTGTCCTTCTTGAGCTGCAATACAAGAAGTTCCAAAATCTTTAAAATACATTCACAGCTAAACAATTAGCTTAGTGATTAGCTTTCATGTATTAGCCTGTTCTTCTGATTAAACTCTGCATGGCATCACTAACGTTACCTGCAGTGGACGAGGATGGACTGCTGCTCCACAAACAGTAGAAAAGTGATAATTTATGCAGATTGATGTTCTGCTTGTTGGTCACATGTTGTGATAAACTGCTGCTGTGTTTCCTCTCTTACTTGTGAGGGTTTTATTGTGTTTGAGACAACGAGAGTTTTCAGCTTCTACTGGAGTAAAATGTAGCCACACTTTGGATCTTCATGTTCTCTCCGACATGATGTGTGTCTCACGCTGTACTGAGCCGGAGTCGGTGTGTGTGTGTGTGTGTGTGTGTCAGAGTAGAGCACGACTTAAGGTTTGAGACGCTGCTATTATCCAAAGAGATCTCACTCCGTAACTTCTAAAGTACCGATAGCAGAACAGTTATGTCCGGACCTTATCAGTACTCAGGGTTTTTACTAACTTTGAACCGGTTCCTGTTTAGAACCAGGTATTGGGGGGCATCCCTACTCGGACCAGATTCAGAGGTGGAGTGGGCACGCATATGGCCACATTGCCTTAGCAGTGTGTACGCAAATGTGTCCTTGGCCACACTGAACAGTGTTTTTTAGTTGAGCTAGACCAGAGAACATTCGGATGAAATGGATCCATGATGCTATTTTTTTGCTGGAAATGATGCAGTGCATTTCATGTGGAGTAGGCTCTGCTTCAAACTACTTAAAAAAAATACCCCTTTAAAAGGATAGATTGTTTGTCAGAACTTCAATGTCGTATTTGGCCTTGTATGTTCCGATTGATTTGAGATGCAACACTGACACCAGGCTGCTAGAGAGCTAGGCCGTACTGCTGGGCTCGTTGGCGGAAACGGGAGGTACGGGAGAACCGGAACCAGGACTGTGCGGAGTGCACTGTCCGACCCCTGCCGCAGTTCGTCCACTACCGCTTTCGTCCACAGGGAAAATGAAAGTTCCTTGTAGTAACTTTTACATCATGGGCACAGGAAAGGATTGAAACCACCTCCACGTTTCGAATATTCATGGATAGACGAGTGTAGGAGCCAGGTGTGGCCTGTGTCATTTTGTATGCCCTTTTTTGTCGCTTCCGGTACACTTCCGGTAATTGAGTCACGTGGTGCTGGGAATAGTCACAATGGGGGTTTATCAGCTGTCAGAATCAGACTATGGGAAGGATTGGAAGGAGAGGGGGTGAGAGAGGGAGCCTTATTTTTTGTTGACTGTTATTTCATGTTATTCACATTAGTACTGTCATTATCTGAGTTATAATTGTATGTTATCTGGAATCAATGTTTATTTGTTGCCCACGAAATAAACACTCCAAACTCATCCACGGGATTCCGGAAATCATTTAACGTTACAGCCAACGCGTCCGCAAGTATAAATCTCCCCACTTAGCCTCTCGGTGACTAAAAGGAAAATTGCCGTTAGTCACCTACAACGAGTGTATAACATAGTGGTTACTGTAAATATATAAAAAAAATAATGTGGAAATAGATTTTTAACGACTGATGCTACTTTTCCACACACTCTAAATGGCAGGTTTTGAACCAGAACCCAGGTAGGATAGCTGCCACATGGTTCCATTTGTGTGTGGGAATGTGTTTTGACATTACCTATCCATTGTTAAGATCTCAATGAACTCTCCAAATGGTGCCTTTTATTTCAGTAGGAGGATGTAATTGTCAGATGCCTGGATAAACTGTCAGCTTAGACCAATTTATTCTGCAGCAATCTGGACCATTCACCATTTGGCCCATTAGCCCCCCCTCAATGCCTGCATATTTTTGGCCTCCCTACACAGGAGACGAGATAGCGGCTCAGATGACGCCAAAGGTAATCACAGGAACTCCAGCGAGCCCCTGCCAGACTGATAAAATGGAGGTCAAGGAGGAGATTGTTTTTATTCCGGGGCCGGGCTAATTGCTGCTGATTGCCGGATAGATTGGGGGATCGTTGGCTAATCAAGATGGCTGCAAATTGATTTAAACCCCGGCCAGTCCTTTGAATGGGCGCCTGTTTCCTCCAAGTTCAACGAACTATCGTGGAAAATAATCAGCACTCGGGAAAGAAACACCATTGTTTCATGAGAAGATATGTGACATGTTCGTACACATGTGATAGGAGAGCTTTTAAAAAGACATTTTTGACCAAACACCACAAAAAAATATTAAGGCAACCAAAGTTGTTCAGGTATACTTAACACATTTGGTAGTTAATTTGAAGTATTATAAACTAGGATTTTGTTTTATTATTACAAGGAAATTAGACATAATGGTGAATCCTTGATTAGCTGATAGTTATTTAAATGTAATCCTACAGCTTTCAGAACTAAATGCCACAGAGGAGTATAAATGCCAACCTCTTTTTCCAAGATATAAAACCTTTCTCCTGAATAAAAGCAGTCATGAGAACAAGTTTCGTGAACGTCAACAAGTTTGGAAAATAATGAATCCTTCTAATCTCTCTGTAATAAAGAGTGTCCAGGGATCACTCTCAAGTTTGATGATGTGGTTCATAACAGCCTTGTTGTTGTGTATGTGCGTTAAACTCATGGCTTTGCGAGACTGCCGTCACATGGAAATATAAATATATGGTGGTCATTGTAGAACAGAGGTTGGATAATCTCTAACGAATAGCGTCTGATTACCTAATCACATTCATGAGTGTCAAGATATCCTTTTTACGAGGAAAATATACACATATAAAGAAATAAGTACGTATGTTCAAGTACAGTTCAATGGGAGTCTTGCACAAACTTTCAATCAGTAGAGCCCAAAAGATACACAAAAGATATATAATTTAAGTAACAAGATGGGTGCCAGACACTTATGCTGCGTTCACACCGGTCGCGTTGATTTTTTGACGCGCGTCGAGATTACATACAAAGTCTATGCACAGACGCGATGAGACTGGCGCGCCGCGATTTTGCGATGGCGCGGTGCGTTGGACGCGTTATTGCAGTGCGGTGGACGCGTTGGACGCCGCAAAATCGCCAACGCGCGAGTTGAAATTTTTCAACTTCAGCGACATAATCGCATGACGCTGTGGCGCGATAGCCTATCAGCGTTGAGTTGCTCCCCCTGTCATCACTGGCTTCCTGCCGTTGTTGAGTCAGGAAATAAATCCTGTAGCTGTCTGTGTTCACCCAGAGCTCTACGATACCTCATATCAACAGAGACCGGACCAAACTATGTGTATGCATGTGTGTGTGTAAACCATACGGTACAAACAATGAATAGACGCTGCCGTATTTACGTCTACGTGACGTTATTGAGTGCTGGTGGAGCTGCTACGATGTTAGCATAGCCTAGCACCGATCCATCAGAGCTCCATTGAGAAGACCAGTAACCTACAAATCGGTATCATTACGTAGTTATTTCGGAGTCCCTTTTTGTCGGAGAAGACAAGTACAAATCGGCATCATTACGTAGTTATTTCGGAGTCCCTTTTTGTCGGTTTATTGCCGTTGAATCACAGCCAAATCAGTTTATTTTGTGTTCCTACAGCTGTAGTAAACAGCGACCGGTGGCTTGCTAGACACAGTGAATACAGCTCGATACAATCCACGGAGCTCCTCTGAACAATATTATGAACCAGACATGACGGCGTTTGGCATTCCGATGTTTGAGGGACTTCCACAACACGTACAAAGCAGCAATTGTCCTTATTCCTTTCACGGTTGACAGCGGAAATAAATGGCGGCCAGGTGAACGGCTTCCAGGACGATAAGCCACGCCCCCTCTCCGGCGCTACGAGATTTTGCGGCGTTTGGTGTGAACACGACCGGCGGCGCGTTGGACGCGATTGTGCAGTGCGTTGGACGCTTTTTTGCAGTGCGTCAAAAAATCACTGCGACCGGTGTGAACGCAGCATTAGGGTAAACAAGAGTCAATAAGAGAAGAAATAACTGTAATGTCAACATCTCATCTGTGTAAAATGTGTCAGATGAAAAGTGCAAAACATCTTCATTTTCATGATCAGCTTTGACTGAAAACTGCGACTGAAGGAAATGAGGCTACATTATTAAGCTACTTCATGCTTCTTCGATGCCATGAAGATGCCTACGCTCTAACTCAGTGGCGGCCGGTCAATAGAGGGCCACGGGGCCTGGCCCCACCCACCTTGAGCCACAAAAAAATAAAATAAAACATTATAATATTATACTTTTTTTTTTTTTTATAATAATAATAAATGATACAAATTGTCAATATTTGTGTTTTTGAGCTATGTAATATACCCAGTAATATTTGTAAAACAGGATATCTGCGCAAAATAAATGCTTTTCCCTGCTTGTCCTCTCGCTGGTGCACCTCTCAGCTGTCCCCGTGCAAGTCTCTACTGCGCGTGCACGTGCTGGGGCCAGATCGATTTGGCCCAAGGAAGACGGGTCTAATAAGCAGCTTAGCCAATCACTGATTGAAGAAATAAATGAGTGACTTACAATTTAGCCAATCAGCGCCCTAAAAAAGACTTCCGGGAGGGTCTGGTCCTTTTTCTCCCGGAGTGCCCGTGTCTAGTTCAAATCTCGCGTGTTCTAGCCACCCAGCTGGACGACGGTCACCGGCTTGCAGTAAAGAAACACAACGAGGAGGTGGATAAAAACCGGCACATTTTATCAAAAATAATTGATTGTGTCAAGTTTTGTGGGGCTTTTGAGTTGGCTTTGCGTGGGCATGACGAGACTGACTCCTCGGACAACCCTGGCGTGTTCAAGGGACTGGTGGATTTTGTTGCGTCCCTCGACGGTGTGCTGGAGGAGCACCTGGAGACAGCCAGCGTTTTTAAAGGGACGTCGAAGACTGTACAAAATGAGCTGTTGGACTGCATGCTGTCGGTTGTAAGGGATTACATTCTGGAGGAAGTAAAGAACGCTGATTTTATCGCCATTCAAGCAGACGAGACGACGGACATTTCCACCCTCTCGATGCTAATGGTAATGTACAAGAGCGTTTTAATGCTCTGGCTATGCTCTCCATGGAGAAGGAACTTGTCAGGGACATGCCTGACTTCAATAAGAAGGTCATTTAGAGGTTTGCCACTCAGAAGAGCAAAGTTCCTTTACAAATAACTGTCATAAAAACATGCAGGTTTCCTCACCGCACTGATTGGGTGTTTCTCCAACAAACAAGGTTCATAGGGGCATCTTAAAATATACTTGTTCTATTCGACTATATATGATATTTATATTTTATTATAATATATTCATATTTATATTCTATATTTATGATTATATGGTATTTATATATCATATTAGACTGAATATTATTATTATATGATATATATATATATGTATATATATTAATATACTGAATTGTATGAATAAGATGTCCTTATTATATCAGTGTTGGAATAAATGATAACAATGTAACTGCAAAGTACTAATGCGTTTTTGATACCTTTTTTTTTTTGCATTGAATTATACTATTTGCTGAAATTGATTGGATGGCCCTACCCAAAAAAAAATCCACCAGCCGCCACTGCTCTAACTTCTGAAGATGCTAACCGTTTATGTGCATAAAGGAAGCAGGGGAGAAGCAGACGTTCAGCTGCACACTTTGCTGAGTGACACATTCTCCTTCTCCAAATGAAAGATGAAGTCTTGTGTTCATTTGTTCTGTTCAAGAGATGATGAATGAGATAGCGAAGCGGTGGACTCCGCATCAGTTCCTGGAACAGATCTGATCCCCAGAAAATCCCCCTGGAGGATGTCATGTGCATCTTCGCCACATGTTCCATCTCATCTCAATCATTTCCTGTGGAGCTTTGCTCAAATGAAACTCCTCAGATGGCTCTGGCAGAGCGAATAATGTTGACTAGTGAAACTCATGTCATCGATTTGAATGACAAATTGATAAAAACTGAAAAATGTAAAAGAAATGGAACATAACCAAAATGTCAGAAACTACAAACCTTCAAAATGGTCCACAGGTGCCAGATGATTTCTTGTCAATTCCATATTTGTAATTAAACTTGCAATGGTGTATTTCTTTTCTTATTTTTTTTTCTTTGTCACCCCATTGTCACTGACAGGCAGAAACCTTGCATTTCAAAACCATTACTTTACAGTAAATAAAAAAAATAACCTTGGTTTTACAGTAATTGAACACTACGTTCAAAGCTAGTATTGTATCTTTATATATGATCAGATACTTTAATGTGTCATATTATTAACAGTCAAAAAGTGTTTTTTACAGAGCAATGTCGAGATACGCGTTTTGTCCGTCATTGATTAGAATGGCCTTTGAGGTCACATCGCTAGCTAGCTCCTCGGCAAACACTTCCATCTATAATCACAATGTTAACATCAGCATTTGATAAAGAAGCTCACAGTTGGGGACGCGAGACACCTTCTCTCTGGCCTTTCTACGAATGCCATATGATTTATGGCATAATAACTGTTATACTGCACTAAAAACATGTTTTCTACTTCTAGCCATGAATGTTCTGTTTCAATAGAGGTGCAGGACTTACATTGCAGTAAAAATCAAGGCCCCAGAGAGTAAAATGTGACAGGAGTGAAAAAAGGCCCCTAAACTGCTTGGGGTTCAGAGGGTTAAATACTTGTAAAACACATAGACCGACGTAAAGGATGACAAATAGCATTAATTAAAAAATAAAATGGAGATACAAGGTTTCTGCCAGATAGCGACGCCACAAAGTTGATAATGTGTTGATAGTCACATGATTTCATTTTATTATGATGTTATTAAAGGCCTTTCCTGTTTGAATAAAGGTTATATTTCGTCACAAAAGGCATAAACATGACACCTTTCAAAATAATCACCAAAAACACATCATGGAACCTGGACTTGTGAGGGTACAAAATATAAAAGAAAATAGTTCAGAACAAATTATGAATACCATGAAACACAGAGAAAAATATTGCGTATAAAACACAATATAAAAGCACCATGTAGTCCAATATTCAGTCTCCTTTTAGCTCAGTTTTGAACCTAAAGGTCCACATTAAATGCAGCTCCTCATTTTGGATGTGGGCTTTAACTTTGAGACGACACAAGGGGTCTATTATCTCTCTTGCTGACCGGAACACCTTACCGTAGGGCAAAGGGATCTCTGGAGAAGAGGGATGGGGAAGTGGAGACAGAGCGGTGACCCTCTGAACATTACATTTAAACAGATTTGAGCTTCAACTGCTTTTTCAACCGTTTTCTTTCTTTCATTGCTGCAGTCAACACTTATGGTGTTTTTGTGGATTGTTTTTATCCCTCAATTTCACGTTGAAGCCACACAGAATGAATTCAATAATGCATCAAGCTGAGATTTGTCTCGGATGGATTTAAATCCGGCCTTATTTCCATTTTGGGAAGGGCTGTTAGAGATACAATCACGTCAGAGACAGGGGACAGCAAACTGTTTTTTATTCTTTAGTTTTCTCCAGTGCACAGAGAAGAAATGCCAACAAGGTTTCCATTGTGAAAGAACAGGCGTCCTTTGTGTGCCCTGCCACTGAGATCTGTGTTTCCATAGCCCTGTGCTCTCCACCCTCTAAATCATATAATATTCCTGAATTACAATGACATGTGCAGGATAGGGTTTCTCCTCTCTCAGACGTTTCTGTCAGAGCGTCTAAAAGTTTTGTCTTGGCCAGGAAACCTGAGCCTGCCCCGCTCCACAGGCAGCTCAACACACTGACTCAAGACAACGGTCTTCAGTAACTTTTTGGCTTACTGGTGTAAAGGTCATGAAAAGTTCAAGTCCGATGGAAGAGGACCAGTTGAGTTTGGCATATTTTTGGTGGTGACAGCATCCAACATGGATTTGATCAGTCAACTTAATTAACAAGACTATCTGTGCGTTCCAGTACCTATAACACCATGCTATCCAGTGTGCCTGAAAAAGGTTTAGTATGTCCCAAAATACAAAGCATTTCAAATGCTGTCTCCCAAAAGTACCAGGATAGCCTACTGCATCCGGTCAAAGTGGGTCAAAAGTTTAAGGTGCGATGTTGTGACAAAGTAGTATGTCCCAGTAGTATGTCCCAATTAAATGCATACTGCATGCAACAGTACGTACTTTGTAAGGGCAGCTGCAGTATGTACTGAAAGTAATAAGAAAACGTATTGGATTTGGAATGCAGTGTAAGAGTCTGCAGCCATGCTAGTCGCTAAATGCTATCACCAGGATGCTAACATACTCACAATAACAATGCTAGCATGCTGATGCTTAGCAGCTGTAACGTTTACAATGTTCCCCAACTTTGTTTAGGGTGTCTGCATGCTAACACTTGCTAATTAGCACCAAACATCAGCTGAGGCTGATGGGAATGTAAGTAGCTTTGAAAGGTATTTAGTCATAAACTGAAGCAGTACTGAAATCAAACTGTTGACCGGATTATGGCGCCATGGAAAAACGTTGGTTTCATCCAAGATGTTACGGTGGCTCTTCTAGGGTGGCGATGTCAATAGGTCAAATAGTTTAAACATTAAAAACCCCAATTGTCAGCCTCTTGGTGGCCCTAGAGGAAAAATCAGGGGATCGCCAATGTAGGATTAATCATTTGAGCCCCATGAGGGCCAATTTTCATGACAACCCATCCAATAGTTGTCCACATATTTCAGTCCCTTGACTAGCATGGCTCCAAATGTCAGTAAGAATGAATGTCTACAATTGATGAGTTACAAGAGTGCTATATATTTACAAGTAACGCATGTGCACATGTAAGTGTGTGCTTCTCGGTTTGACCTGTGCGTTAATATCTAACACATAGCATAAATACTGTCTGTTGCAACTTCCCCCTTACTTCTGCTTTCACCCTCCATGCAGCTCTCCCTCCATGCCCTCCTCTCCTCCTCTCTGATTGGCTACCGGAGACATGTCTGTGGTTCTGTGGGATCCTCCCATGTAAACAAGCATGCCTCGCCGCCAGCAGACTGCCAAAACCCCTCAATTTGTCACTTCCCCGAGTCAGTTAGTGTTCTGCGGCTTGCAAGGTGCTAGAAAAGGTATTTCAAGGGTGGAAACCTAAAGGCAGAGTGAGGCCAGAGATGGAGGAGCTGTGGTCGCCGGCTTGTGCTGGTTTGTAGGTGTGCTGAAAGTACAAACCACCAAACAGCCTCCAAAAGAAACCAGTACAACCTTCATCTGTTTACACTTCAGACTTTCTTTCTTTTTTTAGCTTGACAGATGTTACTTCTTAGCGAATTAGACCATCAGGTTGTCATATTAGCCTACTCCCGGCACAGTTACGTTGTGTAACCGATGGTCACTGGCAGGCTCTGCACAACCAGAACTTGGCAGTTTAACAAAAAAGTGTGAGAGAAATCACAGAATATCGCTGTACAGTACTGGAGTTCATTTCAAAAGGTCCCTTTTGAAACACGTTTATTTTCGAAATGTCGATCACTTCAGTTATTATTGAGATTGACAATTGAGGTCTAATGAGCCCAAACTTTGAGAGGGAAGAAAGAAAATTATATTCTACATGTCGTCACTGAAAATAAAAATGTATTGCAACACTTATAATGATCAATTCAATGTTTAGCTAATTTTAAAGGCAAAAAAACAATTTTAATATGTTAATGTTTGCTGTACAGTCTTCTGTGATAGTAAACTGAATACCTTTTGTGATGGGCATTTTGTTTTAGCCATTATTCATATTTTACAGACTAAACAATGAATCTCATTGTCAATAAAAGGATTTGTAGATTGATTGATAATGAGAAATGTGTATTTTAACCCTCGTCATGTAGCTCAAGCGCAAGTTCAGTCAGGAAGACACTCGTATTCCCTGTCTCTTCTCTCCTTGTAATTACAGCTGATTTAACTTACAGACATGAGATTGATCTTCTCATGTCACTGTCTTTATACAATGATATAAATTCATCCCCGTTTTATTGGAGATAAACCTTAGCTGAATTTCAGGAGCAGGGCCACACCTCCACGGGGCCACTCCCGGCCACAACCTACAAATACCCACGGCCACCATAGCTCAGCCTGCTACGCCTTTCGCACCAAACCATAAGGCGGCTACACCTTCAGAAAAGAAGAAGGCTGCTACGTCGTTCGCACCAAACCGCAAGAACGCCCGCAGCACAAAAACAACGAACAGGAAAGGAAAATAAACCCCTTACCTCGCCAGCATGGACCTGCTACTAACCGGGCCTCCCGATGACGACGAACCGTTTGCCTCCCCGCACAGCCCGGGGCCGCACTCCACCGAGGCAGGGCTTCCAGACGCCACCGATCGCCTCCGAGAGCGCCCCGGCGGCCCAACGCAGCCGAACCCGCCGACCGGCCACATCCATCGACCGGAATCCCTCCCTCCGGGCAATCCGCCAGTACGGGGACCCAGACCGACAGTCATCTTCCAGCGAACCAAGTCCCACACCGCACGCCTCCGTGGCAGACAGCGATCCGCTGCCCCCGAATGCGGGCAACGGACGCGGAAGTCCCCCCCTTCCTCCTCCGCTCGCTCCGGACGCAGCGCTCGGGGACAAACCTCCGACAGCCCGGCTTCCGGCGACTCCAGCATCCCAGCACGCCGCGCTCGAAGCCACCGCCACGGCGCTCGCGCCCTGACCGCATCTCCCAGCGGGACCGACCCGCCCAGGATCGCCGCCTGGACCGTAGCACGCCTGTTAACGGAGCTGCAGGAGAGGGGGATCCCCCACAAGCGCCACGACAAAAAAAAAAAAAAGCGACACTGCTCTAACTCCTCGCAGCCGCCATGACACCTCGCCACGCAGCGACGGACTTTCCAGCAACAACACACGGCGCGCTGTCAGTGACGCAATCACGCACCACCAAGCCCCGCCCCGCCGGCCTCGACGTTACAGGTTGCCAGGTTCACAGCGTCCCCCTCCACCATCCCATGCAAACCCCCCGGTTCATGGCCGCTCCGGAAGGCCAACTCTCCCTCCCTCACTACTTCCGCAGGATCCTACTGCTCCTTCCAGCTTCGTTCCTTCAGCCTGTACTTTCACTTTCCCCTCTCACCACACTTCCTCTGCTCCCCACACCGGCACCGGGGTGCCGGGTTTCCTCTCCTGTGTTCCTCCCCCCTATCCCACTTTCCCACCACACATGCCTTTCCCTCCATACACATCCCTGGCACCGGGTTGCCAGGCTCCCTCTTCTCTGTCCTCCCCCCCTATCCCCCTTTTCCCACCACGCTGTTTCCGGGCACCGGGATGCCAGTTCCCACCTTTTCTCTTCCTACTCTCCAACTCGCCCATCCGCGGCCTCTCGGCACCACACTGCCCCCCCCCCCTTCCTCCAAACCAGCCGCCATACGGCCCCGCCGCCGGGCCAGGGACGGTAGGCCCCCCCTCCCTTGGCCCCAGTACCAACAACTCATCCCCCAGGACCCACAGTACACCCAGCAGTTCTCCTTGGCTTCCGCGATCCCTCCCCCCACCATACCAGCCCGGAAACCTTCAGAAGTCTCCTCTGTCCCCCGCCCCCATTCCGCTTCTCCACCATGCAGATACCAATCAACAACGAAACGCAGCCACGGAGCAGCAACGCAGCCACGGAGTGCAATGACGCAGCCACTCAACGACTCAGCCATGCTACGCAACGCTAGAACGCAGCAGCCACGCATCGCAGCCACTGACCGCAGCCACGCAACAATGCAGCAACCGAACGCAGCAGGCAAAGGGACGCAGCAACAGGAACAGAACGCAGCAACGAATCGCAGCAACGCAACAACGCAGCAACGGACCACAGCAACGCAGCCACGGAGTGCAATGACGCAGCCACGGAACGACTCAGAAAAGAAGAAAAGCCGGAATGCCAACTCTCCCTCCCTCACTACTTCCGCAGGATCCTACTGCTCCTTCCAGCTTCGTTCCTTCGGCCTGTACTTTCACTTTCCCCTCTCACCACACTTCCTCTGCTCCCCACCCCGGCACCGGGGTGCCGGGTTTCCTCTCCTGTGTTCCTCCCCCCTATCCCACTTTCCCACCACACATGCCTTTCCCTCCATACACATCCCTGGCACCGGGTTGCCAGGCTCCCTCTCCCCCCCCCCCCCCCCCCCCCCCCTATCCCACGTTCCCCACCACACATGCCTTTCCCATCACGACGGGTCCGGGTACCGAGTTGCCAGGCTCCCTCTTCTCTGTCCTCCCCCCTATCCCCCTTTTCCCACCACGCTGTTTCCGGGCACCGGGATGCCAGTTCCCACCTTTTCTCTTCCTACTCTCCAACTAGCCCATCCGCGGCCTCTCGGCACCACACTGCCCCCCCCGAACGCAGCAGGCAACGGGACGCAGCAACAGGAACAGAACGCAGCAACGAATCGCAGCAACGCAACAACGCAGCAACGGGCCGCAGCAACGCAGCCACGGAGTGCAATGACGCAGCCACGGAACGACTCAGCCATGCCACGTAACGCAGCAACGCCGGAATGGAACGTAACGCAGCAACGCCGGAACGGAATACAGCAACGGCAGAACGCAGCAGCCACGCATTGCAACGACGGAACACAGCAATGCACCCCAGCAACGTACCCCAGCAACGTAAAGCAGCAACGTAACGCAGCAACGTAACGCAGCAACGTAACGCAGCAACGCAACGACGCAGCAAGCAACAACGGGATGCAGCAACACAGTGCAACGGACGCAGCAACGGACGCAGCAACGTAACAACGCAGCAAGTAACGACTCAGCAATGCAGCAAGCAACAACGGATCACATCAAGCAACAACGGAACGCAGCAACGGAACGACGCACAACGCAGCCACGCAACGCAGCACGCAACGAGACGCAGCAAGCACGGAACGCAAAGCAACAACGGAACGCAGGACGCCAGTGCCCCCGCCGCCTACTTCAGAAAACACAGCAAGTGACCATAACCGGGACATCTGGCACCGGGACGCCAGTGCCCCCACCCCGCCCACTTCCAGCGATGAACTCACACAATTGGCCAACAACAATGCCGCTCCCTCTGCCGTCTTTTGGGGGGTTTTCACGACGGACGACATTGCCGGAGACCAGCCTTGAAGAAAGAGAAGAGAAGAGCCGGTCCCCGTACTATATTTCAAATTCAACTCACACCTGAGCCCCTACGAACCCCTCATGCGCTAACTACAAACCAGGAAAACACAGCAAACCGCCCCCCACGAACCACTGTTCACCACAGAGACTGGCCGCATCGCCGACCGATCCTGGTTCCTCTGGCACTTCAGGGGAATCCTAACCATCTCCGGGATCAATCCCGGCTCCTTCCCTGGCCACTCCTCCCGCGTAGGAGCCGTCACCACCGCAGCGAGCAGAGGAGTCCCAGACCACCATCAAAGCCTGGGCCGCTGGCCCTCCCCCGCCTACCAACTCTACACTCGCCACAGCGCCACCGACATGCGCAACGGCCAGGCGGCACTACTCCCGTAGGCAGGCTTTTGGGGGTGTGCAAGGCCCGGGAGCCGCAGTGGACCCTCAAACTAGCCTTTCCCCAAACCGCTTCGCTCAGGCTACCCTCCACCAACCATCCCTAAAACTCTCCAGCCGGCCAAATCGCCGAGGTGGGACCCTAAGCTAGTGAATTGGAGATAAACCTTAGCTGAATTTCAGGAGCAGGGCCACACCTCCACTGGGCCACTCCCGGCCACACCCTACAAATACCCACGGCCACCATAGCTCAGCCTGCTACGCCTTTCGCACCACACCCTCCCGCCCCTCTTTAAAACTACTCCCGGAAGGCCACCTGCCTCCACAGCCACTACTGTCCCACATGGACCGGGGGGGTGTGCAAGGCCCGGGAGCCGCAGTGGACCCTCAAACTAGCCTTTCCCCAAACCGCTTCGCTCAGGCTACCCTCCACCAACCATCCCTAAAACTCTCCAGCCGGCCAAATCGCCAAGGTGGGGCCCTAAGCTAGTGAAATGCCACCTGAATCTTTTTCATTTTGGCTTTACTATAGCTGCACCACAGGTGGGCTGTATACAGTGGAGTACAGTAGGCTCTGAAGAGAGCTGTTTTAACATCATCTGTACACATATGAAATTTACGTGGCAGCATATTAGCTTGAGCATACAATTTGCAACACTGCCGCTGCACATCGTCATCATCACTTAGGTCATTCCTGATGATGTGACCCAAATATTTAATTTTGTGCGCCACATTTAGCTCTTGACCTCCCATAAAAAATGAGGGGAAATGTAGCTTCTGATCCTCCTTGGTTTTAGCAATCACGATGACACTCTTTTTAGAGTTGAATTTGATGTCATACTGCACGCCATACCGTGAGCAGACTCTGAGCAATTGCTGTAAACCAGCGCTATAAGGAGACAGGACCACTAAGTCATCAGCGTACATCAGATGGTTAACAAGACTTTCCCCCACCATACATCCTGTCTTACACTCTTTTAGTTTTTTCGAAAGATCATCCATATATGCATTCTAATACAATGTAACTTCTTTACATTCTATTATAATGTAAATAAGTTACATTACAATAGAATGTAAAGAAGTTGCATTGTATTAGAATGTAAAGAAGTTACATTCTAATACAATGTAACTTCTTTACATTCTATTATAATGTAAAGAAGTTACATTACAATAGAATGTAAAGAAGTTACATTGTATTAGAATGTAAAGAAGTTACATTCTAATACAATGTAACTTCTTTACATTCTATTATAATGTAAAGAAGTTACATTACAATAGAATGTAAAGAAGTTACATTGTATTAGAATGTAAAGAAGTTACATTCTAATACAATGTAACTTCTTTACATTCTAATATAATTGTCTTTTGAAGATGAACAGGACATTTTTCAGTTTCAAGTAATGACTGGGTTGTTACTTTCGGTGCTGCGTTAGTATGGATCATGTTTTGCTATTTGAGTCAACTTGTGGATGATCAGATGGAGTTATGATGGTAGCAGTCGCCCAATTGCAGATTCAGCTTGAGCAAAACCTTTGCCCATTGTGTTCAAATCAGGCCCATAGGAGTTTACAAGGCAGGTGTCCTTTTTCAAAACACTGACCTGATGCATCAAGTGGATATTTTTTGCTGAACACAATATTATGCATTTGCCCTCTACATCCTCTAGTCAGAATGAGCATACTTACTGTTACAACTCCATCGTGTCATATTGCTTTTCGGAGAATTATGATGATAAGTTCTAGTCGATGCAAAAGTATACTTATGTACAATATATTATGTTGAACATTGTTGCTCCTGGATGGATCACAGCCAACTCAATTATTTGCAACACAGCTCCATGTCCTTGGTGGTCATGGTGGCCACAGCACTTAAAGTATCTGATATTTATTGTACTTAAGTATCAAAAGTAATTTTCTGATATTAAACGTACTGAAGTATTGAAAGTAAAAGTACAAGTAAATGCTGTTAATAAAAAAGCAAAGGGTCAGAATTTTGAGAATTATGAAGTTTTTCTTTTAAGACTGTTACTCAAGTAGTATTCTAATCGGTGACTTTTACTGGAGTCATTTTCCAGTAAGGTATCTTTACTTTTACTCAAGTATGGCTTTTGGGTACTTTCTACACCACTGAAAGGTTCTACCAAGATCCAAAAAAGGGTTCTCCTATGAGGACAACCGGAAGAACCCTGTACGGTTTGAGTTCCAACCAATATACTTATTCCCGTATGATTCTGTCCAGTTGTTGACAGGACAGATGGATACACTTGCTGTTAAGCGGATCAGGTCTGGATAGTGTCGGCGGTTTTGTGGGTGTCGGTACAGAACCGAAAGCTCATGTGAAAATAGTTTCAGATGAGGGATTTAGTTATGGAAGAGTTGCCTCTGTCATCTGTGCGTGCGTTCACACAGACCCCCCCCCCCCCCACCCCCCTCACGTTACATGTCTGTTGTCTTTCCATGGCTCATGTTCGCCAGATGCAGCATGAACAGGAGAGAGAGAGAGAAAGAGGAAGGAGGAGTGTGGATAGAGATGTGTGCGTGTCTGAGGATTCACACCTGCAAGGTGGAGTGCAGGGGTCAAGGGGACGGCAAGTAGGGGAGGAGAAGGAAGGGAGATGCAGACCTCCCTTTGGCCAAGCTAAAGAAAACACACGCCGGCCTCCCGCTGATATCTGTGTTAGCCATGAGACAGCCCCGGACAGGTCCCCCCCCCCACTCCCTCTCCCTCTATTCTTCACTCCCACCTTCAACACGCACCATTTGCTCTCTCTCCGTGCATTTCCTCCTCTTTCCCTTTCCTTCACTTTTTTGTGAACTGTTGCAACTGCTCAGCCTTTCTCCTCCCTCTCTTGCTCTCATGTTGTTCGGGCTGCGACCCTGAATCTCAAAGTCTGCCAAAATTTCAAATAGAGCTATCAACTTCATCATTTGAGTTGATTTTTAAAACATTCCCTGATTGCAGCTTCTCGTTTATCGTCTTTCAGTGGAATCATAACGTTGTGATGATCTGATTATATCATATTGTTTTATGAAGATACTTTTTCAAGCAAATCGGGATCAAAAACTATTCATACCGGCAGTGATGCAAATGTGTGACAGCTGCAAAACTTTTTAGGTTTGAATGGATTCATGCAAGCAGAGGACCAACTACAAGGATCCTATTGACCCAGAGTAGCATCTGGCAGTCTGTCTGAGGTAAACGCTTGTATAGCCTGAGCTACTGTAAGTGATTTCATTGAGATTCCTTTCAGCAAAATGCTCTGAAGTGAGTTTGAGTTCCCTCTGGTAAACAGTGTATATGTCTAGGGCTTTTATTGTGAAAGGCAAAAGCAGTGAGGATCTGGTCTGCGCTGCCTTCTTCAAAGTTGAAAAGAGTAGTAAAGGTTGTCGTCTTGGTTTGGACTACGTTGCCTCCCTGTTGTTGTACATAGTGTATGTTTTGAATATCCGTTTCGCACAACGTGATTGGTTGATGCCTTTGTTCGCGGTGAGAAAGCTTAGAAAAGTCGACCTTTACGCAGCGTTTTCGCTTCGTGACATACGCATTGTGTGAATGTACTCATCACAAAAAACAGCTCGTAAAAAATTGACGCTCAAATTAATCAGAGCTGAAATGATTTGTCAATTCATCGAAAAAAACATTTTCATTATTTGTTATTTGTAATTTTGAAGCTAAAATGCCAAAATAATGTTACAATTTTCATTTTCCCAAATACAAAGATTTGATGGTTTTCTTAGTCTGCTGTGATATAACATTCTCTAATATCTTTAGGGTTTTCAATGGGAAATCAATCAATAATCAACAGATTAATCGTTAGTTACAGCCCTATTCAAGTTACATGTGATTTAGCATATTTCTAACTGTGGTGAAACACCTGTAAATGTTATTGAAAATATGATTGATTGACCATATTGCCCCGCCTATACTGTATGTCGTCCACACTTTTTCTTGGGACTCGTGTGTCCATCTATCTTGTGACTGTACCTGAAAGATGTGTCCCGCTTTGCTTCCCTTCCACACAGCCATTTTTAACGGGGCACAAGGTCAAACCGGCACACAGAAAAAGCCCAGGAAGCCTCTGGGAGATATCTGGAGAATGCCGAAACATGGCCGACAAATTAAGACGCAGCTGCGCTCGCTTGAGACCTCCCCCGGTCTCTCGGGAATGCAGAGTTATGAGGCCGCTCACACACACACACACGCACACGACTATGTTTGCTTGGTCTCTGACACGGAAAAGACAACCAACGCGAGAGATGGGAGGAGAGGGAGGGGTGAGACAAAGGGTGGGGGGGGGGGTAAGACCGATGGTAAAGTAGAGAGATCAAAGTTCGCACACAGACAGACCCCATAAAGAAAGATGTTGCACGCCGCTGTCACTGGAGAAAAAGTCAGATTCGTTCAAGTGATAAATAAACATCAGATGCTGTTATTCATTCTAATCTCTGGCCACAAGCGTGTTGGGGCCTTTTTCTTCTTCGTTCCTCCTAACAGCTTCATCCGCTTCTTAAAAGAATGCAGACTGTCCTATTCAAAAAAATTGCAACAGCATTTTGAAAAGAAAAATCTTTTCCCCGAATTCTTGCTATTTAAACGCTGAGGGATCCATTTTTATTCTGCAACTGGCAGAGTCGGCAAAGTCGGCCGTAATCTTTTGAGAAGCTTGTTTCCCACATTATCTTGTTGAGAAGAGGCCTGTTTCTAACAAATCAGACCATACCCCTGTCTGTTTAACAAGCTAATCTTTTCTTTTCAGGGTCTCTCGTGAGCTGTCAGATCTCATGCTGCAGCCTTTTTTTAACATTATTTTTCTGTCTTCCAATGGGTGGGACCCACTTGGAGACAAAATAATTCATATATATATATATATATATATTACAGATGTTACTGTTTTGCTTTCTCATTCTCTCATTTAACTTGATTTTCACATTGTAAAAGGACATGAAAGGAAACTGTGGTTTCCTGGATGGTATATAAATGCACATTAGAAATCCAAAACATCACAGGCTTTGGAAAATTACCAGAAGTAATGTAAAAGATACATGATTTGTAGCAAATGGAACATAAACAGCAAAACCACTGGTGTGGTCCTTTAAAACTCATGACACATACACACAGACACACACACCAAAACTTCATCCAAAAGGTGTCAGTCAGTGCACCTGGTTGGTGGCCCACTGCTGTCAATCTCAACACACACACACATACACAGTTGAAACAGCTGGCCGAGCCAAACCTGTATCAGTGGAGGCAACAAGTTAATTTGAAGACAGGGGTTCTCTTTGAAGCGGCGTCGCTCGGTCAGCGAGCAAACATTATTGTGAGCTGAGGAAGATTTACGACCTCTTCTACCACAGCTGCTTTAACACTATGTGCTGGTGGTGGCCCAGCAGGGAAACTGATAAAGACTCACATGGAGCAGCCAAGAAAAACACCCAAATGTGCACTTTTTAATTCAGTTAGTGGCCATGCTTTCATGGGTGATATACGGACCTATATGAAGTAAAACTACAATAATTTGCTTTCTTTGGGCATTTTTATTTTTGGTCTGAATATGAATGCAGACTTTAATTTGTGTCTTGGGTTCCATCCTGGTCTCATCAGGTGGTGGAGGGAAGCTTCAGAGTTAGCTTCAGAGTGAGGTAATCACAGCTCAAGTCATCAGCCAGTGAAGTGGTGCCCCCACGTGGCCGTGGGCAGGTACTCAGTATTGGAAGCTAGAAATGTGATTTTGATCCTTTCTTGCAGAGCTGCTGGACAATATAAACAATAATCTATACCAAAATAAAGTTTGTTGCAAAACTATGGAGGGCTGCATCCAATAATTGTTATAACCCATTAATCTGTTGATTGTTTTCTTTATTCATTTGTCAATTGTTTTGGTCAAAAGAATATTTAAAAAACTTTTGAAAAATGGTCGCCACAATTTCCAGCCCAAGGTGACTTGACTCGATGCGACCAATTGATTTGGGCTGCGTCGGTAATAATTATTTCCCTTGGCGATTGATCTGTTGATTATTTTCCCGACTGAGCGATTAGTTGTTTGGTCTATAAATGTCAGAAAATTGTAAAAAATGTTGATCGGTGTTTCCCGAGTCCATGATCAAAGATAATCAATTCAAAGATATTCCGTTTACCGTCTTACAGAGTAAAGAAGCAAGAAAATATTCACATCTGAGAAGCTGGAACCAGAGAATTTGGCCTTTTTTCTTTTTTTTAATGACTCAAAGCGATTAATCGATTATCAAAACAGTTGCAGATTTATTTGACGGTTGCCGACTAATCGCTGCAGCTCTTTCAAACGACCATCAAACGTGTTGCCGATAAATTTTCTGTCGATTCACTAGCTTAGGGCCCCACCTCGCCGATTTGGCCGGCTTGAGAGTTTTCGGGATGGTTGGTGGAGGGTAGCCTGAAGCGGTTTGGGGAAAGGCTAGTTTGAGGGTCCACGCGGCTCCCGGGCCTTGCAGACCCCCCCCGGTCCATGTGGGACAGTAGTGGCTGTGGAGGCAGGTGACCTTCTGGGAGTGGTTGAAAGAGGGGTGGGAGGGTGGGGTACGAAAAGGCGTAGCAGGCTGCGCTATGGTGGCCGTGGGTATTTGTAGGGTGTGGCCGGGAGTGGCCCCGTGGAGGTGTGGCCCTGCTCCTGAAATTCAGCTAAGATTTATCTCCAATTCACTAGCTTAGGGCCCCACCTCACCGATTTGGCCGGCTTGAGAGTTTTCGGGATGGTTGGTGGAGGGTAGCCTGAAGCGGTTTGGGGAAAGGCTAGTTTGAGGGTCCACGCGGCTCCCGGGCCTTGCAGACCCCCAAAAGCCTGCCTACGGGAGCAGTGCCGCCTGCCCGTTGCGCATGTCGGTGGCGCTGTGGCGAGTGTAGAGTTGGTAGGCGTGGGAGGACCAGCGGCCCAGGGCTTTGATGAGGTGGTCTGGGACTCCTCTGCTTGCTGCGGTGGTGGCGGCTCCTACACGGAAGGAGTGGCCAGAGAAGGAGCCGGGATTGATCCCGGAGGTGGCTAGGATTCCCCTGAAGTGCGAGAGGAACCAGGATCGGTCGGCGATGCGGCCAGTCTCGGTGGTGAACAGCGGTTCGTGGGGGGCTGTTTGCTGTGCTTTCCTGGTTTGTAGGTAGCGCATGAGTGGTTCGTAGGGGCTCAGATGAGAGTTGAGTTTGAAGTATAGTACGGGGACCGGCTTGCTGACCTGGTTCGTTTTGCTCCGTTTGAGCAGGAAGGCTAGGCAGTCTTCGGAAACGGGATAGAGGTCGGCTATGCAAGGGTGGAGGCTAGGGTTGAACTGGGCTGAAGAGGACGTGAACTCGGAGCAGTGTAGGAAGCCGAAGAAGGCGAGTAGGAACATGGCCTCTAGGGTACATGCCGGTTGGAGGGGCAGGTGGCCGGAGCGGAGGGTGGCGAGGCAGCGGGACACTAGGTCGGCGGTCAACGGGAGGCCGCGAGGCGTCGAGGGAGGTGCTCGGCGCTGGAGACCTTTGATGAGTAAAGACAACTGGGGAAATGTGGGGGAGCCGGTGAGCAGTTTGGCGAAGAAGTTGATGCCGCTGAGGTAGACCTTGATGGTGGTTGTGTTGATGCGGAGGGTCGAGTGGGCATGGTAGGTGAAGCTGCAGAGGGAAGCTGTGTCGAAGGATGGGAACGGGAGGTGGAATGTTGTGTGGAAGGTGCGAAAGGCGTTCCAGCCCGTCCAGTAGGTGGAAAGGGTGCTGGGGGCTAGGCTGGAAATGATGGCTTGCTGGGACAGGGAGACGAGCTCGGTGATGGTAGGTTTTAGAGTATGTATATCGTGTCGGAAAATGGTGGGACCGGGGTTGGGTCCTCCTCCGCGTCTGGCGCTAAGGTCCTGAAGGTCTGGAAGAGAAAATGAGACAGGGAGTCAGCGGCGGAGTTTTGGTGGCCGGGGACGTGTCTAGCTCTGAGGATGAACCGAT
Source organism: Melanostigma gelatinosum (assembly GCF_949748355.1). NCBI lineage: Eukaryota > Metazoa > Chordata > Actinopteri > Perciformes > Zoarcidae > Melanostigma > Melanostigma gelatinosum. The sequence continues at coordinate 24,070,543 of NC_136639.1, forward strand.
GGGTGACCGACAGCCACGTGAGGCGACGTAAGAAGGGCATGAGCGCGGGGGAGTTCGACCGGCCTTTGTTGATGACATCGACTACGGCGAGGTTGTCCGAGTGGACGAGTACGGATCTTTTCGACCACTCGTGCCCCCACAGGAGGGTGGCGATGACTACTGGATATAGTTCGTGGACAGCTGAAGACGGGCGGAGGGGGTTTTGGAGGAAGTTGCGGAATTCGCTGGGCCACTTGGCTGAGAACCATCGCCTGCCGTAGTATCCCCCAAAACCGGCAGAGGGGGCAGCGTCAGTGAAGAGCTGGATGTCTTCTGGGTTGGAGAGGTGGTCGTCATAAAAGAAGGTGATGCCGTTCCAGTTGGACAGGAGCTGCCGCCACATCTGCATCTCTGCTCTGGAGGGTTTGTCCAGGGTGTCTAGCTCGTCGAGGGCGGGTTTGGATGATGCGAGGGAGAGCAAGTGTGAGATGAATGAGCGGCCCTGGGGGATGATGCGCAGGGCGAAGTTCAGGTGTCCCAAGTGGGAGAGCAGTTGCCGTTTGGTACAAGAGGGGGTAAGGAGAAAGTTGCGAGAGGAGTATGATGCGGTGGAGTTTCTCGGCCGGCAGGGAAGCTTGAAACTGGACGGTGTCGAGGGTGATCCCGAGGAACTCCAGGGTGCAGGAAGGCCCTTCTGTCTTCCCCTTGGAGAGAGGGACGCCGAGCTGGGCGAAGACCGATGTAATGGTCGAAAGGCCGTGGCCGGGAGGTGCTGACTGGGGTGATATGACTAGGAAGTCGTCGAGCAGGTGGACCAGGTGGGGGATTTTATGGTTGTTAGTGAGGATCCAGCAGAGGGCCTCTGCCAGCGAGTCGAACAGTTTGGGGCTGCTTTTACAGCCGAAGGTGAGTCGGACGGCGAAGTAGTACGTGTCCTTCCAGCGAACGCCGAAGAGGTGCCAGAAATCCGGGTGGAGGGGGAGGATTTTGAAAGCGTTAGCTATGTCTGTTTTGGCGAGCCAGGCGCTTCTGCCGGCGATTTTTGTGAGGGAAATGGCGTGGTTAATGGTGGCGTATTTCAGGGAGAAGTGTTCGCTGGGGATTAAGCTGTTGATGCTCGGGATGAGGCCACCGTGAGGGGCTGATAAGTCGATAATTAACCGTTTTTTGCCAGAGTATTTCCTGGTAGCTATGCCAATCGGGCTGATGCGGAAATTAGAAGACGGTGGTTGTGGGAATGGCCCGACCATGAACCCCGCACTTAACTCTGTGGCCAGTAAGGCGTCGACTGTGTCGGGTTCCCTCAGGGCGGACTGTAGGTTATTGCACTGGAAGGGTACTGAAGGCGGGGAGATGGTCCCTGGGTGGAAGCCTTCTATGAGGCCCGAGATGAGGAAGTCGACGAAGCGTGGCTCCGGATGGTTTGTGAGGGCCTGTTTTAGCGCTCGGATGTTGATGGGGGTTGATACGGATGCACGTAGTCATAGTTTTGTCGGGTTGTGGGGGCACGCTGGGCGGGAGTGGCCGCCGCCGCAGAAGGAGCAAGTGTGGAGGAATCTGCACTGGGACATGTTGCAGCCGGCCTCGTTAAAATTGTTGCAGATGGTTCTGCCCCCTTGGAGCATGACCGGTCGGCCTCTCCGGTCTGACCCCTGGGCCAGGGGCATGCTGGCCGGGGGCGGTGCGGATGAGGGGTTTGGGTTGAGGAGGGGGGGATCGTACTTGGCGGGTGGTGGACGGTGGAGGTTGGCTGGCGGCCGGAGGTTGGCTGACGGCCGGAGGTTGGCTGACGGCCGGAGGTTGGCTGATGGGCGGAGGTGGGCTCAGGGGTTGTGGTTGGATGGGGATGGTGCACGTGGTGGCAGGTTGGGCAGGAGCTCCGTATGTTTTGCAGGGGAGGGTGGGACGGGCCGCGAAAATGCGGCAGTAAAGCTCCTGGTCGAGCGTGCCCCAGTAGGTGGTCTGGTTGAGCTGGAGGAGCCGGGCTGCGGCCTCCGACGCGAAGTGGATATGGTACTGGTAGAAGCTTGACCCCCCGAAGCGCAGGGCTAGGTCTAGGATTGTGGTCAGGTAGTCGTCGAGCTCTGCCCTCCTGGCTGGGAAGGGGGTGCAGAGAACGTCTCTGTACAAGGAGAAGGCGTATGCGAACTCGAGTGGGGTTAAGTCCTTGGAGCGTGTCGGTACTGGGGAACGCAAGATGATGAGGCTGTCGTGGTTGTCGATCACCCTGGGTGCGGCGTGTTGGTGGAGGGGGGGAGAATGAGTAGTGCTAGGTCGATGTATTTACCTGTGAGGCTCGCGGCGACGGGCGAAGGTTTCCGGGCTGGTATGGTGGGGGGAGGGATCGCGGAAGCCAAGGAGAACTGCTGGGTGTACTGTGGGTCCTGGGGGATGAGTTGTTGGTACTGGGGCCAAGGGAGGGGGGGCCTACCGTCCCTGGCCCGGCGGCGGGGCCGTATGGCGGCTGGTTTGGAGGAAGGGGGGGGCAGTGTGGTGCCGAGAGGCAGCGGATGGGCTAGTTGGAGAGTAGGAAGAGAAAAGGTGGGAACTGGCATCCCGGTGCCTGGAAACAGTGTGGTGGGAAAAGGGGGATAGGGGGGGAGGACAGAGGAGAGGGAGCCTGGCAACTCGGTGCCCGGACCCGTCGTGATGGGAAAGGCATGTGTGGTGGGGAACGTGGGATAGGGGGGGGGACGGCGGAGAGGGAGCCTGGCAACCCGGTACCAGGGATGTGTATAGAGGGAAAGGCATGTGTGGTGGGAAAAGTGGGATAGGGGGAGGGACACAGGAGAGTAAACCCGGCACCCCGGTGCCGGGGTGGGGAGTTGTTGGAGCAGTGTCGGTTTTTGACGCCCCAGAATCGTCGTAGTCATTTTGTAAATAGTGGAAGCAATGTCGAGGATATCTACCAGGGAGAGGAAAGTCCAGCGAGATTTTTGGAGGAGGATGGACAGGAGGAGACCGAATGACTGGATGTGTGAGGAGTGCAAGGTTGGGCTCTGTCTTCAGCTGGAAAGGAACTGCTTCAGGGACTACCCTGGAGCTAAAAAAACGCCTCGACATGGACAAATATAACAGCCTGTAGCATGGACACTGAAAGCTCTCGGCAAACAAAACAGTTTGAGAAGATGTAAATCTCAAAAGTCATGTTCATGTACAATTTACAAAGAGAAACTTGATGAAATTCAAATCCGTTTATTTACTTTTTTGTTCACACTGTTTTAAGCATTTATAACATATACAGTATTAAAAGGGTAACATTTAATTACAATGAAAACACAAACAACTGCCAAACAACACCACACCGTGGTAGAGAAGTTGTCACTCCGGCATTGGCTTCAAATGCCAATCTTCAAACCCGGAGGTTGCAGCCTGGTAGAAACAGAGACAAGAAAGAGAGTTGTGAGATCTCACAACTTACAAAACACAAATGGTAAATCTATCAATAATATTGCAAATCGTTCTCACTCCTTATGCATCAAATATCGTGTCTGTATATAATGTAATAAAATGTCTGACACCGGCAACACCTGTGCGACACACTGTATGTGAAGCACCAGGCTTCCAACACAAACACACCTGCGTTCTTAATACAAGCTCAGAACTGACGTAGTGTAGAGTGTGAGATAGTCCACACAAGCCAGAGAGTGGGTCAAACAAACACAGGACTTTTGTCAAGGAGAACACTGTTGTAAAAATGCGTAACTAAGGTATTGTTAGTCAAGTGAGTCGTTATCATAAGTCACAAAACTCAGACTCTCTTTTCCTAAAGCAACAGTAAATAAGTGGTTTTGTTGCCGAAACCATACCTTCCTGTCGAGGTGGGAATTTCTTTTTTTGTATAAGACACGTATGCATGTAATGAGCGTCCCTGACACATCCTAAACTGACACTAGAGGGCAACGTAGTCATTGTTTGAAGCTTAGTAGCACTGACTGCGGTATTTGACACATTGGGGTGAGAATGTGTTGAGTATTGAAAGCACACTTACTCAGACTGTGGTTCAGGGGCCGCTTGCCTCAAGGCCCGCTCTCTTCTCCCTCCATCTCGGTCGGATGCCAGCTGGAGCCATCGCTTTATAAAGCGCTCCGTTTCTCCATCGTTTGCATTTGCGGTAACAGAATTGCGACGGACTGATTCTTTAAAAGGAAGAGATACACCGGTCACTGGCCATGTTCATTAAAAACTAGTCAAGTCAATCACATCAAAGTGCGATACTGTATGCTTTACATCAAAATAGACCCTAAAAGGACCAAAAGGAGTTTAAGAAACGTATAATGTAATACATTCACTGCATAGTGTATAGTGTTGTGTCTGTCATATGAATAGAATAACATGTAAACTATAAAAAGTGATGAACCTTGTAAATGTTTGACATCTAAATACCCTATTTAGAGCTCAGACATGTTGAAAACTGGTATGTTGAGTCGAAAAGTACAAATAATTAATTTCTAGTAATTAATTTCTTGGTGACTGCACTTATTACTACTACTCAATGCTGTGGAGCACTTCTGAATAGTGTTTAAAATGCATTGAAATAATCTTCATTTTATTTAAAAACCGTCATTTATTGATGTATTGACAGACTAGTGTCTGTTAAGTGTTAAAGATTCAGAATGAAAGAAACCAATAAATACTTACTCGAAACATCTTTCAAACCAAGGGACTCAAAGCCTGTTTTTCCATTCACCCCCCTCCAGTTGATTGTCTTTGCCAATGTGTTTGACACCATTTTGCCAAGGACTCTCCAGACTGTCTCTTTAATGGTCAACCCCCCAACAAGGCTAAAATAGGTGACCTGAAAGACAAAAATGAAAAAACAGACAAACCCGAAAACAAGTAAGTATGATAAATTACAAAACAATAACGCAGGGCACATAGACAAAAACATTTTTTTGGTAATATTAACACAGAGGAACTCCAGTATATATATATATAACATCCAAAAATTCCACATCTGTCACATAAATTTGGTAAGACTTGACAAAAGTAGAGTAATATTGGCTTATAATTTATCTCCACACATATGTAGTTTTTGTAAAGGTCAGTATAGTCGTGTTGGAATACTAAAATAAAATAAGTCACAAACTAAAGGGTCAAATATAAATGTAAGGGTCAATGGCAAGCCTCAATAGTAGTAGTCATGAAAGAAGACATACTTCATTGTCTCATAAGGTATCAACATGCAAAATGTTAGTCTACCAATTTCTCTTTGAAATCTGGATCCACAGATATCTTCGTCTCCACCTGACGAAGGTCTTCCAGAGTACACAGTGGAAATCCTGACACATCTGGTAGTTCGGCTACGCGGCTCTGGCTCTGAAGCTGCAGCAGTATAACTTTTTGCTGCTCCTTGATGATTTCCAGCTGTGTCAGGATCTCATGAAGGATTGCTAAAAAATAGATTGCAACACAAACCGATATGCCTTGATTATTTAGAGATGCGGCACAACAGAAAAGACAACAATTACTGTGTCCCAAACCAGTTGTTGTTGCAGTCAAAGGATGTAGTTATTTAATTTTCATGTAAATTTTTTTGAATGGAAAGAAAATGATTAGTCAAGAAAACCTCGGAAAGCAAGTCATCTTTAATCCTACACCTTGGGTCCTCAAGCTAGCCAAATAGTGATAGTCAATTCATGCATCATAAAAACCAACATGGAGGACAGAATCATTTGATTTATCATTTATTTACTTGAATCTTTTATGTCAAATAAGTTTCTGGTGTCACTGAAGATGCAGCTAAATGATGATAACACTTACGTTCACATGAAGGCTGGAAAGATGTCATCAGACTTGGGGCCGACAGGGAATGTGGCACACTCTGTCTCCTGGCTGTCATTTGTGCTGGTACAAGGTCAGAAGGAGGGTTTAGGCAGAAATAATGCTCATAGAGAGAATGATTGTGGAAAGTGTTGTACTATATAGTGTTTTAACTAATTTGCTCATCTTTAATACTTACGACTGAAAGCAGGCTGATGAGACCGGTAGGTTGGAGTCTCTCCCATAGGACTTGAAGGTACGGACAAGGAAAGTGTAAGACTAATGTTTGGGGCAGTGGGCAGTGCGGTTGGGCATTTTTTCTTTCCTTTTGAGATTTCTGGCTGCTCCTCGTCACTTTCACTGTCAGAGATCCAGCGTTTTCGGGTTCTGTTGAACAAAATAACTTGTATAAGGAATATCATGAATAACAAGAAGCTTTATATGAGTGTTTAGTGTTTATCTAACCAGGGTGACTATGTTGTAAAACAAAAACTTATTAAATCAAAACTAAACTAACTTCGCAAAATAAAATTGTGTTCACTGCTACATAAACAAATAGTAAGACAAAAAAAACATCATTACTTGCAAAAGATGCACATTATATATATTTACGTTTTCCTCCTTTTTAAATAAGCTGGACGCTGGTCCACTTCATCCTCAGTTTGGAGGTCTGATGTCTGCAGGGCCTTTGGGAGGAGCAGTCGAGCCTCATCGTATGTATCTGTGAAGAGAAAATATATATTTGACGTCCAAATGGAAATACAAATACTTCAACCAGAAAAGGCATATTTTTCTGAGTTCATGTCATTTTGCTACACAAAATGTTATGTCAGATTCTTACCTTTAGTTGCCCTGATTCTTATGGCGAAGCTTTCCCATGAAGCGCCAGGGGGATGAGCTTTCATTATGGCCTTGTCGCATCTTTGTCTCTCCTTGTAAGGAGGCCAAACCAGGACCAGCTAAGTGATTGAAGGTAGTCACTGGGAACTCTATAAAGATGGCTGCAAAACTGTAGAGTCTGGAAAGACACAAATGACAAAGTGTTAGGTCAGCGGTTCCCAAACTTTTTAGGCCGCGCACCCCCTTCTACATCCCGACCGGGTTCGCGCACCCCCCCCCCCCCCCCCCATTAAAAAAAAAAAAAAAAAAAAGACGCAACAGAGCCTTTTAAGCCTTCATAGCCGCATAAGAATCGGACCAATGAGAGAACAGTTTGCTCGCGCGTGGCATTTGTTTACAAGATTTAGTCCGCTGTTAAATGTTGCAGTGTGAACACAAACCGAACAAAGGAGCAAGTGCAACATTGTATCATATTAATCCCTGAATCGGAACAAAGCAAACGAACTGAAGGTGTGAAAACGCCCTGAAACACTGCAACAAAGTTTCAATAACTTTCAGTGACACAAGGCGTCACTTTTAAAGGGCAATACGGATGTGAGGACACACGCACAGGCTCAGAGGCAGATTATCACATTTAATTTACAATTAATGAGCGACTAATGTAGCCAGGATGTCTTCGGACAAAGCATCGATGCGGCGCGACACAGTGTTGTTGGACACCGGGATCATGTCCAACTTTTTTGCTTCTTTCTCCCCAATCATACATTCCACCATCTCTCTGGCAGCTGGCAAGCTCACGTCTTCGGCGATTGTGTGCGGTAGCCCCTTTCTCGCTATTCTGTAACCAGATATGAAGCCCGTAGTGCGTCATTTATAGACCAACACATGAATGAGACTCCAGTTGTTTTGGCTGTTTTGTAACTCCTCCAATTTCGATATAAACAATGTAAGGGGCTTTTGACTTGCACTGGCATGCTTGGTGTTCAGGTGGCGACGTAAATAAGAGCTTCAGACTGTTAGCCAGAACCTCGCTGCACACCACGCACTGTGGCTTTGGGCAATCTGCGTTGCCAATACAAGTGAAGCCCAGACACAGATACTTTTCATCATATTCCCTCTTTTTTTCCCAGTCTGATGCTCACTCTCGTTTCCTCTTTTTCACCTTGACTCCGCGATGGGCCGATGTGCTCCCGATTTGTCTGTGCTGCACCTCTCCGTTCCCCTCGCCTCCGATTCCTCTCTCTCTCTCTGTCCCTCTCCTCTTTTATGACTGATAGCTTCAGATGTCCCACCTGACAGTTTTTAAATTAAAATTACATTTTTTTTTTATATTTAATATTATTACACCATCAGACCGCCATTACACTTTTCCTCTCGCGCACCCCCTAGAGGCAGCTCGCGCACCCCACTTTGGGAATCCCTGTGTTAGGTCAACAACAAAAATTGTTGTGATTTATGTGCCCTGGAAAAACAGTTTGTGATTTAAATTTCTAAATTAAGTATTCTCATTCGACATTGATATTATACAGTTCATACAATTCACATTACGTCTCTGAGCTCTTGTATAAAGGTACTTCATTTTTATATATACATACACATGTTTTTTATTTACAAGCCATTGCGGTGGAACACTGTGCATGCATCAATAATACTGTGCTATCTTTCGTATATTAAAACATTTTTATTTAAGGTCAGGCATTACTGACCATGTTGTCTTTACTATCAGCTGTAAAGTCTGCATTATTACGGAGGAAGCAGCTGTTATTGGAGCGAGCAGCGTGTCCAGCGGCGTAATCTGACCTACGGAGCGGCCGTCTGAAGTCACGTTAGCGGCTTTGAGCAACTAATCTACTTCCTGTTTACAGCGGCACCCACCCTCATGCCCACTGTATGTGTATGTTTGTTTTGAGCGGGTTTGGCGCGTCAGAGTTACTCCTGGTATTTAATCAGACTCCTGATATTGTCTGTTAAATGAAGCTTTTCTTGGAAGAGGTAACCTATCACGTGAGCAAGACATGTGTCGGGCGGATGAAATTGCGAGAGAATCCGGTCAATTTTCAAAATAAAACTTCTTTCAGACTCTGATAATCAATAAAACAGAAATAATATAATATTTATTCTTTCTGTGCGGCCCGGTACCAAATGATCCACGGCCCGGTAGCGGTCCGCGCCCCGTTTGGCGACCACTTATTTATATAACGTTTAAAACAATAACGTATTCGTTTGGATGTGACTCGAGAGCCGCAACAGCGGGGCTGCAGAGCCACGTTGCAGCTCCCGAGCCGTTGCCGATCCTCGGATGAATCGAGCCGCTAAATAAAAAGTTAACTGTAGTTAACTGTAGTTTATGTGGAAATCATTGTACTAGCAGGTTTCAACTCGAAATGACATAACCTTAGTGTAATTAAAACAAGCATTCATTGAATACTATGCATAGTATTCTCATGACACGGTTAGATAGTTTGCTACAAGCGCGGTTAACGTTCCCTGTTGAATATACACGGGGCAGGTGGACGAATTGAGCTTCTTTCAAAAACGAGTATTTGATATTGTTGAGAATAAAACTCATGTTGAGGAGAAAACTCAGGTGAACAGACTTAGGTCGAGGCGTTTAGCTCAATTCAAGCAATAAGGTTTATTTGTAACAGAAGTATTATGTCCAACAGTTAAACGTGCACGGACCTAGAAAAGTTCACTCTGTAGGAGCGAATGAAAAGCTAAAAGACGCTTAGACAGAGTGCGCAAGCGGTGAATAGGTTCTTCGGATGGAAGCCTATTGGTTGAATACAAAGTAGGAGGCGGATCTGTTTCTATCTTACAGACAGCCTGTTGGAGCACTGGGCATCTCCGCCCACACTGGCTCACGTCCGGGACCCGCCTTCTCTGGAACGTCAGTGTGTGTGAAATGTTGATGTAACAGCATATTGTTATGTTCGGTCGACTAGATAAGCGGGGCGCTAGATATGCTAGGGCGCCTTCACTCTATCTCTAAGATGGAGCAGGCAGTTGAAACTAGTTCTCTGTAAGACTATGTGACATTTAACTGGGGCAAAGGCTATCCTTCAGAGTTCTAGTCCTTTCCACTTTGTTCAGGCAAGCGCTAGAGTACCCCGCCTGGAGTTTTTGACCTTCGTGCACTAGAACTCACATATCCGCGTATAAGCTGTGTTTAACATTGAATGAATGTATATTTTATTTACAATATCTAAATGTGTTAAATATCTCCCACCATATTAGAACAATTTGATAATGCTTGCACTTACCACAAATGCGGATGTCGGTGGAGGAAAAAAGAGAAATTGCGGGAACGTGGTCCAGATCCTTTTATACCCTAAAAGGAGCGACACTGAAAAGCTAAAGAACAGGTTTTCGGCCAACGACCCCTCATCAGTTTGGAGAGGCCTGGAAGTACTCACCAACTACAGGAGACCATCCCCCCCCCCCCCCACTGAGGCCAACCACCAACTGGCTGACGACCTGAATGCCTTCTCCTGCAGGTTCGATAAGCCTACCCCCCCCCCCCCCCCCCCACATCAAACAACCATCTACACCCCCTGCCTCCTCATCTCTCCCAACCGTCCCCCCACCGGCACTGAGGATCTGCGAAGTGGATGTGAGTCAGCTCTTTCACAGACAGAAGATCAGGAAGGCACCAGGCCCAGACGATGTGTCACCCTCCTGCCTGAAAGTCTGTGCTGAAAGTCTGTGCTATATCTTGGATATATATTTATACTTGTATTATAGCTAAATGTTTATACCTACAGCCGTTCTACTTTTTTCGCTGCCCTTTTTGATTCTTTATACATATATTTTTCTTGTTTATTGTAAATTTGTGTTTGTACATTGTGTTTGTACATTGAGAGCGGAGTGGAAACCGGAGACAAATTCCATGTTTGCGTAAGCACACATGGCCAATAAAGCTGATTCTGATTCTGATTCTGATTAACCCGGCTGCCATGTCTCAGCCAGAATAGGCCCACGTCTATAATGCCAGATTGGGCCCGGATTTGGCAGCCATCAACGGGCCAGAACCTGTTTCAGTGCTGGCTGCCGATTAACCCGGCTGCCATGTCTCAGCCAGAATAGGCCCGCGTCTATAATGCCAGATTGGGCCCAGATTTGGCAAAAATGAAATGGGCCAAAGCTGGCTCACATTTGGCCGCATCGAGCCGGAACACAGCCGAGTCAGCCGACACTCAGCCGCAATACGGCCGAGTCCGCTGGCTACCTGGGTACCACTACTACTATTACTTATATTACAACTGCTATTCATGCAACTACCAGTACTAATACTACTACAGCTATTAGTATGACTGCTACTAGTACTACTACTACTGCTACTTCAAATACTGCCATTACTTTTACGACCACTACTACTACTACTACTGTTATATTAAATACTATGACCACTACTACAGCTATTACTACTACTACTGATACTAGGCTACTACTTCTAAATACCAATACTTCTTCTAAATACTAATACTTCTACTACTAATGATACTTCTACTACAACTACGACTTCTACTACTACTATTACAAATATTACTACTGCTACTACTACTACTTATTCTAATGCTACAAATACTTCTACTACTAATGATACTTCTACTTCAACTACAACTTCTACTACTATTACTACAAATATCACTACTTCTGAAATTTGTTTAAGCTACAGATATTGTTCAAATATCAAAATGTTCAGCTCTTTCAGGAGAGGGGTGCTTTGACTTTTCATATTTGTAATCTTTAAACTTTTTGAATTTAGCGTTTTGCAATTTTCTTTTGAATGGGATCTCTATGGAGAAAATCTTCAAATCCTGTTATACTTCTTCAACTTTCAAAGCCTTCTTCTTCCTCATACTTTCAGCTACAGACACCATAGTTAGACATTTCAACGAGAAGGTTTTTCAGCAGTGCAGTTTAAATGCTTTCGGGCTTCAACATTTTTCAGACAGTCTCCCATTTCTTAATTTTCAGCAATTTTTTCACAATTAATTTCAGCTTTCAGCATTCCAACGCATTTTCAGCAGGAAATGCATTTTCTAGTTGTAAATGCCATCTGAAATACAGGCCTATGGAAATGAGATTTAAGTTATGGGCAGATGTTTTTGTTGCCCCATGTCTATATAGCCTTATAGCTGCTTCTTACAAGAAAGTGACACTGAAAGCCGCTTTCAGCGGTCACAAGCTGTTGTGCTAATGTATGTTTTTATACATTTTTTTCAAGCATCTCATCTCTCTGTACTAGCGCAAATATGTAACACAACTGGCACCTTGGAAAATATTGAATTGGTTTTTTTTCAAATAGGATTAAGCAGGGAAATTGGAGCTACAGATCTCTTTTTTTGTAACTGTGCAGCTTGATCATCAGCACACAATTTCACAAGCTTAACTATACTCAAAGAGTTACAACTGTAACACACAAAAACACACCTGAAGTTGATGATTTTGTTACTTTTGATATATTTAACCAGATCAAAAGTGAAGACCTGAGAACCAGTGCTGCCTCCTGCTTCTTAATTGAAAATGCCAAGACCACAAAATGAACATCATAGGCATAACCCAGGCAGCTACATATAGAAGCATCTGTAACAGTATGCCCCATATGGTTACATTTTTCAAAAGTTTGACAGTAAAAGAACAAGACTTAACAGTAACAGCCAAAGATATTTTTGTAAATAAAAGAACATGACTACACAGTACTGGCTACATAAATATGCATCTGTAAAAGTTGGCACCATATACACTGTAACAGTACAGTAATACATTTTTCAAAAGTTTGACAATCAAAGAACAAGACTTAACAGTAACAGCCAAAGATATTTTTGTAAAGATCCATATTTCTAGCTTCCTTTTATGCCTTTATGTGTCAACAAAACATATTATTCAACTGTGTAATGTAGTGTATATTCTAATGAGAAATTATGAGGATGCTGCTGTAAGTGTGTAACTGGATATTTGTGACGATTTAGCCAATAGATTCCGAGACAAAATTGTTGTTTTGAGAGTGACCAATCCTGAGAGTTGAACAGATAAGTGATTTTTGCCATAGTGCTCTTTTCATCACACATTACTTACATTCTCCCAGAGCAAGAGAACACTGAGCAATTGTAGAATTGCTAATTATTTTACTTTTGATATTAGATGTTTACACCACTTACTTTAGGCATGTATTCAGTGACATTAACTAATGCCAGCCGAAATGTTACTTTTGTAGTATTAACTTTACATACCAATTGCTTAGCTCAAAAGAAAAGAAAGCTAAAAGCATTGTTTCCATAGACCTTGATACCTAAAACAACAAAAGTTACTTAAACGTACATATTTGCCCTCCTTGATCTCCACTAGCGTGATGCTATTATGTCCTGTGGTGTTATACTTAACACACACATACTCCCTGGACTAGATTATATTATATCCATTACCCACACATTAGACTCCAACACCTTGTTCATCTCAGAGCTGAAGTCAGGTGAGCTGTCATAATGGACTGACAGCTCCAGCACACAGCCACAAGTATGGGCCACAGGTCTTCTCTGAAAACCTTGAATCTGAGTAAAGCCAATAATAATTTCTTTCCCCAGGAATAGATCTGACTCTGTACAGAACCTGAGGAACAAACACAGATGCTGCATATCAGCATTCCTCAAATATGTGGTTAGGTACTTCTGAATGTCCTTCTGCTGGACATTCATTGTCTCTGGGAAGGTGAGAGACTTCACAACCTTTCTTACAGTTGGTTGCAGGTTTTCGTATCCAGTTGTGAGGTCCTGAAGGCTGTGCCCGGCGGTGCTGAGTATTTTTGCCCATTGTTCAATGACGTAGGCAGGCTCTTGAACAAGCCTTTTGTGGGCAAGCTCCTGGAGGATGCCATTGACATTGCTGGCTGTTGATATCCTTCTGCAGCTGTGGTTATCTAGGATCTCGATGAATGAAACAGCAAAACAAGAAAGCTCATGTTTATTTTCAGAAACAATAATTTAGTAATTTAGAAGCAACAAGTGTCTATGAAAAGTACAGTTGTTAGTTGATAGTTGCAGTTAAGTACCTTCTCATGCTCCAGGGTCTCTATTGTTTCCCCAGGAACATTTGTCTGTCTCAGGAAGACACTTAGATCACCCATTCTGTGGGCATGCATTACAAGGAAGGTTATTGGAGGATATCACCATACATACATCCCCAGGAATACAGGCTCGCTAGCCAGGTTAGCCACTTAGCTCAACTTTGGGCTATTATTTCAACGGTTAATTAATTACATGACAAACACTTACTGACAGTAAATGCACTTAAGAACTACAACTACAAACGGAACAGTTACGCCACATAGGTTCAAAGTTACAGTTCTATGACTTACATCGTCAATGACTTGTCTGATTCGACCGCAACCGGAAGCGGAAACAGTTCGCAATATCAAATACAATTTCAGAATAAAAGCACCGTAACGTCATCGAAAGTCGAAATTTCGACTTACTATCTCGAAATTTCGACTTACTAGGTCGAAATTTCGAGATAACAGGACCTTTATTTTTTCCTCACAGTGGCGGAAACGGGCTTCCATAACATTGTCATGATTTGGATTTGTATGTTTATATTTTTGTTTATTTAGTTATTTATACATTAATTAATTTATTCAGTTTCCATTATTGTGCTATTTACGTATTTAATTTGCACACTTTCATGTTTATATCGTTTTTGTATATGTACTATTGCTTTTTTTCTGGTATTTGTATTTAGGCTGTAATAAAGTTAGTGAACAGTAAACAAACAAACAAAAAGAAAGGCATCCGTGGGATTGTTACAACGCACCGGACAGATACCGAGAACTGCATGCCCCTCGTGAGGGCACGCGCTGGCTGAAGCTGAAACTGTGCGCGCTCACGCGAACGGTATGCAGATCCCAGCGGGCGGGCAGAACTCGCCGTAACACCGCTTCCCTTCCTCCGCACAGGCGCTAGAACGGCATTTCCGGGTACGACACGTAATATAAATACGCTGGTCTCCTGCTCGGCTGTCGATAGATTATACAAAACCAATGATTCCCATATGTCCAGTAGTGTCCTTCACCTATGGTAAGTATATTTTAAAACGTGGATATTAGTGTACAAGCTAAACACATTTGGGTCGCTCTAGAAATGTAGAAGCAATGTTAAGATAGCGATATTAATGGATAACGTTAGTCCTTGGGGCGCTCGAGCCTGCTGCTAACTGTTAGCTGAGCGTCACCCTGTATGTCTGTCCTCCGCAGTGCCCAGCCGGCTTGGTGAAGATGCCAAAATGGCTACCGGCAATTACTTTGGATTCACCCATGGCGCTGCCGCCCAGTACAGGTAAGGTAGACGCAAAGCCTTTCGTATGAAAAATGCCGTTTCCTTGCGCTAAAGTTAGCCGAATTAGTATGTTGTGCAGTCACGTACAAGCTCTGTGGTTCCCATTGCTACCATTGTTCACGCTGGGGGAGGGGGCGGTTATCACTGCTGCAGCAGTTGGATGCGAACGGGATTTCACACCGTACGTTGTACTGCGTTAAAGGCGAAAGGGGGCCCCCTACGACGCCCTTTGCGGAGAGAAAATACTACACAGCCGCAGTAATACATCCGCGAGTTTATGTATCAGACGCCACAACACAACATAGCGGTCTGCAGTATTGAGGAATGCACATGTCAGGTAACCTGCTGAAGTGTGGCAGTGATATGTCAAAGTAGTCTACCATCTGGAATGTGCACACTGGCACTTCTCTGGTCAGTGTGTTTACATGCATTACATTAGGGGGGGGGGGGGGGGTTAGCAAAGTGAAGCTTTTTTGACAGAAGACTCCCGCAGTGTGCGTCTGTCGTTATGGTGTTATTGGAGGTGTAAACAGATGGTTCATATTGACATGTGTTTTGACAACGGCACATGTCCATTCATGGTGTGAATGATGAAAACCAGCCAACCATCAGTTTTGATACAGGAAACTAGCAGCTTATGGGTTGGGGTTATGCTAGAGCAGCGGTTCCCAAACCTTTTAGGCCACGCACCCCCTTCTACATCCCGACCGGGTTCACGCACCCCCAATCCCCCGCGTTGGACTGTGTGTGTGTGTGTGTGCGTGTGCGTGTGTGTGTGTGTGTGTGTGAATGAAAAACGTGGTATACGTTTTACCATGAACGTATTTTCTCCCTGATTACGTTTGTGTATATACAAGAAGTCTAGTAGTAGTAACGTCTCTGTAGTAAACAACTGTCAAATAACAAATAAATCATGCAGCGTTACTTTTAGGGCTGCAACGAACGATTATTTTAACAATCGGGTGATTATTTGTTCGATTAATCGGATTAAAAAAATTATAAAAAAGCATTAATTTCCAACCTTTATTCAAAAACAGAACTGATCTTCAGAAGGTACACAAACAGGTTGCTCCTTGAACATCCCTGAGCTGTTAAAGTAATAATTAAAAAACAAAACGGACTAACACAAAAAACATACACATGTGCATAAACATATGTATATTTTTGTTTAAAGGGACCTGAGCTGTCAGAACAATAAATAATTTATAAAAAATAAAGAAAAATACAAATCAGAAAACTTAACAGGATTTCTTTGAACATCAGAACTTGTTCTCTACACTACATTCACAAACTGAATCATCACCGTGGTGCTCCCGTGCCATATCATGTCGCTTTTGCACATCTTGCAATGAACACACTTTTTCAATCTATTAAGTGTGAAATGCTCTCACGACTTAGGTCGTACTGATTTCTCTGCCTCCGCCATGTTTCAGAACAACGTTACGGGTCCGATGGTCTTTCCTCTGTTGTAAATTGTTTGATCGCATGTTTACTTTTATTGTGTAGAGCAGGGGTCTCAAACTCCCACTCCCACGGGCGCCTGGTCGCCCGCGAGGACCATGCGAGTCGCCCGCGAGGCATGTTCTAAAAATAGCACCAGTCACCACGGAGCGCCATCTAAAAAAATGTAGTCGCTCTTCTTTTTTTAATCAAAAACGCTTGCATTTGTGTAATTAATGTAATATCACAATATTTAATATAACGTTTTAAAAACTAAAATGTTGTATGTATACATGAACTCTGACCTTGCCTGAAGTCAAAGTTCAATATTGTGCGCATGTCAAATCGCCATCTCACTCTTTGCTGAGACAAGGAAGTGGGCGCAGCTACGATGGGAAGCTACAAAGCTAGATGTGGTTCTTACCCCCCAAACTAATGAAAACATGGCAGAAAAGCAAAAGAAAACATACTACTTTCACAATGATTGGGAGGAAGAGTTATTTTTTACGACAGTGAAAGACAAATGTGTCTCATTTGCGGGGCAACTGTTGCGATGGTAAAGCGGCACAATGTGGAGAGACACTTCAGTACGTGTCACAATAGCTTCCATGCTAACTACCCACCTGGCAGCGCACTACGGAAAGAAAAAGTGCGTGACTTAAAGGCAGTGTTTTTTGGCACTTTTGGGCGAAATCAAAGAGTTCATGCAATCCAAAGGGGAAGACGCCTCGCTGCTCGAGGACCCTGAGTAGATCCTTGACCTTGCCTTTTTAACGGACATCACTGGGAAACTGAACCATCCGAGCTGCAAGGCAAAGGTAAAACTGTTGCTGACATGATAAGTGCTGTAAACGCATTTAAAGCTAAGTTGAACATTTTCTCTGTGCATTTACAGTGAAACAAAGTGCTGCACTTTCCCTCCGTACAGTCAGTGTTGAATGACAATGCTTCAGCATCTGGGGCTTTTGACAAAGCAGTAGAAAAGTACTGTCAAGTCATAAACAGACTAGGGCAAGAGTTTGAGAACAGGTTTTCTGACTTTGATCAACTTGAGCCATGTGTGTCATGATGCACATCTACAAGACTCACTCAGAGTTGCAGTGTCAAATTATACACCAGATTACAGTGCGTTGGTAAACGGTATGCAGTGCCAGGCTTCCCACTAACATTTACAGACAAAGAAAGAGATAACAATGTTTTCATTGAAAACACCATGACAACATTAAACAAAAATATTGTACAAAAATGTGAAAAATGTGTTCAAAAAGAGTGTTCAAAGATTTTGATTTGTTAAAAATGCTACAGATTTGGTGATTAGTACTAATGTGATAGGATTCATTTAAAAAAGTGAGAGTTGATTTTTTTTATTATTATTTATCATTTGTGTAAACATGGGACAGAGTTCCCCGTTTCGTCACAACACTTCATTTTTTAAGCTACAGAAACCGTTCAACTATCAAAATGTTCAGCTCCTTCAGCTCAAGTCTGCTATGACTTTTTCTATTTCTAACCTTTAAACTTTTTGAATTATTAAGCTTTTAGCAACTTTTTTTTGAATGGGTTTCTATGGAGAAGATTTTCAAATCCTCTTAAACTTCTTCAACTTTCAAATCCTTAAACTTCCTCATACTTTCAGCTACAGACACCATTTCAACTTTCAAATGTTGCGAAAACCCTCAACTATTGCCAACATGATTCAGCTTTTTGATATCTTTTGAACTGCAGCAATTTAACTTTTATGATTTTTCAGCCCTTTTCTGACTTTATAATGGGTGTGTATTGCGCAGCTTAGAGTGCGTGATTTCACCGCTAGAGTGAAGAGCAGCTTGAGATTGTTGTGAAAAAAACATTTGTGTTTTGCCACTGTGTCCACAATCTTCACTCTTCATGCATAATTTATGGATGTAGAAGTAGCTAATATTGTCCTTGTCGTAGAAAAATTACTGTGGAATCCCACAGATTTCCACATTTGACACGGAAGCCGTTAATTGAGAGGAAAACCAACTTTCTGCTCCATAGAGACAAATGTTAAATTTTGCTTCAAAAACATCTTCCACAGAACACGGTACCCCATTTCTAGATCGCCAGTTAAGCCACATTTTTTACACTACAGACACACTTTTTACAGAATCTGTTCTTCAACTCATTCTTCCCCTCAATTATTAATATCGGAGCAATAGGAGCTACGGTTATGGGAGTTTTAATGATTTGTTTGAGAGGTGTTTCCCTGTTTTATCTCCATGAAATGGCTTCAGGCACACAGGTGTTTGCGATTTAGCCAATTAGTGATTCTCTCTCTTTCACAAATTATTTCTTCTCTCTCACACACACACACACACACACACACAAATTCTTTCTTCTCTCTCTCTCCCTGTCTATGGCTCTCTCATACAGTCATTCAGGTCTTAGAGACTTTTAGAGGACCCCCCCCCCCCCCCACACACCCCATTTCAAAATAAAAGCCCCAAAGAGTGAATTCTAATTGAAATGCTTGTGATGAAGCCAGGCATTTAATAACCTCTGTGTGTCAAACATGATGATTATGTCTCCTCTCCCACCTCTCCCCCCTACCCAGCACCACCCTTTCAAAATAAAAGCCTCATGGATTAACTATTTCAACGTTTCGCTCAAAATTAGGCTTTTTTGTTGACATAATGAATGCTCTTACTAATACTGCGACAACTACTACTACTGCTAATATTTCTAGTATTACCACTACTTCTACAACTTTTGCTGTTGCTACTATTACTGCTACTGCTATTACTACCACTACTATTATTACTGATACCACAACTGCTAATACTGCTATTCCTGCTACTACCAGTACTAATAACCAGTACTAATACTACTACAGCTATTAGTGCGACTGATGATACTACTACTTCTACTACTTCTTCTAATTACAAATACGTCGACGACAACTTCTGCTACTACAAATATCACTACTGCTACAACTAGTACTTATTCAAATGCTACTCATACTTATACTGCAAATAATACTTCTACTACAACAAATATCACTACTGCTGGAATTCTTTTAAGCTACAGAAACTGTTCAAATATCAAAATGTTCAGCTCTTTCAGGAGAGAGGTGATATAACTTCATATTTGTAATCTTTCAACTTTTTGAATTCTTCAGCTTTTTGCGATTTTTTTAAAATTGGAGATCTATTTTCAGCAATGTGTTTGAGATTAATTTCAGCTTTCAGCATTCCAACGCATTTTCAGCAGGAAATGCATTTTCTTGTTGGTATTATTATTATTATTATTATTAAAAGGTGATCTGTGCAATTTTGTTATTCAGGAAGTTTGTATAAAACAAGTAGCCCTTCGTACTGCTCAGTACCCTTAAAGTAGCTCTCGGCTTCAAAAAGGTTGGTGACCCCTGCTCTATCCCAACAATTCATATCTACAGATATAAAAATGATAATACAGCATGTTTTTTTGGTAATTCAGGAAATGAAGAGTTTACTCGGTAAAGCCTATTTTTCTATACTTCGCATAGTACAGGATTTTTAATTTTTTGAGATAAAATTTAGTTAGAATCTGCTTTTCAATTTAGAAAATGTGATTGTATTACATTATGTTTTATTTTTAATGACATGATTCCATTGAAAAATGATGAATTCATATTGAACTAGAAAATGCATTTCCTGCTGAAAATGCGTTGGAATGCTGAAAGCTGAAATGAATCTCAAAAACATTGCTGAAAATAGATATCAAATTTTTTAAAAATTGCAAAAAGCTGAATAATTCAAAAAGTTGAAAGATAACAAAGATGAAGTTATATCACCCCTCTCCTGAAAGAGCTGAACATTTTGATATTCGACTGGTTTCTGTAGCTTAAAAGAATTCCAGCAGTAGTGATATTTGTTGTAGAAGTTGTAGTCGAAGTATTAGTAATTAGAAGAAGTAGTAGCATCAGTAGTAATAGTTGTAGTAGTGGTCGTAGTATTTTATATAACAGTAGTAGTAATAGTAAAGTCAGTTTTTGAAGTAGCAGTAGTAGTAGTACTAGTAGCAGTCGTACTAATAGCTGTAGTAGTATTAGTACAGGTAGTAGCAGGAATAGCAGTATTAGCAGTTGTGGTATAAGTAATAATAGTAGTGGTAGTAATAGCAGTAGTAGTAGTAATAGTAGCAACAGCAAAAGTTGAAGTAGTAGTAATACTGGAAATATTAGCAGCAGCAGTAGTAGTAGTTGTCGCAGTATTAGTAAGAGCATTCATTATTTCAACAAAAAAGCCTAATTTTGAGCTAAACGTTTAAATACAGTTAATCCATGAGGCTGTTATTTTGAAAGGGTGGGACTGGGTGGGGGAGGGAGGGGGAGAGGAGACATAATCATCATGTTTGACACACATAAACAGAGGTTATTAAATGACAGGCTTCATCACAAGCAGTTCAGTTAGAATTCAGTTAGAGACATCACGCACTCTAAGCTGCGCAATACACACCCATTATAAAGTCAGAAAAGTGCTGAAAAATCATAAAAGTTAAATTGCTGCAGTTCAAAAAGTGTAAAATATATCAAAAAGCTGAATAATGCAGCAATAGTTCAGGGTTTTCTCAACATTTGAAAGTTGAAATGGTGTCTGCAGCTGAAAGTATGAGGAAGTTGAAGGATTTGAAAGTTGAAGAAGTTTAAGAGGATTTGAAAATCTTCTCCATAGAAACCCATTCAAAAAAAGTTGCTAAAAGCTTAATAATTCAAATAGTTTAAAGGTTAGAAATAGAAAAAGTCATAGCAGAGATGAGCTGAAGGAGCTGAACATTGTGATAGTTGAACGGTTTCTGTAGCTTAAAAAATGAAGAAGACGAGTTTCAAAAAAGGGGGCACGGAAGAAACAGTGGAATGAATGCTTCTGAAGAACGTTGGTCTGCAGACAGGAAACAGCCGCTCCAAATGAATGCAGTTCCTCATAGATGTCTGGATTTTATTTCAGTAGGAACAGGTTAAACAACAACAAAACACTGAATGATTCAAACAATTATATTTATAATTTATGTGGAAAATAATCTAAATAAATTAAATAATAATGAATACAATGTATGTAGTGGTATTACTTTTACTCGTATGTAGACTCGTCAAGTAAACAACAATGTGAAATGTGAAATATCTGTTACCAAAACAAACCTCTGGGTACAAACCAACAGAACTCCACAGCAACAAAGATCAGGAACAACTAGACTTATTCTCTAATGTGGATTTTCACTACCGGTAGTTGTTTTTTATGTATATTAACCAGAATGCAGTTTCCTTTAATTATGTTAACTTAATCATGAACTTTTACAAGAAATTATATATTTGGAAATTGACCAGATTGAATTCTAAATTATAATTTATTTTACCAAATGTTTGTGATAGAAGTGTAACTTTTTCAATCACAACAAAATTATGTGCATGTCTTTTTCAATTATATGTTCAATTTTGTTGAAAAAATCTCTTAGTATATTTCAAATGTTTTGTACTATTTGTACAAACAGTAATAGTATTCTATAGATGTATATGATGTAGATAGAAGATTGAAAGAGGTGAGCGTGAGAGGAGAATCTCTCAGATTTCTTAAAAGATAGATCAGGTACCAGTAACCCAAAGCAAGTGAGTGGATCAGTGGAGAGACAGAGTGGGCGAGATGAGAGACGCTCAGGTTTTCGTTCAACAGACAGGTTGTGATAACCATGTAATTTACTTCAGAATATAGGATTTCAGAAATCAGTTTCCAGTAATTTGTTCAGAAGGTTCGGTAGGTTTGGAAAGTTCGGTAACAGCTAGAGTGGGATAGAAGGAGGATACAAAGAATGAATTCCAATATCAAAGACAGAGCGGTAGATTGACAGGAAAGCTAGAGGAACCAATGCTTAGACAGAGTTGATAGAAGGTATAGGAAAGACAGAGAGCCAATATGATAGAGGAGAGGGGAGACAGCAGGACACAATAAAGACACACATTAGACGGCAGTCTGAATAACAAACTAAGTAACTTCTACCCTAAGCTAAAAGTTCAGTGAAGTGTCTGCTCACATGATCATAATGTAAACACATCATGACAGTATAACAGGTAATAGTGCACAGATTTATGTGAAATATCATGAAATGATATTCAATTAAATTTATTTTTGTATAGCCCAAAATTACAAATTTGCCTCAGAGGGCTTTAAAACAGGGGTTCTTAACCTTTTTGACCTCGGGGCCCAACTTTTCAAGTACAAAGTGTCCCGGGGCCCACTCTGACTATATGCATCAAAAGTGTCAGACAACCTGTAGGTCATACAGAAACAGAGCAGTGGGCCTTTGGAGTCAGTAAAAATTTAAGCTTTTTGTCTGCATAAAATAAAAAAGTATCTTTCAGTATAAATAACTGCCGGTGGCTGTATCTGTACAGGTAAAGGACGGTATAGGGCTGTAACTATACTATCAGTGAACAACTGCCTCAAATTTGAAGAAGATTGGACAAAGTATGACCATTCTACAGTGTTTCTTCCATGAAGAGATCCAGACGGAGCTCTAAAAGGACATTTGGAGACCCAAATGGACACATGGTAACCACATGATATTCTGACACACTAAAGGTGTTTCTCCCTTTATATTTTGATATTATATTATTTTCCTTTTATTTTTAGCATTTGCAAATTGCAAAAACTATGTATATATGGTCGAAGACATGGTGTGTGAGTAGCGGACTTGCTGTGCTTAATGGCTGCGACGAGCGCACGAACGAGAATGAGAATAGCTCAGTTACGCAAACGTTGGTTGACGGCTTATGGAAGAGGAGGATAAGGTTTGTACTATAAGTACTAGCGTTTTCTGAAGGCAGTAGCTCCATGGTAACATCCGCTAGCACGTTGTTGGGTCTGTAATGTGTCTTTTTCCGTCGAAATGCTGCATGATACGACTTGCAGCGGTTATGGCGACTTTGGACAGTGTGTGTGTGGGCTCCTTTTGTGGAGAAACCATAAGAAATTAAAGAACATCGATGATTTCTTTGCAAAGATGAGGATTTTGGGCATGCTGGGATACCAAACACGGACATGTTTTGTGACGTATTTGCGCAAACAAGCCGTAGGAACGGAAGGGGAGGGGATCGAGGATGCCGGTGTTGAACAGGCAAAACCCTTGTCAAATAAATGAGATGATACAATGTGATTATCACAAAGACATTTATTATCATGTGTATGTAAACCTGCATACACAACAAGAAGCCCAACAGACTTTCCCACGAGCGTTGGATGTTTCGTCGCTACGTGTCTCTTTATTTTTGAAGGCTTCAGTGCTTCGTTTGATAGCATTAGCCCACATTCCACACACTGAGCCCTCGGCTCTGCCTCGTTGCCTCCGTTCACAAAGCCGTACTTAAGAAAGTCAGGGTTGTACTTGCGCACACATTTAGACTTTGGGGAGGGGGGGTATGGCACCACTGTCGTCTTCATTTTTTCTTTTTAAAAAGTTATCCACAACTTTCGCTACAGGCTAGCGGCTAGCTGAGTGTTCAATTGATAACCTATGCGGCCTCGCGGCCCACAGGTGCAAAACTGAAAGTTTTTCACGGCCCTCTAGGTGGCGCTCGCGGCCCAATCATGGGCCGCGGCCCTATGGTTAAGAATCACTGCTTTACAATATGTACACATTTGACATCCTCTTGTCCTGGAACCCTCACATCAGAACAGGAAAAACTCCCCAAAAAAACCCTTTAACGGGGAGGAAAGAGGAAGAAACCTGTGGGAGAGCAATAGAGGAGGGATCCCTCTCCCAGGATGGACAGAAGTGCAATGATGTCATGTGTAGAACAGGATAGTGAATTACAACACATTCAATGTAATTACAGCACATTCAATGTATGACACAACCACAACAGGAGGCAACACCTGGTCCAGGTAAACCCGGATACACAGGAACCTGTGAGGTGAGAAAGCACAGAGACTCTGGTGAAGAAGCAGGTCAATAATGTGCATTAATGGTATCGGTAATATGAAATAGTAATGTGAGTAATAATAAAAGTGATATTAGCAGTTGGAGTCAGCAGGGCCATGGTAGGAGGAAGGACCAGGGTCCAGATGAAACCATGCTCCATGGAAACCTGTGAGGAGAGGAAGCACAAGGACTCCGGGGAAGAGACAAAATCAGTACTGTGCATTAATGGTATCTGTAATAGGATTAATAATGTTAACAATGAAGATTGTAGTAGGTATCAGCAGGGCCATGGCTGGTTGAAGAACCAGTGTCCAGATAAAACTGCGGTCATCCTGTGAGGCGAGAAAGCACAAATACTCCGGGGAAGAAGTAAAGTTAGTAATGAGCATTAATGGGACATCAATGCATACAGACTGAGGTGAAGAAGAGGAGGTGCTCAGTGTAGGAAGTCCCCCTGTAGTTTTTGCCTATACCAGTTTGTCCATGGGCCGGTCCAAGGCAAGCCAGAGCCAGCCCTAACTATAAGCACTACCAAAGAGGAAAGTCTTAAGCCTACTCTTAAATGTGGTGAGTGTGTCTGCCCCCCGGACTGAAACGGGAAGCTGGTTCCACAGAAGAGGAGCTTGATAACTGAAGGCTCTGGCTCACATCCTACTTTTTAAGACTAGGAACCACAAGTAACCCTGAATCACTGGATCGCAGATCTCTAGTAGGGCAGTATGGTACCATAAGCTCTTTAAGATATGATGGAGCCTGACCAATTCGGGCTTTGTAGGTAAGTAAAAGGATTTTAAATTCTATTATAGATTTTACAGGGAGCCAGTGCAGAGAAGCTAATACAGGAGTAATATGATCTCTCCTCTTAGTTCTTGTTAGTACACGAGCTGCAGGATTCTGGATCAGCTGGAGAGATTTAAGAGACTTATTAGAGCAGCCTGAAAATAAGGAATTGCAATAATCTAGTCTAGAGGTAACAAATGCATGAACTAATTTCTCTGCATCGCTTTGAGATAGGATGTGCCTGATTTTTGATATATTACGTAGGTGAAAAAAGGCAGTCCTAGAAATAAGTTTTATCTGAGAGTTGAAAGACAAATCCTGATCAAAGGTAACTCCAAGATTCTTGACGGTGCTGCTGGATGCCAGCACAATGCCATCTAGAGAAACTATATCATTAGACAACTGATTTCGGAGGTGTTCTGGGCTTAGTAGAATAACTTCAGTTTTGTCTGAGTTTAACATCAGGAAGTTGCAGGTCATCCAGGTTTTTATGTCCTTAAGACACGCTTGCAGTTTAGCAAGCTGGTTGGTTTAGTCTGGTTTGATCGATATATATAATTGAGTATCATCTGCATAACAATGAACGGTTATAGTGTTTTCTGATAATATTGCCTAAAGGAAGCATATATAAGGTGAACAAGATTGGTCCAAGCACAGAATCTTGTGGAACTCCATAACTGACGTTGGGCTTCATCGAGGCTTCATCATTCCCATAAACAAACTGAGATCGATCCGATAAATAGGATCCAAACCAGTTCAGTGCGGCTCCTTTGATGCCAATATAATGTTCCAGTCTCTGCAACAGGATGTAGTGGTCTATATCTCTGCAACAGGATGTAGTGGTCTATCGTGTCGAACGCAGCACTAAGGTCTAACAGGACAAGAACAGAGACGAGTCCTTTGTCTGATGCGATTAGAAGGTCATTAGTTATTTTTACCAGAGCTGTCTCTGTGCTATGATGCTTTCTAAATCCTGACTGAAAATCCTCAAATAAACTATTGTTACACAGAAAGTCACACAACTGATTTGCAACTGCTTTCTCAAGGATCTTAGAGAGGAAGGGAAGGTTAGAGATCGGTCTATAGTTGGCCAACACCTCTGGATCCAGAGTGGGCTTCTTAAGAAGAGGTTTAATCACAGCTACTTTAAAGGACTGTGGTACATGACCTGTTACTAAAGACAGGTTGATGATATCTAATAAAGTTGTGCTCATTAATGGTAGCACTTCTTTAAGCAGCCTAGTCGGTATAGAGTCTAAGAGACAGGTGGAAGGTTTAGACGTAAAAATTGTTGAAGTCAGTTTGTCAAGGTCAATGGGATTAAAGCCATCTAAACATATATCAGGGTTTACAGCTGTTTCTAAGGTTACTCTATTTGTGGAAAGATCGGTCGAGGGCAGGAGATTATTAATGGTCTCTAATAATTATAATTTTATCATGAAAGAACTTCATGAAGTCATTGCTACTGAGGTCTATAGGGATACTCCGCACAACAGAGCTGTGACTCTCTGTCAGCCTGGCTACAGTGCTGAAGAGGAACCTGGGGTTCTTATTTTTCTCTAT
Organism: Melanostigma gelatinosum; assembly: GCF_949748355.1. NCBI lineage: Eukaryota > Metazoa > Chordata > Actinopteri > Perciformes > Zoarcidae > Melanostigma > Melanostigma gelatinosum. Next base: position 24,097,149 of record NC_136639.1, read on the forward strand.
TAACGATGAGTAATAAGCTGCTCTGGCATTACGGAGGGCCTTCTTATATGTCTTAAGACTGTCGCCAGAGTAACCGAGATTCTTCCAAGTTAGTGGAACGCCATGTTCTTTCAAGTTTTCGTGCTGTTTGCTTTAATTTGCGGGTTTCAGGGTTATACCATGGAGCGAATCTCCTTTGTTTTACCAACTTCTTTTTTAAAGGAGCAATAGAGTCGAGTGTCCTTCTCAGTGAGCTTATAGCACTGTCAACAAGATGATCAATCTGGGTAGGACTAAAGTTAGCACAGGAGTCCTCCGTCACATCGAAGCATGGTGTTGAGTTAAATACAGATGGAATCACTTCTTTAAATTGAGCTACGGCACCATCAGATAGACATCTAGTGTAGTAACTCTTGCTTAACGGTGTACACTCAGTTAGTAAGAATTCAAAGGTTATTAGATAATGGTCCGATAGAAGAGGGTTCTGTGGATAGACTATTAAATCTTCCATGTTCATGCCATAAGTCAGAACCAGGTCGAGAGTGTGGTTAAAACAGTGAGTGGGTTTCTGTACATTCTGACAGAAACCAATCGAATCTAATAATGAAATAAATGCAGTACTGAGGCTATTGTTCTCGACATCCACATGAATATTAAAGTCACCTACAATAATTACTTAATCTGTTTTAAGGACTAGACTTGATAAAAACTGAAAAAATTCCGATAAAAATTCCGAGTACGGACCTGGGGCCCAGTACACTATAACAAATATAACTGGCTGTATTGTTTTCCAGGTTGGGTGTGAAAGACTAAGAACCAAGCTTGCAAATGAGTTATAGTCTAGTTTAGGTTTAGGGTTTAATAATAGGCTAGAGTCAAAGATGGCTGCTACTCCACCTCCTCGGCCGGCGCCTCGAGGAATGTGAGTATTGATATGACTTGGAGGAGTTTATTCATTTAGGCTGACATATTCATCATTACTCAGCCAGGTTTCAGTAAGACAAAATAAATCAATATGATTATCTGATATTAGCTCATTTACTAGTAGAGCTTTAGATGACAAAGATCTGATATTTAAGAGTCCACATTTAATTATCCTATTTTGTTGTACTGTTGCGGTAGTTTTAACTTGGATTAAGTTATTTTGTTTAACTCCTCGATCGTTTATTTTTGATTTAATTAATTTAAGTGGCCGTGGGGCAGACACAGTCTCGATGTGGTTTTGCGTGAGTAACTGCTCTAATGGAAGCTCAGAGGAGTGTGTAAGACTGCAACTCTGCTTCCTGGTCTGATCTCTGGGTTGTCATGCACCAGGTCCATACAGAAACTTGGTCAGATTTGCAGAGATGAGATCTGCTCCATCCAAAGTAGGATGAATGCCGTCCCTCCTAAGCAAACCAGGTTTTCCCCTGATATGTATATGATGGTATGAAATGATGGTATAGCTGTTTAGAAGTCTCACATTTTCACCAACTACAACTTCACTACAGTGTGTTTAAAACCTGCAGTATTAAGTGTTTTAAGTAAAAGTGTTGATTCACATGTGAACTTACTGTCAAGTCACCACGGAGACACCAACTCTGATCTACAGTATGAGACAGGAAGGAGGAGGCCAGAAGAAGTGGAGAGAGAGAAAGAAATTATCTTTACTTTCCTCTCAGAAAACCAGTGTGTCACAGCTCATTTCAATCTAGACAGTGGCGGCTGGTCAATAGAGGGCCATGGGGCCTGGCCCCACAAAAAAAAAAAAAAGAATAAATGATACAAATTGTCAAAATTTGTGTTTTTGAACTATGGAATGTACCCAGTAATGTGTGTAAAATATGATATCTGCGCAAAATATATGCTTTTCCTGCTCGTCCTCTCCGCCTGTGTGCTCGTCTGCTCGTCCTCTCCGCCTGTGTGCTCGTCTGCTCGTGCTCTCCGCCTGTGTGCGCGACACTCTGAGAACGCGCAGCTAGGGGGGCCTAATTGTTTTGGCCCAAAAGATGCGGGTCTATGAAGCAGTTTAGCCAATTGCTGATTAAAGATATAAATGAGTGACATACAATTTAGCCAATCAGCGCCCTCAAATGGATTCAGTGTGGGGCCAGAACGATTTGGCCCCCCTAGCTGCGCATTCTCGTCAGGAGAAGTCTCTACAGGCGAGCGCCCGCGCCACGAGCAGTACTCCTCCAAGACCCGTTTGAGAGGAGAACTTTGGCGGAGATTGTGCAGCCAAAGAGCTGATATCAGATCAGCCTGACCTCACAATCAGACAGCAGACTAGCGGGAAAGGGAAGCAGTACATGCGAATCTTCACTACTAGCTGTACACAAGACAGGTTTGGCTAGCTGGATGACGTGATGCTCATAACTTTTTTTAGCTTTTTAAAACAACGGGGACAGATCCAGCACAGACAGTTACGGGAGTGAGGGATGAGGAGGTAAGGAAACATGAGAACACCAGGACAGAATAGCAAAATATTTAACTGCAAAGTAGTAATGCGTGTTGGATACTTTAAATTGTTTGCATTTAATCATACTGGGATGTTTGTTGAAATTGATAGGATGGCCCTACCTAGAGAATTTTCCACCAGCCGCCACTGAATCTAGATCAAACTGTTATTCAGGGTGGGTCATTTAGTGTTGAGTACGTAATGGATGGATGTAATTCCTGTCGAGACTACATTACGATGGGAAGTCATTCTTAATGTAAACCAATGTAATATTCGTTTAGTAACAGCAAAATCATAATTAATGTGTGTGAACTTACACTTCAGAGATGCAAGGAGTCACAGTGATGGTCTGCAATCAGAGACAGAAAGGAGGGGGATAGAATAATAATTGAACAGCTTTAGCTGCTGGTAAAACTAACAAACTGTTATAAAACACTCTGACTGTAATGTTACCACAGCAAACATATTGTTGTCAGGATAGTTTGATGAAAAAGAAGTTTTATATTAGAAATAACCTGTTAATTAGCTTAGTGGTTTATTGTCAGTTTAATAGAGAGATGAAGTCACGCCCTTTACAGTGTCCTGTGGGGCTTTACTTTATAACTCGACAGTTCGATCCTTTGCTGGGACGTGTCATGTGTCGAAGTGTCCCTGGGCAATACACTGAACCCCTAACAGCTCCCCGGCGCCTGTCATAGTCAGCCCACTGCTCCCTATATACAGGGATGGGTCAAATGTTGCATAATAAATAAAAAAATAAGAACGACTGTGTATAGCAGCTAATGGCGAGTGATAAATGTTTATTTCATCCAGTTTGAATTGTGCTATGAATTACACATATGTTTGTGAATTTAATATTTATTTTGCAAGTCAAGAAACTCTCAGATTGTCAGACATTTGTCGTATCGTTTAGCTTTGTGTGAAACCGATCAGTGAACTGCATCTCTGGTCTAGCATCATGCACGGCTGTTACCTTGGCTTGCTAGCTAGCTCGCTAGGTAACTTAGCTATATCCATCCACACATGTACCTTATCATACATGTGTTTTATTCTGCTACTGTTCTTATCAGCCGGGAAGTAGAGAACAGGCAAGGCCTGTTGTTCATGCAAGTACAGTCTTTTTTTAAGTATTAGACTTCAAGTTTGACAACAAAATGTTCCTTTCTTGACTTACAAATTCATATTTTAAATTGACAAACATATGTGTAATTCATTCAGAAAATTCCGGAATCACGGACGCTGACAACGCATGTAATACATGACTTCATTCTTCACTCGTCTTTTTAATTCTTCATAGTTCATTTAGTTAACAATACAGTTTTTCTTTGGTTCACCGGGAAAATGTTTACTCTTCTTGCTTATTTTGAACCCTGTTTGAGTTAGAAACCACTTGTAATGGCATTGTAAAATGTGGAAGCTTCATTTTTAAAGTTGAGTATAGAAACACACTGTGCTACTTACCGGTCAATGACTCAGAGAACAATGTCGAAGGCCTGGTTTATTCCGTAGTGAAGCTAAGATGAGGCGTTTAAGGGTACCCGGAAATAAAAATGTTCAGCTCTTTCACCATGACTTTTCATATTTCTAACCTTTAAACTTTTTGAATTATTAAACTTTTTTTATTTTCAATGGGATCTTTATGGAGAATATTTTCAAATCCTATTAAACTTCTTCAACTTTCAAATCCTTCAACTTCCTCATACTTTCAGGTACAGACACCATTTCAACTTTACAATGTTGAGAGAACCCTTAACTTTTCTGACTTTATAATGGGTGTGTATTGCGCAGCTAAGAGTGCGTGATGTCACCGCTAGAGTGAAGAGCAGCTTGAGATTCTTGTGAAAAAAACATTTTGTATTTTGCCACTGTGTCCACAATCTTAACTCTTCATGCAAAATTTCTGGATGTAGAAGTAGCTAATCTTGTCCTTGTCGTAGAAAAATTACTGTGGAATCCCACAGATTTCCACATTTGACACAGAAGCCGTTAATTGAGAGGAAAACCAACTTTCTGCTCCATAGAGACAAATGTTAAATTTTGCTTCAAAAACATCTTCCACAGAACACGGTACCCCATTTCTAGATCGCCAGTTCAGCCACATTTTTTACACTACAGAGACAATTTTTACAAGATCTCTTTCTCAAGTCATCCTTCCTCTCAATTATTAATATCGGAGCAATAGGAGGTACGGTTATGGGAGTTTTGATGATTTGTTTGAGAGGTGTTTCCCTGTTTTATCTCCATGAAATGGCTTCAGGCACACAGGTGTTCGCGATTGAGCCAATTAGTGATGTTGATAAACACACAGACTCACAGACACACGCGCACATACACTCCTCTCGCTCTGTGTGTCTCTCTCTCATACAGTCATTCAGGTCTTAGGGATCTTTAGAGGTCTTTCCCCCCTCCTCCACACACACACACACACACACACACACACACACACACACACACACACACACACACACACACACCATTTCAAAATAAAAGCTCCACAGAGCGAATTCTAACTGAACTGCTTGTGATGAAGCCTGTCATTTAATAACCTCTGTTTGTGTCAAACATGATGATGATGTCTCCTCCCTCACCCAGCCCCACCCTTTCAAAATAAAAGCCCCATGGATTAACTGTATGTAAACATTCAGCTCAAAATTAGGCTTTTTTGTTGAAATAATGAATGCGCTTACTAATACTGCGACAACTACTACTGCTACTGCTGCTAATATAGTATTACTACTACTTCCACTATAACTTTTGCTGTTGCTACTATTACTACTACTGCTACCATCAATAGTATTACTACCACCACTGCTATTACTACCACTACTACTATTACTTATACGACAACTTCTACTACTACTACTGCTATTCATGCTACTAAAAGTAGTAATACTACTACAGCTATTAGTACGACTGCTACTAGTACTACTACTGCTACATCTTCTACTGCCATTACTATTACTACTACTACTGTGATATTAAATACTACGACCAATACTACAGCTACTACTATGACTACTGATACTACGTCTTCTACTACTTCTAATTACTAATACTTCTACTACTTCTACGAATAATACTTCTACGACAACTTATACTACTACAAATATCACCACTGATGAATTTGTTTAAGCCACAGAAACTGTTCAAATATCAAAATGTTCAGCTCTTTCAGGAGAGGTGTGATATGACTTTTCATATTTGTAATTTTTAAACTTTTTGAATTATTAAGCTTTTTGCAATTTGTTTTTGAATTGGATATCTATTTTCAGCAATGTATTTCAGTTTCAAAATTTTCAGTATTTCAATTTCAGTTTTCAGCATTCCAACGCATTTTCAGCAGGAAATGCTTTTTCTAGTTTTAAAACCACTGCTACAATGTGAGTGACACCAACAAAGTTGTGACTGGCCGGCTAACCTGTGACATTTCTGTTTTGTGTTGCCCTACCAGCCAGCAGCCAGCCGGCGGGGTGGCATACACGCACCCCACCACGGTGGCCAGCTACACGGTGCATCAAGCACCTGTGGCGGCACACACCGTGGCGGCGGCCTACGCTCCCACTGCAGTCTCAGTTGCAGTAGCAAGGCCTGCGCCTGTCTCAGTAGCGGCCGCTACTGCTGCGGCTTATGGGGCATACCAGTCCAACCACACTGCGGCTGACTACGGCTACCCTCAGCGCCAGCCGGAGGTCCCACCGCCACCGGTCACCTCACAGAACTACCAGGTACGCCATACGTTTCTCCCTTTCAAGGCTGCTACAGAGTACCAAGAATCAAAATGACCAGGAAACCTGGTTTGCCTGGCTTCCCACCTTGGTATGTTTGTTTCTGAAGAGACCAGTTCTGCCTTTGTGATGGGCGGAAGACCAAAGTTGTGTACATTTTTATTCAGCATTTAATTACAGTGAATTAAATTGCATTAAATTAACATTTAAATGGGAAATTTACAAATGCTTAATTTGACCATCAGTAAATTCATTCATTAAAAAATTGTTTCATGTTGGTTATTAAATACTTTAATTTCTATAACTATACATTAGAATATTTGACGTAATTCAATTCGTGATATCAGTTAGTAATGTGTCTTGGAGCACAGCTTTAGGCACGTACAAATGACATGGTAGTACAAAATGTAAACCGTTTCACTTTGACCTCTTTACTTAAGATTTTATTGAACTTTCTTTTTACAAAATGTACCAAAAACAGAGGCAACAAGGAAGATCTTGGGTAGATAAGCTTGGTTACAAGATATGTAGCCAAGACTGAACTGCAGAGGGAACCATAAAGAGGTAAAACAATGCACATGATTCTTGATTAATTAATTAATCACATTTAATTAATGTCATTAATCATTTTATTCCCTGTTTTTACTGTCCATTTTTTTTGTGATCAACTTTTTGAGTTTGTCACATAAACATTGTTTGAAAAAATAATAAAAAATGTAATTCACAAGCAAACAGGCCGACAAAACTAAATAAAAATGAAAACAAATAAAACACAAATGTAAAAAAAGATCAACCAAAGATAACGTGTATGTGTAGGTCTTCTAACTTTTTATCAAAGTGAGCTATTATATTTAAGAAATCGTGGGTTCGAAAGAGAACCAATTCGGGTTGGGTACCGAAACTCGGTGCCAATATGGCACCTGTTCCTATACGTCCGGTATCTACCAGACCGAAATGCAACGCAGATTTCGGTGCTTCCTTTCGGTGCCTGAGCCGATTGAAATACTTTTTTACACTACTCTGATGACTCCGTCCTGGCAGCAGGACTCGCTCCTCCGCTCCTCACTCATAGTATTATTACAACGGGGTACTTAGCGCTGTCGCTCATAAGCACAACACAGGCACGCGAAAGCTTCTTCTTCTCCTCCTTTGAGGTGTCGTGGCGGTTGACAAACGACTAATTGCCGCATTACCGCCACCAACTGGTAAAATAAAATAAGTCATGAGACGTGTCGTATTTTGCCAGAGAAGGAAAATATGCTCATATTTCTGCAAAATAATTGCTGAAGTTTGAAGCTGTGTGTGTGTGTGTGTGTGTGTGTGTGTGTGTGTGTGTGTGTGTGTGTGTGTGTGTGTGTGTGTGTGTGTGTGTGTGTGTGTGTGTGTGTGTGTGTGTGTGTGTGTGTGCGCGCGCGTGTGTTTTGTATTTATTTAAGTATACTGTTAACAGTTAACATATTGTTCATAGTTAAAAAGTTTTAAGCTGTAGTTTGAAGCCAAGTGTTTTGTATTTATTTATATTTATAGTATACTTTAAACAGTTAATATATTGTTCAATTTGAAGAAAAAGTATCGGTTTATGCACCGGTATCAGAAAAAACCCAAACGATACCCAACCCTAATGAGGATGTGACAGGCCTCCACAGTGGATTCCTGCACTTTATGAATTACAGCTCATGATCTTTCTATAAGAGCAATATCCCTAAAAGGATTCAGCCATTCCCTTATCGATGTACTGATATTTAGTGTCCAATTTTCAATCAATTAATTGAGTGTTCTATAGCCTTTCACATAACCGCCAGATGACCTGCTGTCAATGCTCCTTGTTTTTCTCACTAAATACAACTTCCCTGCAAACGAATATGATTGGTAAAAAGTGTCCGGATGGTGTGGAAACCCCCGTACTCAAAAGTTCACATGATAAGTCTTGGACATGTGGACAGGGTGAGCCAGGAATTGAACCGCCAACCCTGACCCTCTGTTTTTCCTTCGCAGGACACCTACTCCTATGTTCGGTCCACAGCTCCTGCTGTGACTTATGACAGTAAGCAGTACTACCAACAGGCCACTGCTACAGCAGCAGTCGCTGCTGCACAACCGCAACCCAGCGTGGCAGATTCCTACTACCAGACGGGTATGCTGAATGCACACTCCATTCACTTGTACCCCTGTGAAACAACAGATGCGCAAATATCAACTTCTGCTTCTCGCCATTAGCATGTATGTCCTCTTTTGTGTTTTCCAGCCCCGAAACCAGGATATAGCCAGGGGGTAACGTCATACACCCAGAGCCAGCAGAGTCGACAGGTGACCGTGATGAAGCCAGCTACTCCCAGTCAAGCCTCATCCACTTTCTCCATCTACCCAGTGACTTCCACTGTGCAGCCTGTGGCTGCTGCCGCAGTCCCATCTTACTCACAAAGCCCAACATACAGCACAAATGCTGTCACTTACTCTGGTAAGCTGCCATTATTGTTTTTAAAGTAAAGTTAGTACGTTGAAATTGGTAATGATTCGCTATATACACAAGGCATCACCGGTAACAGTTTATAAAGACTGAGCACAGTAGTACTTGAGCTAAATGCTAACATGCTCAAAGTGACAATTTTAACACGCTGATGTTAAGCAGGTGTCATATTTACCACCATCGTCATCACACTCTTAGATTGGCACCTTAGCATGCTTACATTCGCTTATTGGCACTAAATACAATGTACACACAGTATACACGGGATTTACACAATGTCCAGTCATGGCATTTTTTTTTTTAAGTCATGGAAATTCGTTGCCCAAAATGTATATAACCATGTGAGCATCATATCCTTCGGGATGACCACGTCGTTCGATCCTCAAAATAAAATATCTTATCTACTATGTGATGGATTGCTATGAAATTTGGTACAGCCATTCATTTTCCCCACCGGATGAATTGTAAAACCGGTGATCCCCGGACTCCTCATCCTTGTCCTAATACTTTGGTCTCGGTTTATTCTTTTCCAGGAACATCGTACTCTGGCTACGAGGCAGCAGTTTACTCTGCAGCCTCCAGCTACTACCATCAGCAGCAGCAGCAGCAGCAGCAGCAGCATCAGCAGCAGCAACAGAAGCAGGCGGTGGCAGCTGTAGCAGCGACTGCGGCATGGACGGGGAACACGTTCACCAAGAAACCACCTTTTCAGAGCAAGCAGCTTCGGCCCAAGCAGCCGCCTAAACCCCCTCAGATCCACTATTGCGACGTCTGTAAGATCAGCTGTGCCGGCCCGCAGGTGAGTTCACCATCATTGTGTGCATCCTATTTGATTTGAATGTGATATTGAAGTAATGGAATGCTTTGAAGTTTGAGAGGAATTGTGCCATCAGCATGTCCATGCAGACGGACTTTAAAGAACTAACATACAAACCTCAATGTTTTTAGGTTTCTTGTCTTAAAATCACCAACATGTCATTGGTGTCCCAAACAAATACTTTACTACCAGTGCGACCAATGATTCTGTCTTTCTCCAAACATTGAATGCATTAGACTTACAAGGAACACCTTGAAGGCCAGAAGCACAAGAAGAAGGAAGCGGCGCTGAAGGTTTCCCAGAGCACCAGCAGCAGCAGCATCAGCGGTAGTGGTGGAGGGGCGTTGTCCCGCAATGCTCAGAACCAGCTCCGCTGTGAGCTTTGCGATGTTTCCTGCACTGGCGCCGATGCCTACGCTGCTCATATCCGCGGAGCCAAACACCAGAAGGTAAGGATGCGGGATGGACATTGCATATCTAGCACAAACCAGTCGCAAGCTGAAGGTGGTATTGGTTCTTGTTAGAGGATGCCGCTCCATGGGGGAAAGGGGAGGGGGGTAGATTGGAATATGTAGACATGATTTCTTTTTGTTTTTTCAATGAAGTGTATTGCAGACTGGATTCTCTAGGACCAGTGAAAACGAAGTGACTGTGTTCATATGAGAACTGGACCAACGCGGGTTAAATGGTCATCGTTTGTGATGTTTACCACAACTTCAGCAGTATCTGCTGCCTTGCGTTCAACACAGTTCCGGAGGTTTTTACCGGTACTTGTGACGTGTAACAATTCAGATAGTGCTGTGGGCTGGACATCAAGAGAGACTACAGACAGAGAAAGGCAGCTGCATCATTTTAGATTATTATTATTCAGTGGTGTATAGTAACGAAGTAGAAATACTTCGTTACTGTACTTAAGTAGTTTTTTTGGATATCTGTACTTTACTTTACTACTTATATTTCTGTTTACTTTTACTTCACTACATTTTGCAAAGAAAACTGATACATTTCCCCTGAAACCTTCGTTACTCGCTACAAAATCAAATCTATCTTTAGAAACAAAATGAATCATGAGAGCAGCGTCGGGGACTGTGGTGGAACACAGACTGCAAGCAAGCAGGTTTGGTGAATCAGTGGTCCTAGCAGCAAGTTAAATCATTGGTTAAACACGTTAATGCGCAATTGCAAACGAGTGCTCTCAAAGCCGCGGTGTTGTGGTTCCCAGTGATGCCCAGGATGCTACATGCTATAAGCTAGCGGGCGACTATGAGTAGAATTCCACTCTACGATGACTGATTTCATGATGGAAGCACCTGCTACTCCCGCAACAAACGACGATGGTGACGAAGACCAACACCAGTGGATCGCTAGCGAGTTAGTGAGCTGAGGAAGTGTTTACAGTTGTGCCGCACTAGTTGGCTAACGTTAGCTGTAGCTAGCCACCACACCATAGGATTGATGGGAGCCGAGAGAGCGTTAGCATTAGCATTAGCGTTAGGGAAATCCTTCGCAGCTGTGCGCAAGCTGTCTGTGACGCTGAACACACCTCTACCTGCCTCAGCGGCCTGTGAAAGGCTATTTAGCATCGCAGGACTAGTCTTCAGCCCAAGAAGAGCGAGACTGAATTCTCGCAATTTTGAAAACCAACTCCTTTCTCTAAACACTGACCTGATGCATCAAGTGGATATGTTTTGCTGAACACAATATTATGCATTTGTCCTCTACATCCTCTAGTCGGAATGAGCAGACTTATAAACGCACTGTTACAACTCCTTCATAGTGTCATATTGCTTTTCGGAGAATTATGATGATAAGTTCATCGTAGATGCAAAAGTATACTTATGTACAATATATTATGTTGAACATTGTTGCTCCTGGATGGATCACAGCCAACCCAATTATGTTCAACACAGCTCCTTGTCCTTGGTCATGGTGCCACAGCGCTTAAAAGAATAAACTTCATAATTCTCAAAATTCTGACCCTTTGCTTTTTTATGAACAGCATATACTTGTACTTTTACTTTCAATGAACAGGTTATGATGTTCATTTAATGTTCAGGTTGTGATGTACATTTAATATCAGAAAATTACTTTTGATACTTAAGTACTTTTGTACTTAAGTGCAATAAATATCAGATACTTTAAGACTTTTACTCTAGTATTATAATAAGTGACTTTTTACTTTTACTTGAGTAGTTTTCCAGTAAGGTATCTTTACTTTTACTCAAGTATGGCTTTTGAGTACTTTATACACCACTGTTATTATTATTATAGATTAATATTCAGCATTATAACAGTTATCGGTCGACCCACAGTACAAAACATAAACTCATACATAAAAGGTGTTTGGGAATCCTTAAGTGTTGTCAGTATGTTAACTGGAAGCCTCAGACCTTCTGAAACACTCTTTCTGTTCTGTGAACTCTCTTCTACAGGTTGTGAAGCTTCACACCAAGCTCGGTAAGCCCATTCCCTCTACCGAGCCCAACATGGTCACTCAGACGTCGTCCTCCACCACAGCTGCTCCCAGCAAGACCACCACAGCGATCCTGAGCAGCACCAGCGGCTCTCTGTGTGCGGCTGCCTCCTCCAGTACCGCATACCTGAAACCCGTTAACATGGTCAGCAGTGGTATGCCGGGTGTCAATAACCCGTTGACCAACAGCCTCTCTGCTGCCAACTCGGCCTCAGCCGTGAAGAAAGTTAACGCCCCCAAGATCAATTTTGTTGGTGAGTAAACGCACAGCGCAGAGGATGCAGTGCTTAGCTTCTTACTGTCCCACTTGGTTCTTTAAAGAAACGCTTGAAATAATTTTATCCAGTCGTTTTGCAAAAGTGTAATCCTGCTTTATTGTTCAGGATCATTCTTGCACCTTTTTATATAGATGTGGACATATTCTTCCATTTTGTCAGCAGATCCGTTTTAAAATATCACACAGAAACAGCCAGAACTACTCAGTACTTTGCTGTGCAGTACTGTTTGCAAAGTTACAATAGTGTCGTGGTTGCTCACTGTGCAGTGCATGTATCTTCACCCTTGTCAAAAAACTATTTTCTTTTTCTTTCTTTTCTTTTCTTTTTTTTTTTACCTCAATCAAAAGCACATAATGGGCATCACTTTGTTCTGCTCCTCCTGATGTTGTTCACTATATCATTATGTCATGCCACACAGACAATTTATTGCATTTATAAAAGATATCAGTAACGGTGATTTTAATTGTCTTTTTAAATACGTATATGATCCTTTTTTATTTATACATCCATGAAAGGACACTTGGTTTGCAGCAAGAGTATACGTGCTATCTAATGTGACTATCTTGCTGCTTTTATTGTCACGATGAGATTGAGTGCGCTGCGTCTTTTTCCTCTCCCCTTGCCAAAGGTTGTCAGCAGCAGTAGTTAATCTAAGTATGCTTTGAAAATGAACAAAAATGCAAATTTAATGAATGTTTAAGAGGAAATGGGAAAAACGTAAAGTTTATAGATCATAACCTAGTTTGATGATTTGAATGTCGATGTGTTTTTCTGTTCTGTAAATTAAGCTGGAATGTGATAATTTAGACTATCTACTCACTCATCCTATAATGCCATTTATTTAAAGCCCTTTAGTCTAGTTATTATTCAAATAGAATGTAATCAATTCTAAACACTGAGTTATGAGCTGTTTTTAAGATGACGACAACCAGCAAGCAAGATAACCTAGTAATATAGCAATCATATTAACGACCACAGAGAGCAATATTTCTCCTCACAGAACCAACTTTATCACATTGTTTTTATGTGGATTTATGTACACCAAGGTTTAGCAGCAGCACTGTTCATGGTCTATGATAAAACAATGTAATTTCTCGAATGCAGGTGGAAACAAATTGCAGACCACAGTGAAGATGGACGAGTCCAAAATGGAGGCTTCTAAGCCGGTGACGCCCTCTTTGGGTACTAATGACGCCAAAAGCGACATTTCAGATACTCTGTCCACGTCGACCTTGGCTGCGCTGCAGAGCGACGTCCAGCCTGTTGGTCACGACTACGTCGAGGAGGTGAGTTGTGACGGACCAATGCATACACTGAAACTGAGCAGAAAGGCATTAAAATCTTCAGCACAATAACGTGGAATTCCTTTTCCAGGTCCGAAACGATGAAGGCAAAGTCATCCGCTTCCATTGCAAGCTGTGTGAATGTAGCTTCAACGATCCAAATGCAAAGGAAATGCATCTCAAAGGTCGAAGGCATCGCCTACAATACAAGGTCTGTAAGCTGACGAGTCTTACACCGCTACACAGAATTTTAATACACACTGGTACATTCATCAGGAGTCTGTGAACAGGGAAATAAATTGAGAGTAATGCACACTCAGTCCTGGATTACAAATCTCGGTCAAGGGATTCATCTTCATCTTCATAACAGGGTTCGTACGGTCATGGAAAACCTGGAAAAGTCATGGAATTTTAAAATGGTTATTTCCAGGCCTGGAAAAGTGCTTGAAAAAAAATAAAGTCTCAAAGGTTTTGGAAAAGTCATGTAAATGTGTTATATTCATATTTTCGTAACGTGATGAAACATGCAGCCCCCGTGTTCCGGTTCAGTTCACGCGGCCACTAATTAACGTTAAACCGGAACACCGGCGCATCTGGTTGCAGGTTGTTTGTTTTAACTCAAAGTAGAATGAGGATGATTTCGTGGTCAGAATAACTTTCATGACCACGATGATGAGGCCCAGATTACTGATGAGATGATGTGGTCAAAGAGCTCCAGGAAGAGGAGGCTGGTTGTGTAGCGCAGTGTGACGCAGGGCTGAGATGTGAGTGGAGCTGGGCCTGGAAAACAGATGCGAGTACAGCTTCTTGCTGTCAGTGTTTTAAATGCATTGATAAGGCAGGGTATGCTAAATGCAGCCTCTGTTTCAAGGAGATTAACTACAGTAAGGGCTCACATGCCCTCTCATCACTCTGTACACACTGTTCACTGTAATGACGACAGCCAGTGTACTAACAGTCCCAACAGTCCCACGTGCAGTTGCGCTCAAGAACCCTGAAGTAATGAGGGTTAAGGTGCCTGTACCTTCATTTCAGCAGGTTGCAAATGCAGAGGTGTGTATAGATCACAGCTATTATTTTACTCTTGATAAGCTACCTTAGCCAGAGTAGATTATCATTTTCATTGAAATAAGTGAACTGGATTGAATGCATATTAATTGCAAATCGAAGATGGGCCACAATTCTAACAGCTTTACAGTAACAGTGGAAGTTAATATTAAGCCATACAGTAACAGGGTTCAATGAAAAATTTGCACTACAAAAGGGAAAGCAATATGTGCTTAAACATCCATTTTGTTATTTCTATATTACGACCACAATGTTTTTTTCACATGTTTTTGTTGTTTTGCAGAAAAAGGTGAACCCAGATCTGCAGGTGGAGGTCAAGCCCAGCATCCGAGCCAGAAAGATTCAGGAAGAGAAGATGAGAAAGCAGATGCAGAAGGAGGAGTACTGGAGGAGAAGAGAGGAGGAGGAGCGCTGGAGGATGGAGATGCGGTACGCTTGTAGAAGTTTCTTATTCATGGTTGTTGAGGAAAGATACAGTCGGCAATGATGTACCCGCATCATCTTTGACTGTTGAAAAGTAGCTGCCTCAGAAGCAGGTATCTGTATCGACACCCAATAAGGGAACATCTTTTGTAAGAAGACTGGCATTCATCCCTCCAGTAGAGGTCCACAGACTCGGAGAATCTATGCCAAGTAGCACTGAAGCTGTTCTCAGTGTTCATAGTGGAACAGCAACTTACTGAGACACTTGTAATGCGTCAACCATCTGTACACTGACGAGCTGTGGTTCTGTGTTTTCAGGCGTTATGAAGAAGACATGTACTGGAGACGTATGGAGGAGGAGCAGCACCACTGGGACGACAGACGGCATATGCCAGATGGAGGGTATCCACAGGGGCCTCCTGGTCCTCCTGGTCTACTTGGAGTCCGGCCTGGCATGCCTGGCCTGCAGCCTCAGGGTCCCTTGGTAAGGCTTTATCATGTTATTATATTATATTATATTATATTATTATTGGGTCTATGCAGTGTGGCTCTGCCAGGAACGATAATATGGTATTTTTTAAATGGATGCCAATAAAGCAGAAAACATTGAAGTCAACTAAAAACTGAGATTGAATATTAGAAAGACACATCAGTAAGTAACAAAATGACTAGTCAATGAAAATACAATCTTTTATTTCCTAAATGACAAACAAATGATGACATTTAACATTTTTGATGGTTACAGACTTCAGAGCAGTTAAATGATTTTTGGGATGTTACAAAAAATAGTTTGAAGACTTGTAGACCAGCTGTATAATCAAACAACAAAGGGATCTGCCAATGTGGATCATCAGCAAAATAAGTAATCGGGGATCTCTAAAAGTTATATTTGCTCCCTTTTTTGTTTCGTTCTGATCTGTGATCCGATGTTATGGAATATTTCCTTAACACGTTCAGGAGTGAAGTTGGTTTTATCCAAAGTGTCTAACATAAAAACAGTCTTGATGAATGATCAAAGTTTCAAAAAGTCAATTTAATGTTTGCAAACAGAGAACACAAAACACCACCACGTATTGCAGTGAGCTGTGAATATGCTCTCAAGACACAAAATCAAAACAAGATATTTATACCGGCCGGCAGAGAGGAACAGATAACACACAGGAGACTAAGGCAGAAATGTTTAGTCTAACCAGAAGCAGTTGATATAGGGAAAGAACACGTCGGCTGCTTGTCCCGACTAAGATAGAAAAGTGACCTTTGCCCTAGACCAGGGATTCCCAAAGTGGGGTGCGCGAGCTGCCTCTAGGGGGTGCGCGAGAGGAAAAGTGTAATGGCGGGCTGATGGTGTAATAATATTAAATATTAAAAAAAAATGTAATTTTAATTTAAAAACTGTCAGGTGGGACATCTGAAGCTATCAGTTGTAAAAGAGGAGAGGGACAGAGAGAGAGAGAGGAATCTGAGGCGAGGGGAACGGAGAGGTGCAGCACAGACAAATCGGGAGCACATCGGCCCATCGCGGAGTCAAGGTGAAAAAATAGGAAACGAGAGTGAGCATCAGACTGGGAAAAAAAAGAGGAAAATGATGAAAAGTATGTGTGTCTGGGCTTCACTTGGATTGGCAACGCAGATTGCCCAAAGCCACAGTGCGTGGTGTGCAGTGAGGTTCTGGCTAACAGTCTGAAGCTCTTATTTACGTCGCCACCTGAACACCAAGCATGCCAGTGCAAGTCAAAAGCCCCTTACATTCTTTATATCGAAATTGGAGGAGTTACAAATCAGCCAAAAACAACTGCAGTCTCATTCATGTGTTGGTCTATAAATGACGCACTACGGGCTTCATATCTGGTTACAGAAAAGCGAGAAAGGGGCTACCGCACACAATCGCCGAAGACGTGAGCTTGCCAGCTGCCAGAGAGATGGTGGAATGTATGATTGGGGAGAAAGAAGCAAAAAAGTTGGACATGATCCCGGTGTCCAACAACACTGTGTCGCGCCGCATCGATGCTTTGTCCGAAGACATCCTGGCTACATCAGTCGGTCATTAATTGTAAATGAAATGTGATAATCTGCCGCTGAGCCTGTGCGTGTGTGCTCGCGATCCGTATTGCTCTTTAAAAGTCACGCCTTGTGTAACTGAAAGTTATTGAAACTTTGTTGCAGTGTTTCAGGGCGTTTTCACACCTTCAGTTCGTTTGCTTTGTTGCAGTTGCTCCTTTGTTCGCCTGCAACATTTAACAGCGGACTAAATCTTGTAAACAAATGCCACGCGCGCGCAAACTGTTCACTCATTGGTCCGATTGTTATGCGGCTATGAAGGCTTAAAAGGCTCTGTTGCTTCTTTTTTTTTTTTTTTTTATTAAGGGGGGGGGGGGGGGGTGCGCGAACCCGGTCGGGATGTAGAAGGGGGTGCGCGGCCTAAAAAGTTTGGGAACCGCTGCCCTAGACCAAATAGGTCAATGTGTTCAGACATCCAGACGCCCATACAAATGAACTTTCTAAACAGCAATATGTCTCACAGAAAATAACATGAGGAGGTTAAAACATTTTTTATCATTACACCGATCCAAACCGTGGTTTATGATCCGTTGCACCACTACTGTGAACCTTTTCTGTCTAACAGCCTCCACGTCGGCCCGATTCTTCGGACGACCGCTATGTCATGACCAAGCATGCAGCCATCTACCCCTCAGAAGATGAGCTCCAGTCCATCCAGAAAATCGTGTCGATCACAGAGCGCGCCCTCAAACTGGTCTCAGACATCATTACAGACCAGGACAAGGAAGAGGACAATGACAAGGAGGAGAAAGAACCCTCTCAAGACAGGTGTGACGTGTGGGCCGCTTATACATTTCAGAAGGTCTTCTGAATGCAATACTGTTTGGTTGATCGGTTAGCTCATTTCACTTGATCTGTGTCTGATCAAGTTGTAATATACATTGTTCATTTGGACAACGTTCTGTATATGGATGTATTTCACTCCTCAGAACGTTGATATGTTGATTGTTGCTTTGTGTGAACATCCAGACCCTTGAAGGGAGTGATGAGGGTTGGAGTCCTGGCCAAAGGCTTGCTGCTTCGCGGGGACAAGAATGTCAACCTGGTCCTGCTCTGCTCCGAGAAGCCCACCAACAGCCTCCTCGCCCGCATTGTGGAGCACCTCCCCAAACAACTAACAGTACTATCTTTACAAATATCGCAACTCTTGTCAAATACTTTCAGTGGCCACTTTAATGGGCACCGGCCTCGTGTGTTCTGAGAAGATGACAATTAAACAATGGAGTCAATTCTTTCCAATTTCTATTCAACTTTGTAGTGATGCGATTTTAAAAGGAATGCAGATTAAATATATTTGTTCCAATATGATAACTGTGTTACAATTCCATAACGGAGCGTAGCATAGCATCAGGAGATGGTATGGTGAATGGCTTGTTAGAGGACCGAATCAAGCTGAATGGTTAATACACACAGTCACTGGCTGCTCATTTACCGGTAAATGCAAATTTGTTTACCCAACTAAAAATAAGAAAATAGATTACGTAGTGAAACCTGCATCCTTGCCACACTACCTAGTCGCTGAAACCACGCATCTTGGCCATTTTGTTTGTTTTATTCACAACGCAAGCATCCCTTTATGTTCAGAAGAAACGCCTGTCCTCATTCACTAACTGTGCCTGTGAAAGTAGCCACTGCGGAGATTAGATGACATGAAGTTGGGCACGCTCCTCTCTGACTTTTGAGATACGATAGTCGACTGATATAACGCCGTCGCATTGTGCGTCTGCGATGTTTCTTCCAGGTGGCGACGCCGGAAAAGTACGAGGTCAGTGGATCCACCCAGGAAGCGGCGATCATCCTGACATCCTGCACCGAGCCGAACATGCGAGTGACGATCACACTGACTTCGCCCGTCATCAGGGAGGAAAGCGGCCGGGACGGAGGTTGGGAACCCCCCCCCCCCATCACAGCCCTCCCCATTGCACCTCCTCTCTTGTGTCTCTGCTATCTCTCTCTATGAAATCAGTCTTGGTATGTTTGTCGACGCCCTGAAGAGCGCTGTCCTGCTGGCACTCCACAAAGCAGTCCAATCAGATCACCCTGGCACTCTTGCTCTTCGTGTATGATTCATTTGGATTTTAGAAATCAGAAATGAACGACAGGGCAACCATGGAAGCGCAAGCGCGTCACATTTGCTATCGTTAGATGTGGTCTCGTTCCTTCAGGGTCCGTTGTGCTCAGTTTCTGGCCTGCACAAATTTCATTTTTAACTCTACCTTTCTTTCAACAACTAAACCATTGAGTAGAATTTTCTTTTTTGAGATAATCTTTTTTTACTGGCCAAGGTGGGGGCCCATGTTATTTCTCTCAATTACAGCCCTCACTAATGATGTGGGGCAGATCACTTTTAGTGTAAAAAGAAGAGGCAAGTGCCAGCAGTATTGCTCTTAGGCTTTTTTTGCTCTTACCTCTCAAATGCTCTCTTTATCCTTTTTAAACGAAGCATGACCAGTGTTTGCATTGTGTTAAGTCTAGTTAATCCCAGGTGAGATTCTCTTTTGTTTCCTGTGTTCCAGGGGATTCTGTTTCCATTTTACCGTTCGCCATAACCAATGGGAGACGTGCATTACAGTATCGTTTCTCCAAATTTCCTTTTGAGATGAGACAAAAGAAAAGACAATTCCTGCAGAAGCTGACTAAATAGACAACAGCAGGCCCTTATGTTCCTCAAGTTTAATTTGGACTTGATTATTTGACTTCATGCAACCCTTTTTATCTCAAATCCAGATTTGGCAGAGGAAATTGGATGTTACATTCCCACAGGAAACAAATCTTCCTTTTGTGTACCGGTGAACAACCGTTCGCCATGCTGAGGTCCCCTGTTCTGAAGTGCTCCCCTGAGTTGATTGACACCTTCCTTCACACACATAGGACTCAAAAAATGACACGCCTCTGACAAGCTTTTGTCGTTTTGATTTCAATGGAAAGATCAGAAAAAAATTATTTAAAGAAAGAGCATTTTCTCTTTTAGAATGAATTGACCATGGAAAGATGAAGATGAACCAAATGATTCTTTGGGGAGTATCGTTAAAAGTTCAGGTGCAGAAGGTTACGACAGGAATCTTTAGATGGACCCGAGTTCAGCCTCTTGGTATACAATGATTGTTGGGGTCTTATTCCTACCTACTGATGTTAGGTATGCATGCAGTGAAATCCTAACCCCTTTTGTTTGCTGGTAGTTCTCATGTTTGTTTTTTTCTCTTCTTCAGCACCCATTGCTTCCTCTTTGTATCCATAGTACCGTAATACTGACAAGTCCAGCACAAAGACTCCTTAATTTCCTTGGAACAAAAACAAATATTTCCAGTCCATTGTCTCAGAGGTTTGTTAGTCGGGCCCAACCGCTTTCGGAAGGATTTTTGACCAAGGTTTTCTCACATCCCAAAAACTTTGCCACACATACTATTGCCATGCCACTTTTTAAAAATCAGGATTAGCCATTTGCCCTCTTTTTATTTCTGCACCAAGTTCATACTAATAGCCATAGAATCCCTTCTCTGTCCCAGTGCTTACCAAGGTAATGGTAAGCTTTAAGATCACCTGATAGAATAGTATTGGCTTCAAAACATTTGTGAGCCTGAAACCATGTCATTTAGCTAGATTGGTGTTTTCCAACCACATCTATTTGTCAGTGTTGAGTGAGTAAATCCTTACCCCTATGAGGACTTAACATGCCGTACACAGTCAAAGTGGATGTAGATGAACAATGTGTTGGTTAGTCAGCTTTTCAATGTCTTATATCGGAACATAAGCAACCAATTGTAATGGTTGTCATGGAGAGAGACATTGGTATGTGTGGCAATGTGTTTGTTCTTTGCCAGCCTCGCTGACCTGGTCAAACACCCATTCCTCATCACCACGAAATTCTTTTGACACTTCAAATCCATTTTTAGATGTAACCTCGGGTATGGTGAAAGACCCAGCGGACGTCTTGGACAGGCAAAAATGCCTTGACGCTCTGGCTGCTCTGCGCCACGCTAAGTGGTTCCAGGTTCGGAACATCATTTTACTTTCTTATTGTAGCCTTATGAGATGCATTATTTACTTGCTTAGTCCTTTATTTGTGTTTCACACATTTGGGTTTTTTGATTTCATAGCAATGAGGAAAACTATTACTATTTGAAGTAAGAAAAAAAACATATTCAAGGATGCCACATATTACAACACAGATCTGGTTAATGTCCACATGTATCTATTGTGAAGCTTAAGTTAATTTGAAACGCATGAAAAAAAAACACATACTCTAGCAAATACCTGGCATCCTTGTATTCTCTTCCCAATTTTCTAAGTACTGCATTATAGTTCCATGTGATTCCATAAGGCTGCACAATAACCTGCACAAAGTTGTGCCATCAAGAAGTGCTTTCATGTTACACGTTTGTATTGTTTTTATTCTCTCTTTATATATAGTAGAATAGGGATTGAGAGACAAAGGAACATCTGAGTAGTTTCCTGTGATTCTGCTCGCCGAGCAAAAGCAAAGTAAAGCAGATCTCCTCTGCTCTCTCAGTCCCTATACTCTGCTCACAGGTGGACTCTTGTACTTTTTATTTTAATTTTTTTAAGTACCTGTTTGTGAGATACCTGGACAAACCCAGGGGTCAGGGTTTAGAAGATGACAAGTTCTCATTTCTTGTGCATCTTGCAAACTTTGAACTCCCTTTTACTAACTGTGAGGTACAAGACTACTGGGAATGGCAGCTGATTGCAAGCTCTTTAATGGCTCATACATACACTCCTCAAAACCATACTCCAGCTTCCATTTATGCACAGTAGTGTTTGGACCTCTGTGAGAGAAATCATTCACTTGTTTGGTCCAGCTCTTGTCCCTCCTTGTCACTTGCAAAAACTAACTTTATTGCATCAAAAGGCTAGAGCCAACGGCCTTCAGTCCTGCGTGATCATCATCCGGATCCTCCGAGACCTCTGCCAGCGAGTCCCCACGTGGTCGCCCTTCCCGGGATGGGTAAGTGTATTTAGAACGCGCCTCTAAGGCTGCGTTCACGGCCAAATTGGGCGTTGGTGTTGTTTAGCGCAGGGCGGTGTGTGGAGTGTTGACTCGGTGACCCAATTACCAAGTGACCTGCACAGCGATGAGCTTCTTTTGTCCGTCATGGCTGTGTTGTACAGTTCTGGATCACAGCAGCGTGACATCGGGTTTGTTTCCCACCACTGCAGGTCAAACGCACCACCCACATTCAAACGAATTGGGAGGACTGGCGTTTTCTCTGCGGTGCCTCAGTCGGTGTGAATGCAGCCGTGGTGCTGTGTGACTGACTAGAGTTCATGAGAGTAAATGTTTCATCTTTGGTCACCAAAGCTCAATCTAGAGGCACGGTTTTAAAAGAAAAAAAAAACACAACCAAAGACGGCCTGCTGAGAAGACAGTATCGGGAATGTAGGACGAAGACAACCTGAACTTAAACAGACCTCATATGTTAAAGGTGCTGAAATAACTTTCATTTGTAGATCAGCTCCCAAGTTTGGTTATTGATGGAAAAAGGCATTTCAAACTGCTTTGAGTTTTGAGTTGGGTAGATATCAATGCAGCAGCACAGTACTAGAGGAGGAGTTACTTTGATGGGGCAGTCTGGAGTACGACGCTTGCTTCACCTTTTCAAATGCTGCACTAATGTTGATCTGTTTGGGAGAAACTAAACTGAGTACAGAGCACAACTGTGTGCTTTTTGAGCTTTCCCAGAAAATCTTCTTCTGGGAAGGCCTTTCTGTAAAAAAAAAAAAAGAAATGTATTAAATATGGCGTATAACAGCTACAGAACTCAGTCGTTTTTAGCAGAAAGATTTGCATGCCTGTGTCCCCATATCGTATTTTACTGCCCCTTTACACAAAATATCCACAAGTTATTGTTTATTTGCTTTGAAAACTGACTAATGTAATGTGCCAGGCGTCTAAGCCATATCCTCCCCGTTCCCTGTGTTCAGGCCATGGAGCTGCTGGTAGAGAAGGCCATCAGCAGTGCCTCGGCCCCCCTCAGCCCGGGTGATGCTCTGAGACGTATCTTTGAATGTATCTCCTCTGGGATTTTACTCCCTGGTAAGATGTTGTTTCTTTACTTGACATTTATTATTGTTACACTTATGGCACTCTTTTACCAAACAAATATTGACAAAAGATTGGGTCAGCTGAGAAGAGGGAAAGTCCTTCACAATCACTGTATTTACATGCACTGGTGTAATCTGACCGTTCCTGTCTTTTGGCGTTCACCCGATTTTTAGAACGTTTTCTCCAAAAAAAAGACTGACAAAGAAATAACAAAAAACTGATGTACCGAATGTTACCTTACAGACAGGAGTTAGCTTAGCTTAGCACAAAGACTGGAAACAAGGCGACAAGACTTACTTGGCCTTGTCCAAAAGTAACATCCGTGTACCTGTACCTCTAAAGCTCATGAATGAACTAGATGTATCTGGCTTGATATATCTGTTACAGAGCGTTATGTGTTAGACCAGGGATTCCCAAAGTGTGGCGCGCGAGCCGCCTCTAGGGGGTGGGCGAGAGGAAAAGTGTAATGGTGTCTGATGGTGTAATAATATTAAATATTTGAAAAAAATGTATTTTAATTTAAAAAGTGGGATTTTTCACAAAATAAAAACATGAATTATAAAAATCCCCTTTGTAAGATTTAAAATTAAAAACGTACAATTTAATAAATGCACTTGAGCTCCTTCCGGCAGTCTTGCCGCCTGCCGCCAGTCGTACACACTAGCCAGCCTAGCTTGTGCAGCTAACGTCAGCTAACAGCGAACTTCATGCATTCAGCAACATTAATTTAAATATGCTAAACTGGCTGAAATCGGGGAAACTGTCAGGTGGGACATCTGAAGCTATCAGTCGTAAAAGAGGAGAGGGACAGGGAGAGGAATCGGAGGCGAGGGGAAAGGAGAGGTGCGTTGGGGAGAGACCGGGAGAAGAAATCGAACGGGAGTCAGAGGAAGATGAGACGGAGGAGACCGAAAAGGAGGAAGGGATAGCACAGACAAATCGGGAGCACATCGGCCCATCGCGGAGTCAAGGTGAAACAAGTGGAAACGAGAATGAGCATCAGACTGGGAAAAAAAAGAGGAAATATGATGAAAAGTATCTGTGTCTGGGCTTCACTTGGATTGGCAACACAGATTGCCCAAAGCCACAGTGCGTGGTGTGCAGTGAGGTTCTGGCTAACAGTCTGAAGCTCTTATTTACGTCGCCACCTGAACACCAAGCATGCCAGTGTAAGTCAAAAGCCCCTTACATAGTTTATATCCAAATTGGAGGAGTTACAAAACAGCCAAAAACAACTGCAGTCTCATTCATGTGTTGGTCTATAAATGACGCACTACGGGCTTCATATCTGGTTACAGAATAGCGAGAAAGGGGCTACCGCACACAATCGCCGAAGACGTGAGCTTACCAGCTGCCAGAGAGATGGTGGAATGTATGATTGGGGAGAAAGAAGCAAAAAAGTTGGACATGATCCCGGTGTCCAACAACACTGTCGCCGCATCGATGCTTTGTCCGAAGACATCCTGGCTACATTAGTCGGTCATTAATTGTAAATTAAATGTGATAATCTGCCTCTGAGCCTGTGCGTGTGTGCTCGCATCCGTATTGCTCTTTAAAAGTGACGCCTTGTGTCACTGAAAGTTATTGAAACTTTGTTGCAGTGTTTCAGGGCGTTTTCACACCTTCAGTTCGTTTGCTTTGTTCTGATTCAGGGATTAATATGATACAATGTTGCAGTTACCCCTTGTGTTTACACTGCAACATTTAACAGCGGACTAAATATTGTAAACTAACGCCACACGCGAGCAAACTGTTCTCTCATTGGTCAGATTTTTATGCGGCTGTAAATGGGCTCTGTTGCTTTTTTTTTCTTTTTTATTAAGGGGGGGGGTGCGCGAACCCGGTCGGGATGTAGAAGGGGGTGCGCGGCCTAAAAAGTTTGGGAACCGCTGTGTTAGACTATAAAGTCTCTGCTGCCCACAGCAGTTGGCTTTAGAAAGCCATGTTTCCTGCTGTATGCACGGGGCTGACACAGCCCCTGCACGCTCAGTGCTCGCTCGTTCAAGTTGACTGGCCAGCCAGCGTGTCTCAGATTGGAGTGAGACGAGGAGAAAAGGTGATTTTGTGATTTTCGCAATAAAACATCTTTGATGCGACGTGTCAAGTCTTGGCCAATCAGCGTTAAGATGTCTACACCATCTTCATTTCCCTCCGTTAAAGTCAAAATTACGTTTTGTTCCGTTACCGTTCAGACTTGCCGGGTTAAGGATAACGTCCACTGCATGCTGAACTTTGTCGACTGTTAACGTTCGCCAGTATCGCGATTTAGGAGGAAAAAAACGTGCACCCTCACCACCCCGTGTTCCAGTTCAGTTCACATGATCAATCATTAACGTTAAACCGGAACACCAGCGCATCTGGTTGCAGGTTGTTGGTTTTTCGGGCCTGTCACCTTTTTCACCTCTTATGAATTTGCAGGTATGATGACAGTTCATGAGAGGATACTAAGAAGTTTCATTTTCATTTTAAATTTCTTTTCACAGGTGGGCCAGGATTGGTAGATCCTTGTGAAAAACGGCCTGTGGATACCCTCACTTCTATGGGGGAGCAACAGAGAGAGGACATCACCTCCAGTGCCCAAGTACAAGCTCTTCTCAGAGTTCTACATAAACTATCAAGCTAATCTTAGAAAGTTCTGAATAAGAGAAATAACTGTTAGGTCATGTGATGATGAATGACTCCACAGGTCCGTTTCAGACAACAGCGCAGGCTTTTTAAGGTTCACATAAAATGAGTTTAGGGAATTTGTGAATCCTCTTTCATAGATCTGATGAGGTTTCCTGCGACTCATTGCTTTTACAATAAATGTCCCCTCTGTATTTCCACAGTTTGCTCTGAGGCTCCTGGCGTTCCGTCAGATCCACAAGGTTCTGGGCATGGACCCCCTGCCGCAGGTCAACCCCCGCTTCAACGTCCGCAACAGCCGCAAGCGTCGCCGCGACAACAGCGAGGGGACGGACAGCTTCGAGGGCGAAGGCAAGAAGGACAAGAAGGACTACGACTAGAAGGACTTCTAAAGCTTCTGTTATCGTTTACTCTCACACAAAGATGTACTAACACGTTGTATGCACCGTCTCCTGTGTGCTGGCTAAAGTCCAGTGTGGCTGTTTTTTTCCCTTTATAAGCTACAGATGTGTCAGTGTAACCGCAGCCTCACTCTGCTCTGTATTACACAAACCAAAATGTCAGGTTGTGTACTGTTTTAGTTGTAGATTTCTTAAAGTTTGGGTTCTCTAGATAACAGTGTTTTTTAGCCCGATGGGCTTCTGGAGCAGAAGTGTCTGACGAGGAGCATCGCACCAGCAGTGCTGAATATGCGCCTTCATTCATCTGTATAGTCTCATTCGGAGGTGGACTGTGTTGTTATTAATGTAAAGCGTACATTTGGCCAACTACATTTTTTTTGTTCTTTTTCAATATGAATAACTGTGCTTAATGCAAGTGATGTGTGATGCTGTGGTCTTGTTGCGTCTCAATACTCGGCTACACGTAACCATAAAAAATAACTGCGGCACAGAGATTCAGAAGGACTTTAACTGTTGATAGATCTTTATTAGTAGTGACGTTGTCCGCCCTAATGTGGTTTTATGTCCTTTCAGTTTCATCTATATATATATATCTATATATATATCTATATATATATCTATATATATATCTATATATATCTATCTATCTATATATATAATATATATATATTATATATATATATATATATATATATATATTATATATATTATATATATATATATATATATATATATATATATATATATATATATATATATATATATATATATATATATTATATTATATTATATATATTATATTTATATATATTATATTATATTATATATATTATATATATATATATATATTATATATATATATATATATATATATATATTATATATATATATATATATATATATATATTATATATATATATATATATATATATATATATATATATATATATATATATATATATATATATATATATATATATATATATATATATATATATATATATATATATATATATATATATATATATATATATATATATATATATATATATATATATATATATATATATATAATCTTTAAATAGATTTAAAAAAAAGCTTTGGTTTGTGAGCATGTTGACTTTGTGCACCGTTTTTGCTTTTAAAATATTTTTCCTTGTTCATAAGAAACTTTAATGGCTCGCTTGCCTTTTAACTTGGTTAGGTGCTAAATTAAGTTCATTACTGGAAATGAGAATAAGAATCCTGTCTGGGAGTGGGAGGGCGGTGTGCAGGTCCTGCTTGTGAATGCTTTGCCATCCCAGTAGCAGAATAAACACATTTCCAGATTGAGAGCGTGTGTTTTGGTTTTCTCTCGTGGTGTACAGAATCAGGCTAGGATTAGCAACAAGTCTGTTTTAACAAACTAGTGCTTCTCTTTTCTGTCTTGCATCTGAAAGCTTTGTGTCGTTCTGTTTAACGTAGCCAGCCAGTAACAAGAAAATGGAAGATTCTCGCCGAGTAATTAAATGTAGTGACTGTTCAGGGAGGAAGCGGTGCACCATCTGATTGTTGTGTAAACAGCACGTATAGACTGATTTAAATGTTTTAGCCTATACGTGTTAATACAACTTTTGCCGTTGCAAATTTGAAACTGTTGTATAACTTTTTACAGACGGTCAAATATTGTTGTACAGTATGCAATACAAATGTCACAGCATAAAGATGTCATAAAATAGTCACAGCACAGTATGTCATAAACGATATCGGTAGTGTGCTGTAAAGATGTAAAAATACAATCAATATAGTATGCCATAAAATAGTCAACAATGACCAAACTAAGTGATATAATGTATAAAAAAACAAAATGCATTGTCATTAAACTATCAACTGTAGTATTTTATACTAAACAAAGTACCATAAAGTAAGTATGGTATGCCATACGAGTAATAAACATAAATATAGTATAGAATGTCATAAGAGTTAGCGTTATGTCATTACAAAAATCATAGTATAGTGTGCTATGAGAGTCATGAAACACGTCATAGAGATATACTATAGTATGCTATAGTAATGTAATATCAGTGTATTATGCAATTAGTCATAACATGTCATGAATACATCGAAGTTAAGTGTCAAAGTAATGTCAGAAAATATGTTTAAAATATGTAAATGTCACAGGTCATAGTGTATATATAAAAACGTCAAAGATCTTATTGTATAGTATGTTATGAAAAAGTCCTGATTATCATTAAACATGAAATCATAGTATACCATACAAATGCCAAAACATGAAAATGTATAGTAAACCATAAGAGTCATGAAAAATATAGTATAGTATACCATAAGAGACAAAAAACATTTAGAAATATGATAGTATAGTATGACATAAAAATAGCATCGTATAATATGCCTATGAAACTCATCTTGAATGATTTGTCATAAAAAAAATATATATATTTTTTTTAATGTGGCAAATATGACCTTTATGACCCCTCTGAGTACATTCATGCAGTAGAAGAAGACGTGGAAGAAACTGTCATCCCAAGTTTAGATCGGAACACTGAACTCATCTGAGGAGAAGAGGACTACTTGAGAATGTGAATCAACTTCACAATCATCTATGTGAAGGTGACGACAACTATTACATCAAATACGACTACATCAAATACAACTACTACCAAAGGTGTTTTCAAAGGTTTGATGACTGAGTGCAAATGAAGGAAGATACAATCTGCACATGTGGTTTCCTTGTTCTATCTTTATGTTGATTTCTTTTGGCGGGATGAAAAACTTGAGTTGTGCTTCAGGAGAAAGAAGCTTTTCTTGGAGCAGATTTTATTTGCCAGGCCTGAGAGAGGAGGCAGAACGTTTTGTTTAAGGTCGAGCGGTGAAGCAACCTGTCATTTTGTAATTGAATGAACCTTAATGAGATGTGTGTCCACTGCAGCTGTATTTTTGGTGACTTTTAAACCCATGAGGGTCGAGCACGTTGTGTGCATGACAGGAAAATATAGATTTAGATTTATCTACTAGCATTTAGAGATGAATACACCATGACTGTCCTTCTAATTCTGTACCTGTCACTGGCACACAATCATGTGTACAATCAAATGGCTTATGAAATAGATGTAAAAAGGCACTCGATAACTTGTCTAACATATAATATGGGTAATATGTAATAATATATAATATGGAAAAAGGGGTTAGTAAGGCAGAAAGAAGAAAAACCTTTGCAGCAAAAACACATTTACTTCCACTGTTTTATGGCCTTTTTGTCAGTACAGCATTTAATTGTTTTTATATACAGTTCAAACTCGTTGTATAAAACAACACAAAAATAAGTCAGTGGTTTGTAAACATACACTTATGTATATATAATTTGACAAGAATAATCAATCAATTTAATTAAATGCATTTAAATAAAACAATGACCCCACTTCCGCCAGCAGCAATCGTTCCGCTAAAACCGGAGTAACATCATAATGAGTCCGGCGGAAGTAAGAATAGAAACGAGAATATAACGGACTGCTTGTTATAAACTGGCTCAGCCGGTGTGTTTTTTAAGCTCATACAAATCAAATTGGTATTAACATAGTGTCAGTGCAGTTTGCCAATAATACTTTGTAACATTTTAACGTCTGAGAATGTATGTGTGTATATATATATGTATATATATGTATATATATATGTGTGTATATATATATATGTGTATGTATATGTGCATATATATATGTGTATATATATATATATATGTGTGTATATATATATATATATATGTATATATCCATATATATGTATATATATATATATGTATAGATGGATATATATATATATGTATATATGTATATATATATATGTATATATACATATATATGTATATATACCACCATTTGTATATATACCAGCCTTAGAACCAGCAACCAGCAACCAGTGGCGGCTGGTGGAAAATTTTCTAGGTAGGGCCATCCTATCAATTTCAGCAAACATCCCAGTATGATTTAATGCAAACAAATTAAGGTATCAAACACGCATTACTACTTTGCAGTTAAATATTTAACATTTATTCCAACACGAAAAAAAGCAGTAAATAACACTTTGATAAAAACGTCAGGACATCTTATTTTTCTCACCCTCACAGGGAATTCAGTATCATATATATATATATATATACAGTATAATATATATCACATAATAATATTCAGTATAATATAAAACACACATATATAGATATGTATACATACACTGTTAATTTAACATCTCTATCTAGTTCTCCATGTGTGTCCTGGTGTTCTCATGTTTCCTTACCTCCTCATCCCTCACTCCCGTTACTGTCCGTGCTGGATCTGTCCCTGTTGTTTTAAAAAGCTAAAGCCCCCCTAGCTGCGCGTTCTCAGACGTGTCGTGCACACAGGCGGAGAGCACGAGCAGAC